>NC_084886.1:28484653-28805653 GCF_958979055.1 Alnus glutinosa
CCTCCTCTACCCCACCAATTGGGACAATTTCTGATTTACCTAGATTAATTCTCAACCCAGAAGCTGCCTCGAATCCTAAGAAGATACATCTCAGGTGGCGAATTTGTTCTTCTTGGGCACCACAAAAGATCAAAGTATCATCAGCGAACAGCAGGTGGTTCACAACTAGTGCCTCTGAATCACTGGAACCCACTGAGAACCCTGTCAAATTACCCTGGTCCAATGCGGCAGTCAACATCCGACTCAACGCCTCCATAACCACCACAAACAACAATGGAGAAAGAGGATCTCCTTGACGCAATCCCCGAGAGCTATTAAAGAAACCCGAAGGGGTTCCATTAACAAGAATGGAGAATCTCACCGTTGAAATACAAAAACGTATCCAATCCCTCCATTTTTCCCCCAAACCACATCTTTGAAGCAAATATAGCAAGAAATCCCAATTCACATGATCATAAGCCTTCTCCAAATCTAGCTTACACAGGAGTCCAAGTTCCCCCGATCGAATATGACTATCCACACATTCATTTGCAATAAGCACAGAGTCTAAAATTTGTTGACCTCTGATAAACGCATTCTGAGTGTTGGAGATAATCTTGCCCACAACGGACTTAAATCTGTTGGCAAGGACCTTTGAGATAATCTTGTAAACCCCCCCTACCAAACTAATAGGGCGAAAATCTCTGACATCCATGGCACCAGTCTTCTTAGGAATCAAAGAGACAAAAGTAGCATTCAAGCTCTTTTCAAACTTTCCTCGAGAATGAAATTCTGCAAAAACATCCATAATGTCAGTTTTTAAAAAATCCCAGCACTTCTGAAAGAAAGCTGCAGTGAAACCGTCAGGACCCGGCGCCTTGTCACCATTCATATCCCTGATTACCTCCCACACCTCCTTCTCCTCAAAAGCTCTTTCTAACCAAATGCTCTCCTCTGCCTCAATGGATAAAAAAGATAGGCCCTCCACCCTAGACCGCCACGAGCAATTCTCCAAGTACAAAATACTGTAGAAATGAACTAAGTGCTCCTTAATCTCCGCAGGATTTCTGGAAGTTATACCATTAATACTCATAGAGTCCACTTGGTTGAATTTACGATGTGAGTTGGCCACCCTGTAAAAGAATTTTGTGTTCTTATCCCCCTCCTTTAACCACAAAGCTCTAGATTTTTGCCTCCAGCTTGTTTCCTCAAAAAGAAGGGTCTTCTCCATCTCTCTCGCCATATCTACCCTTCGGACTTTATCATCCTCCTCTAGGCCACGTTGTTCTTCGATTAACTCCAGCTCTCGAATGCCCTCCAGTAATTCTTTCTTCTTTATCCCTAAATTACCAAACACTTCTTCATTCCATTTCTTCAAATCAGCCTTCAAGGCCTTCAGTTTATTGGCCAAAACGAAGCTAGGAAGACCCGAAAACTCGTAAGACATCCACCACTTTTTCACCTGCTCAACAAAACCCTCGTATTTCAGCCACATATTTTCAAACTTAAAATACCTGTTTCCTCCTCTATTAGTCCCACAATCCAATAACAAAGGAAAATGATCGGAGAAAATTCTTGTCAACCTCCTCTGAGAAACTTCAGGAAAACGATCCTCCCACTCCGGAGAAATTAAGAACCTGTCTAATCTCGACCAAGTTTGATCTTCCTGGCCACTCGACCAAGTAAACTGGCCATCCTCAAGGGGAAGGTCCACCAAATTATGCAAGAAAATAAAATCAGAGAACTCTTCCATAGCTGCAGAAAAGCCAGCACCACTAGATCTCTCACTAGGAAAACGAACCACATTAAAGTCTCCCCCAATACACCAAGGCATTTCCCACCAACTCATCAGTCCCGCTAATTCATCCCACAAATCTCTCCTCTCCCTGTCATCATTCGGACCATAAACCCCCCCAAAAGCCCAAACAACATTATCTCCAATGTTACGCAAAGAACATGCAACAGTAAATCTACCAATACACTCTTCCACTTTCTCCACCACCCTTCTATCCCACATTAACAAAATTCCACCCGACTCTCCATTAGCACCCAGGTAGCACCAATCAACATAAAGGCAGCCCCATAAACTTCGAACCACCTCCCTTGAGATAACTGCCATCTTTGTCTCCACCAAGCAAACAATATCCGCCTTCCAAACCCTTAGAAGCCCTCTAATCTCCATTCTTTTCTTGATCGCATTAATCCCTCTAACATTCCACGTCAAAATTTTAGGCGTCATAAAAGCGAGATGGCCCCCTACCCTTATGCCTGCCTCTGTCCAACTGCTCCCCTCTCTTCTCAAAATTCATAGACCAGGATAGCCTATTTAGTTCCCTCTGTCCTTTCACCCCCTTAGCAGGCGAAAGCTTAGTCTTAGGTTCAGCCAAAGAGAGATCTCTAGCCGCTTCAATCTCCTCAAACAAAGCTAGCAATCTGTCCTCAAAACGACCACAAGAAAGCCCAATAGTAGGATAAAACCTCTTAATTCTTTCTACCACCCATCTAGGCGAGACACCCTCTGCCCGTCTACATCCTCCACTGCCAAAGGAGTAATAACAATCGGTTCATAACTCTCTAACATCCCCCCACCATTCCTAGCCTTATCTTGCAGCAAGAGTCCTTCAGTATAGTAATTACCCTTATCAGCCACCATTCCTTCCCAGAGGCACTTCCCCTCTAGAGGTCCCCCTGAACAAGCTTCTGGTTCAAGTCCCACTTTACCTACTAAAGAGGAGAATAAAACTAGCTCAAGACTACCTTCTTCCTGCCTCTGAGCCACAGAATCCACACCAAACCCAGAACAACCCAGTCCAGCATTCACCAGCGAGCTATTTACCTGAGAAGCCAACATCAGCCCTCCATCCTCTGCCAACAACTCCATACTGATTCCCATTTCAGCAACAGAACCCTTCTCTCCTAGAACGGTGGCCTCTCCAGCTAACGTAGATCCCAGCCCAGACTGACAGAAGCCGTTTGATTCCAGCCCAAGACCAGAAACTGCTAGCTCCTCCAACTGACTATCAACGGGCTGAAAAACTTTCGACACTCCTAACCCACCACACAGCAACTCCTCGGACGCCGGAGAGAAATTCTGTTCCCCAATCCTCGAAGAATCCTCCCCCTTCTCCCTGCTCTGTCTCGTTCCAGTCTCCGGTATAGTTAGCCCCGGCTTAGCTCTCCAAGCAGTTGAGGAAGACCGGTTTCGTGACTTCCGACGCTGATACACCCGACTGGGAGGACTACACGAAGCCTTCGAGATGGCCGGACACCTACCCAACGGCTTCAACGGCCCAGCAGAAGAAGATGCACCCACGTCCAGCGAGAACTGGCGAGTAGGAATAGGTCGCAGAACCGACCCAGCCTTAGGCTTAAACAGAAACTTGGGCCTCTTGATGGGAAACTGCAAAGGAGGGCTGACTTTGGTGGACTCGAAGAGGTTCTATCGGGCAACAGGGAATTGGGACGAGAGGGACTGGAGCCCAATGAATTGGTCCTACCCATCACCTCGTCTTCCAACTGCCGCAGCCCAGCCAGACAAAACCTTATTTCCTCATGCAACGTCTCCAACGTCTTCCTGATGCTGCACAGCTCGAGGCAATCACCGACGTGTGACTTGCGTGGTGCAGAAGGCAACACAGTAGGGCTAGAGCCCTCTCCCCTACCCCTAAGGTCTGACACAGACACCCTATCCGACGACTCATCCAAGCCTGCGTTTTGAATCTTTAGCCCTGCCGGATTCGGCGGAAGGGCCTTCTCCATCTTCTCAGCCTTCTACCCCGCCGGTTTCGCCGGAAAATCCTTCGCCAACTCTTCCATCTTCAACCCAGCCTGCTTCGCCGTAGCCAATTTTGCCGAAAGGGCCGCCTGATCACAAGAACCCATCGCCAGAGACGACGCCCGGGTCTGGGGATCCACCTCCTTATGGTAAAAACACGCCTTCTCTTTCGGCAAAGGAGCTCGCAGAACGTCAGCATAGCTCCTTCTCCTCTCAAAGAGACGTTTAGGCTGTAACATAGCCTTGCCTTTAAAGTGCTCTGGAGAACTGCCAGCAAGCAGGCTATTGAGGGCTAAACGGAGCTCCTTCCCGAATCGCTTCCACCCCTCACCAAATCTTCCTTTAGGCACTAAAACAGACCCTTTCCTTCTTCTCCCCTCATATTCTTCTATGGTCAGAAAGTACCCATGCCTATTCGCACACTGCTGCGCAAGAATCCGCGGAAAGCCTGAAACGGATTGATTCCAAAACACTCTACTATCAAGCACCGTAACCAGATCATGAAAGGACTTAATCAACCAGGCAGCCTCATCTTTATCAATCAGATTGGACCTCAACACTCCTTTCCGACGTTCATGAATCCTAATGCCTGTAAAACCACCCACTACCGACAAGCCAAACTCCTTAGACTCTACAGACCACCACCGAGACGAATTCATGAATCCACTAATTTTCCACTCAAGAAAGATGGTTAAACATCTCACTCCCAATATCTATCCCTCAAAAAGCAAAAAACCATTTAAGTAAAGCCCATAATATGTTGTAGAGAAGAGGGGATTTCAACTATCTCTCCCTTTTACAAGGCTTTGAAGCCTTCCTCAAATTTCCAAAGTCACATCTCTAGATATCACCTTTGTGGTTTTCCGTAGTATATTTAGATAATGTCCTAGGCTTGAAGACCACCAAAGTCCTTTTCACCTTAACTAGTGAGATTTGCTGGGGCAGCATTTGTGACACTCATGCACCAAGCAGCTTCCTTTCCCTTCAGAATTGATTCTTTCTCAAGCATCCCCACACTATTGAGAACATCAGCATTGAATTGACTTGGTTTTATCAATCGAGGTGCTTTTAACCCTCAATCAAGGCCCTTAGAACCCTGGTATAGCTATATCTCTAATGGTTGATATCAAAGGTGAAGATGTCTCCTTAGTTATAAAATCTAATTTTCAAACAGTGTAATCACAATCCCATCATCAAATTATTCGGTGATAAAAGTAAAATGACACATAGTGATGATTATTATATAACAATTTATACAAAGCGATGTTCATATCACATAAGCCGATCGACTTTATATTTTCCCAAATGGGTATTGTGATCTTAGGATTCATTTTAAAATCCACCCCCTCAGAGCTAAGTACGAAGCCAATGAAATACATGAATAACACAATGTCAAACGCATTCAACCCCATCTAACATTCTCCAAAACCATAACAGAGAGAGAGAGAGTAGTAGATTACAGTGTAATTGCCGGCGTTCAAGTGGATGGCTTCAGCGGTGAGCCAAAGAGTGCGAGGCGAGCGCTCGTCGGCCTGGTAGACGGCTCGGAAGTAGTCCATAGTTTCGATGAAGTCTTCCTTGTAGGCGATCGGGACGACTGGATTTGGACCGTCGTCCTGGGGAAGGGGAGTAACATCCGACCAGTCGGGCCTCTGGCTCAGCGGGACCCTCTGCGCGTTGTCTTCGTCGGAGTCCATCCCAACCAAGTTTATTCTCAGTTTCTCTCACTCTCACTCTCGCTCACTCGCTCTACTTGGAAAGGAAGAGAAAAAAGATGAATGGGAGGGATCTGCATAAGGAATTTGTTTGTAGACAAGGGAACTGGATTCCTCAACTTACGGCTTAGATTTTAGGCATGTTTGGTGTAGTGTACCTGTTGTGCACTGGGTATGAGATTGAGCACTACAAAACTCTTGGGACTATGTTGCATCAGTGCAAAAATGGAACCTCGACAGCATGTGTGGTTTGATAAAAAATAGACCTAATTTTCATAGGATGTTTGTATGCTTAGATGCCTACAAAAAATGTCTAATTATCAAGTTTAGACCTATGATTGCATTAGATAGTTGCTACTTAAGGGCTCATACGAGAGACAATTATTATCATATGTGATAGGTAGGGATGGAAATGATGATTTGTTCCCCAATTATATATGATGTTATAAAAACTGAGTGTAGAAACTCATGGATATAGTTTATGGATAATCTTCTAGATTGCATTGGCCCTATTGAGGAGTGTGAATGGGTTTTTCAGTCTCATAGACAAAAAGGTGAAATTTATATTTTACTTCTTTTTTCCTTTTTGTTTTTCGCATGTGAATGTTATATTAAAAAAACACTATGCTAATTTCATTTCTTTTTTCATTTGTAGGGACTTGTTGACACATTTGAGTCAATGTATCCTAGAGTTGAACATAGGCTTTGTATCCGACATCTACATGCCAATTTCAAAAGTAATGGATGGGAAGGAAGACCATTTTATTTTGTGGATTTACGCCATTTAAGCTTGTGTTACCCTAGTTAGAGTGTGTTGGAGTGCTTCGGTGTGAGGGATGTGTTTTCGCTTTAAATCGGTAATACTCTTAGCTTAAACTCATTCTTTTATATTAATTATGCTGACAATATGCTTTTGTGGTTTTTAACCATAGGTTTAATCATCTAGTCATTATAATGGTCTTAATGCTAGCTTAATAGTAGGTTTAGCATCTTGATGTTTTAAAAATTGTAATTATTGCATGAGGTGTTGATATGGCTTAGAACCGTATTATGAGTGTTGTTAAGACCCTAGGTTATGCTTAGGAGTAGTTTTGGTTCGAAACTAAGTTTCTACCAGGAATGAACATTCAATCTCCTTGGCCAAATGTTCGATCCTCGTGCTTTGAACGATCATTCTTCATGTGTCGAACGTTTGATCATCGTATCTTGAACGTTCAATCCTCATGTCCCAAAAGTTTGTGGGTCAAGCAGAATACCTACTTTGGACCTATTAAAGATTAGAATTAGTTTTAACTTGGGATTAGGGCTAATGATAGGTTTTGCTCAGATATCAAGGTTGTGGAGCCTCAAGAGAACTTTACGGATGAGTCGTTTGATACAAGTGAGTAAAAACTCATATGGATACTTCTTATTATTTTTTCCGTATACATATGATTATTTTGTGTACCAAACATACATATTTACAACTCCATGAAATACACATTTTGATAACTGTGAACTCTATTTTGTGAAAATGAGTGATGAATAAAAAAATAATGAAAACGATGAATTTATAAAAGCATGCATGTAAAAGACGGTGGATATTAAATTGCACCGTATGATATGATACACCGGTATATGTAGGATAACTGCTATGGGGCATTTTGATAACTGTGAATTATATTTTGTGAAAATGAGTGATGAATAACAAGATAATGGAAATGATGAGTTTATAAAAGCATGCATGTAAAAGATGGTGAATATTAAATTTCATCGTATGACATGGTACACTAGTACATGCGGGATAAGTGCTACGAGCTTACAATACAGGTTAACCCTATGGTCAAAGGTTTATCTATTTTTATGGTTGGCCTTGGATCCAATGGTTATTTTGTGACTGGCGCACCATGCTTGAATGGGGTCACAGTTACGAACGTTATTAACAACATGGGCTACCCGAGCTTGGACTCGGTCAGGCTGCTAATGATGGACGATAGCGTACATATCTAGGGCACCAATTTTGTATTACAAGTCTCTTGAGACAGCTCCAACCTTGCTATAAGGGTTTAATATTTTGGGTAGACCATATGGTGTTGAACTATGACATGATTATCTTATTACGTCATATATTATATCTATATTGCATCCATTATGACATCGTCAAATGATAAACTATAACATTGCATTTATGTATGTAATTTATAAATACTGAGTTCATTACATAATAATTTGTCATCATGTGTATTATTACTCACTAAGTCATGAACCTCGAAGCAGATATGGTTGTTTAGCGTAGTGATATCGATCTAGTTATGTTTAAGAAATTATTTATAGATTTTGAAGATCGCTCATGGTAATTAGTACTTTTGGGTAATATTGTAGGCTTAGAATTTGAGGATGCGATTGTGTATTAAGGTTTAGCTTTGATCTTTATTATAGATTATATGTATAGTGTGATTTCAGTTAATGTGATGACTCTTGGTAGATGCTTTAGGTGTAGATATCCGTAAGTCTTATTCCTTGTGGAATGAGACTGGGAAAGGAACTGTGAAGTTAATTAATTTCACCATCTCAAATCCAATACGGCCGTTTGGCGTAGTGATATCAATCTGGTTATACTTAAGAACTTATTTCAGGATTTTGAAAATCGCTCATGGTAATTAGTACTTTTAGGTAATATTGTAGGCTTAGGATTTGAAGATTCTATTGTGTATTAAGGTTTAGCTTTGATCTTTATTATAGATTATATGTATAGTGTGATTTCAATTAATGTGATGACTCTTGGTAGATGCTCCGGGTGTAGAGATCCGTGAGTCTTATTCCTTGTGGAATGAGATCGGGAGAGGAATTATGAAGTTAATTAATTTCTCGGGGCTTCACAGATGGTATCAGAGCCTTATGCTCTGATGACTATATGAACTGATTTGTTATGTGTTAAGAGATGATCTACTAGAGCCTAGGATGGAATAATTGTACAAGGAATGCAGAGTCTTGACAAAAAAGATTTTGAGGATATTGGATTTTAGGATTTTAGGATAAGAATATGGTATTAAAGTTAGGATTGAGATCACTATGTTAGCGTCACTAGAAGGATTGGGAATAATCTGAACTAGGATAAATCGATACAAGTGCTAGGAATAGATCTACGCCAAGATATAGGATAAGTTGGTATTAGGATAGAAGCTTAGTAGGGTAAGTTTCACAATAGGGTTTAACGTCTTAAGTGAGACTCGACACATGATCTGGAGCAAGGGTTAATGATCAAAAGATCTACACATATACTACATTTACCATTGACGAGATGGGGATGTGTTTGAGATGGACCACTGCCACGATTCAAGGAGGGTGGTAAATCTGAGCAACATGACATGTAATTGTGGTCGGTAGCAACTTAATGGGATTTCGTGTCCGTATGCATGTGCTCCCATTTATGCTGGCCAACGTACTCTAGAAGACTTTGTGCATGAGTGCTATCGCATGGATGCATACAAGAAAGCCTACGTGTGATGACCCATTTTTTTTCTTTTTCTTTTATATACAAAACAAAACCATCATAATGGTATGACGATTAGTCATTAAGCCAACATCAACCTAATACATCTTATAACATATGCATAATATATCAGAGATAAACTTGTAGCAGTGTATTCATTAACTAAAAAGTGTAATTACAACATCAGAGCCATACATCTATCTATCTGTTTAAGGCTTAAATCAAATATTATTTACATCAAAGAATGTCTATACAAAATAGGTGTCACATGCGATGTAATGTCCAAGACATTACTGGTATGTTTAAGATGTAAATTAAGGTAATTAATTGATTATGGTTAGTGAAATGCAAGAAAAACATCTAGGGAAACACTTAGAAATCCAAAAAATGGAGTTTCTGGAGTAGGAGTCCAAATGGGCACAACAGCTATCCGGATGGCCTTGGCAGAAAGTCCGCGTCTGCAGAGCCGTCCGAACACCTTTACGAGTGCAAAAGTCCGAGAGCTCTTGTCCGCTAGAAGTCCGAACGCTAAACTTCGAGAGGATCCGTTCGCAACACTGTCCGTACGCCCTTGAGGACATGTGCGATTTAAAACATGCGCGTCCGGACCTTCAATAAACTCGTTCGGACAGCACCTAAGATAATTGCGAGAAATAGCCCTTTTGGCTTATTTTCTCCGAATTTCTCCCCCCTTCTTCATAATTTTCTTAGGGTTTTCATGGAAAACCCTTGATCCATGAAAATCTAAGGTTCATACCTCAAATCTATCTTCAAAAACGTGATCTACTTGAGGAAATTTATGTTTTGACCGATTCGTTGAGGTAATTTTGAAATCTCCATTTTTCTCTAGATTTTGGACTAATCCTTGAGTAATTGAGTTTAATTTTTGTTAGTATTTTATACTGGCAACATTCTGGTTGACAAAAACACTTTACGTAACAGTTGCTTTTTAAACAGGTTTATCGGTTTTATTTAGAGTCTTCAAGTTATATGGACAGTGTTCGTTTCAAGCCATGTGACTGGTCACAAGTTTCTAGAAGATGTCCATGAAGATTCCATGCAATTTCCAAGTCCGATCAACTGGTTCCTGTGCAACCGTCCAAACGGGCCTTTAAAGGCGTCTAGACGCCCCACAGTGTCTAGAAGCTTCAGCGTTGAAGACGTCCGGACGTCATAGCAACACCGTCCGGACGCTAGGTCAAGCTACTCCAAGTTCTACACGGAGTTGGATTTCAGTCGACACTGTTTGGGAAGTTTCTGCAAGACGTCCGAATGACGTGGCAACACGTCCAGACATTACCCAGTGTTTCAGAATATTTTGAGTTTCCTTTACGGATGCGAAAAGGAGTGACAATGAAGACCGTCCGGACGCTCGGCTAAGCTGTCAAGACGTGGTCCTGTTATGGGAAGAATCGCGCTTTTCTGGAAATGCGGTCGCAAAAGATAGTCCGAACGAGGCTAACTTCCATCCAGACACCAACTCGCCAAAGTCCGAATTTTAGCAGAATTAGGTTTTCTGTAAACTTATAAATAGATGGCTCTAGGCTTGTTATTTGTAAGAATTCAGTATAGAATTCCATAGTGCTTAGAAAGGGTGTTTAGGGACAATTGAAGATCCGCTAGCTCTCTAACCGATGTCGGTATGTGCTCATTGTTTCTTGTGAAGTCTATCTTAGGGGTCGGCCCTAAGGTAAAAGATTACATTGAAGACCCCTTCAAGTAAGAGACTTGGTTGGGAAGCATTCACGATGGGCTTTGATAAGTGTTGAATGTTGCACATTCAAGCCCCTTAACTTGCACATGTTAATTCCTTGGTATTGTTATTTGTTTGATTTTGTGTCGTTTTATTGTTTTCAGGTTTTAAATAAAGATGCAATTAATTCCATTGATTTTGGGCTTAAAGTACACTTTGAGAAGACCTAGAAGATATTGGTAAGCTTAACCAATCATAATAGAATACTTATATGATATGGTTAAGTTTAATCAAATCAAGAGAATGATTAAATCGGAATTTCTCCACTAAGAGTCAAAATCAGATTGGATTCAAATTTGGATTCTGCATATGTCTCAGTGTTTGAATCATAACTTTTGCGTCAGATATCGGATTGGAATAAAATTTATGGTGTTGGAAAGCTAATAAAAAATTAAAAAAATATGTCAGTAATAGATTTTCCCTAATTCGGACGTTTACTATACGAAAATCGCCCCTCAATAAAAGACCACAATTCTGGAAGAATTTGGAATATTTTCCTACTTGGATTGAAGTTTCAATCTCCTACTTGGACAAAAAGAATCAAGAGACGATTTTTCTGGAATTACAAGAGCTTCTAGGCCTCTCCTAATCCCTATAAATAGGCCTCTAAACATTGAAGAAAGACACATTGCTACCTAGAGCAAATTTAGACAGAAAATTCTTCTTGGAAGCTTGACAAGTTGAAGAGGAGAAGAACATGGTAGGAGACCATCTCAGCACCACGATGAGCGGCTAAATTCCTAATAGGGTGTTGATGTAGCCCTTTCCAAGTAACAATTGTTTAATTGTATTTTAATTTGGTATTTTCCATATGCATGATGGTTGTATAACTGTGAGAATTGATTTTAATGTTTATATTCAATCATTATGAATTTCTTATCTTGTCTTAGAAAGTCTTTTATATTGATTGAACTCAATCCTTCATATTTTCTGCGATTATGTGAATGATTGTTATATAACGGTTTTAATTGACATATGATCAAGAGGGTTGGATAGACCATGCCTAGGGAAGACGGATTGTACTACACCCTAGTTTAGTGTAATTTAGGTAGACAGTTCGTACCAACCGAAGATGGGTTCTACTATTCCATTGATTGTGTGTATCCTATTAAAGACCTAGCTAATCCATATCTAGGGAAGACGGGTCGTACCGTATCTTAGTGGTTAGGTGGACGGTCTGTGCCAACCGAAGATAGATTATACTTATTCTTTAGAGGTAATTTCTTGATTACTAGAGTGAGACGAGCCTTATATCATGCATAGTATGAATTTTCCTTGTTAATTTATGATTGACCATTGTTATGCGGTGAGTGGTGAAATCAATCCTCTATTCTTTCTCTCATCCCTACTCTATTTATTTTTATGTCTTTTACTTTCATGTATTTATATTTAGAAAACAAAATCAAACATCTTTTAAATTAAGTTATATTTAATCTCGAAAAGCTTGATAATAATACCTATGCAGTCCTTGAGGTTCGACACCCTCAACATAGCCCTATCCTACAAGGATTCGTACTATTGCAAGTGATAATTTTATTATTGATATATTTTGGTAAACAAAAGACCACATCAAGCTTCGTGTCAGAGTTAAAAGTATAACCACTGCATCAGAGGTATGTGAGTACAAATGTCTTGCACCTAGCTTTGTCTTTGGTATAGTGGATATCTTGGGTGTGACTGCCCCGGAGTGGTTTTTCTCGTCACAAAGTTTTTACTTCGTCAACAAATATCTTATCTCTTTTATTTTTCACATTTATGATATTTTGTTGCACACGAACACACACTTGGTAATTTAGAAGTCATTATTTATTTTTAATTGGTATCAGAGCTTGGTACACTCTGTTTAAGATTTATTTCTTGAGTGTGATCTTTTTGACTTCTATTTTTTTTTTTTTTGTAATATCTCAATCTCTTCATTACATTCCTGCCTTTGATGGCACAAATTATGGGTATTGGAAAGCTCGTATGTGCTTCTTTTTAAAATCTATTGATGTTTCACAAATTGTAGAAATTGTTTGGATTAAACCAGATGCTACAACTGCCGAACTATCTGTTGCTCAAAATAGTGCACGACTTTCCAAGGATAAAGCCCTCCATGCTCTATGTCAAGTGTTTTCGCCATCTAAATTCGCAAGAATTTTAAATTGTGAATCCGCTAAAGAAGCATGGCAAATCATAGAAACAACATATGAGGGCGCCAAACTTGTTAAATCTGCCAAGCTCCAGATGTTGATTTCTAGATTTGAAGAAATTAAGATGTTAGAGAATGAGATATTTGGTGAGTTTTACACTAGGATCAATGACTTGAGAAACTCGATGGTGAGTCTTGGGAAGAGGGTCTCTGATGTAAAACTCATCAAAAAGATTCTAAGGTCTTTGCCAGAACGTTTCAGGATCAAAGTGACTTCCATTGAAAAAAGCAAGGACTTAGATTCTATGAAGATTGAAAAGTTGGTGGGATCTCTTCAAACTTATGAGTACTCACTACCCCCAATCAAGAAAGCGAAGGGGATGGACTTCAAAATGACTAAAAGTAGAGCCTCCTCTAATGAAGACTCAAACAATGAAGAAGAAGATGAATTAGTCATGATCGCCAACAGGATCAATAAATTGATGAAGACTGATAAATTCATCTAATGACTGAGGGAAACTCCCAGTGAAGCCAAGCTAGAAGAAGAAAAGGAGGATTCTAGAGTTCATAGATGTTGTGAGTGCTCTGGCTTTGGGCAAATGAGAACTGAATGTGTAAATCTTAAGCAGGCTAAGGGAAAGGCCTATATTGCAACTCTTAGCGATGAGTCCACATGAAGAAGAATCTCCCTGAGAATTTTCTAGCATGTGTGGCTCCACATGAAGACCAGGACGATCTTTACTACTCTGAGCACAGTGACGAAAAACTAAAAAAGGAATATTGTGTCTTGTACATGGAACTCATGAAGCTGAGAGAGTCCAATCAGAAGAAGGTGATGAAGATGAACATTATGAAGACAGAAAGAGATACATTACTTCAGAAGATCACAGACTTGGAAGATAAATTAATGGATGCACAGTTACAGTTGGAGAAGTTCTCAGATAACAAGCTAGCTCAGAGGCTGACAGGTCAGAACTGCTCATCTGACAAAACTAGTCTCGGGTATGTAGCTACTGATTCCTCCAACATTGCTTCTACTTCCAGAACTGTGTTTGTGAAGCCCTCAGGTTTAGAGCCTTAGAATGACAAAGGTAAGGCTATTATGGTTTCTTGTGAGAATGATAATACTACACCTACGAAATCGAAGCATTCGACAGAGAGAAGCCTACCTACATGTCATCATTGTGGGATGGTGGGACATATTAGACCAAATTATGTTCAGTTAAAATTTCCAAGAACTTGGAATAAGAAGAATGCTCCTAAGAAGGAAAAAGATGTTGAAAAACATTCCAAGACAAAATATGTTCCTCCACATAGAAGGCAACCCACTCAAAAGTTGTGTCCCTATTTGCCTTCATTGTGGGTTGAGTGGTCACATCCGACCCAAGTGCCCACACGTACTTGTTCAAAGGTCTAAAGTGAAGAAGGAGTTGCCAAAGAAAGATTTTACTAGCACCAAACCTCCTAGGAAGCATTAGGCTCAGAGGAAACTATCAAGGTATGCTCCACCAGTGCACAAAACTCCCATATGTCACCAATGTGGAGTTAATAGTCATGTCAGACCCAGGAGTCCCCAGCCTCAGAAGGACTCACCTAAAAAGTCTGGACCTCATGTAAGATATCCTGCTCCAAGGCATCAGCAACAACAACAGAGATTTGTTCCTGTAAAACAGGCCTAGTTGCCAAAGAAGAACAAATCTCAGCATCATGAGGAAAAGCCGCAGATGCCTAAAAAGGATCCATCCTATGAAGAATTGCCCATTGTTGGTAGCTTTATACGGAGCTTGATCAGATATATGGAATTGCACCTGAAGGATGGAGGACAGGATAGACACACTCACTTCCCAAGGGGGAGCGGACCCACCTAGTAGGTGAAGGTCACACATGCCTAGGATTGTGGTTCCTAAATCCTAGTGCATGTCAGGTACACTTGCATTGCATCTTTTATATTGTCATATCCTGTGCATGCTTTGCATATTTGTTATGGAACCATTTTGTCTATCCCTATATAGTTTCTCTTGTTGTCTTGAGAAATTTCTGCAGGTATTTCATAGGGATGACAGACAAAGCACGTCAAGCGACTGTTTTTCTGTCTTGGTATAGGTAAACCTCTCTCCCTGAGGTTGGGTTTGTCCTTACCCTACTTGCATGGACTGATTGTCTTTTCTTTTTATGCATGTTGATTTTTTTTATTTTTTTATTTTTTTTAAAAAAAGGGTAAGATGCAAGGTTTTTCTTCTTAGTCTTTCAGCTATCTTATGGATCTTTATCTGCTATCTCAGTTATTTGTGCTTTGATAGAATATGCCTACATATTATTGAGATTCTAAGTCTGATTTGTGCTAAGTTTTCCTGTTGCATCTGCATTAGATAGTTACCTTCCTCATGTGATGAAAATGTGCACTATGCAAGGCTCCCATAAGGTACATTTTTTTATCTCTGATTTTTTGCTTCTGAAAATTCTTCTAAGAGAGTTTTTTTTTGCTAAGATGGTCAAATTGACCAACTTGCTAGTTGAACCTAGCCCCATAAATTCTAGCTTCCTTTCTAAGGTTGCAGCACCAAAAAGAAACAAGCAGTTATACTTCTGAGCTCATTGTTATATGAATAAATTCACTGCTTATGTGCTGACTCAGCTTTATATTTTGTCATTCATGGTGCAAGTAAAAGAAAAATGGTGCTGCTTCTTAAGGGGAGAGTATCAGATAGGGTGTCTAAGCCTTAGTAAGATAAGGTTTGACTTTTGACTGATTTAACAATGAATTTCTCTCTTATTTCGAAAATTCAGTTGCTTTAAATCATATCAACGAAGATCATACCTTATTGAAAAAGTCTTCACACACACACACACGCATTGTATGAGTTAAGTTGACTAATGAAAAATTTCTTTCTGCAGAGAAATTTATGCGCATTGATTACTTGACTTTTCTTTATATGTTTGCAGATTTTTAACAAGCTATCTAACTGTTTTCTTAGGTTTAGATAAATGTGTGCGTTAAATTCTTGTTGAAGCCCTAACCTTGTTATCTTCCTTTGATTATTTCTTTGGAAATGTTTGGTTATGGTTTTTCTCTGAATACTCTGTTTACCCTTTGTCTTTTTGAGACAAAAAGGGGTAGTAATTTTTATTTTTGGACCAGGAATGTATTTCCAAACCGGTCAAGTATTTTTTGTCCCAGAATGGCCAAATGGGGAGTTTGTTCGTATTTTATATTGACAACATCCTGGTTGACAAAAACACTTTATGTAATAATGGTTGCTTTTTAAACAGGTTTATCGGTTTTATTTAGAGTCTTCAAGTTATATGGACATTGTTTGTTTCAAGCCATGTGACTGGTCACAAGTTTCTAAAAGATGTCCATGAAGATTCCATGCAATTTCCAAGTCAGATCAACCGGTTCCTATGCAGTCGTCTGGACGGGCCTTTGAAGGCGTCCAGACGCCCCGTAGTGTCTAGAAGCTTCAGCGTTGAAGACATCCGGACGTCAGAGCAACACGTTCGGATGCTAGGTCAAGCTACTCCAAGTTCTACATGGAGTTGGATTTTAGTCGACACTGCTTGGGAAGTTTATACAAGACGTCCGGACGACGTGGCAACACGTCCAGACACTAACCAGCATTTCAGAATATTCCAGGTTTCCTTTACGGACGCGAAAAGGAGTGACAGTGAAGACCGTCCGGACATGGTCCTGTTATGGGCAGAATTGCGCTATTTTGGAAAGACGGTCGCAGAAGACTATCTGGACGAGGCTAACTTCCGTTCGGACGCCAGCTCGCCAGAGTCCGAATTTGAGCAGAATTAGGTTTTCTGTAAGCCTATAAATAGATGGCTCTAGGCTTGTTATTTGTAAGAATTAAGTATAGAATTTCATAGTGCTTAGAGAAAGTGTTTCAGGAGAATTGAAGATCCGCTAGCTCTCTAGCCGTTGCTGGTGTGTGCTCTTTGTTTCGTGTGAAGTCTATCTTAGAGGCCGGCCTTGAGGTAAAGGATTCCATTGAAGACCCCTTCAAGTAGGAGACTTGGTTGAAAAGTGTTCACGATGGGCTTCGTGTTAGAGTTAAAGGTATGACTACTGCATCAGAGGCATGTGAGTACGAGTGTCTTGTAACTAGCTTTGTCTTCGGTATAGTGGATATCTTGGATTTGGTTGCCCCGAAGTGATTTTTCTCTTCACAAAGTTTTCACTTTGTCAACAAATATCTTGTCTCTTTTATTTTCCGTATTTAAGATATTTTGTTGCACACGAACACACACTTGGTAATTTAGAAGTCATTATTTATTTTCAATTTTCAATATTCTTTAGGGTTTGGACATTTTGGAGCCTTTTGTATCATTCCCCAAGCTTCGGATAGCATTTGGGTGAGTTTTGGTAAGTTTTCCAAAACCCTAGTTTTTGGGTTTTTGTTTTGAAGTGTAATTTCAAGTGTCAAACCCTAAGATTACCCAATGGATTAGTATTTGTTGTTGATAAAAATTTAAATGGAACCCTAAAATTCTATGGGTTTTCCATGGGTCTAGCTCTTAAGCATGTTTAGAGATAAGTGCGAGTCTAGAGTAGAAAAAAATGCGTATGTATTGTGTAATTTAATAATGCAATAATACATTGCACGACTTTGGTTGAGGATTCTTCCACTAAGCTGTAAATCTTGCAACCAGCGAGTATTTTACTCACTAAGAACTTAAGGAATTTTATGTTATGAATTTTTAATTAAACTATTGTTGTTTATGTTGATTATGTGCTTAAGATGATGAAAAGATATTTGAGAGGGCGATTGTGAAATGTATATGAAATGGTGTTGGAAATGTTGATATGATATAATGATTGTGAATGAGTATGAATATGAAATGTTGATAGAGATAGAGTTATAAAATGTTGATAGAAATATGATTATGAAATGATGTTTGAGTTGTGAAAATAGATTGATTTATGAGATGGTAATTTGATATAACAATTGAATTGTGGATTTGGGATGTGATTACTAAATGATGTTTGAGAAATGTTTTGAAAAACATGGAATTGAACTGAGATACGATATTGAAGTCATGTTTGAGAAATGTTTTGAAGAACATTGAATTGAATTGAGATATGATATTGAAGTCATGTTTGAGAAATGTTTTGAAGAACATTGAATTGAATTGAGTTGAGTTTTCATGATATGTTGAAAGGATGTGGAAATAACATGATGTTGTCTGAACATGATAATTTGCATGTGTGATAACATGTACACTGAGCACAAGTAGTGTGGATACACTAACATAATGAAAACATGAACGATGGAATGAACCCGGTCGATGGATGTCCTATGGGAGAAAGTTGAGTAAGACCAGAGTTAATGCTCGTGGCTTTAGAATTGTATAACCATAAGTGGATGCTTTTGGTTAGAAAGTGATCCCTGCGGGTTGATGCCTTATGGGAAGAGTTAGAGTAAGACCATAGAGTTGACGCTCTTGGTGTGGAACGATTCCTACGGGTTGATGCCTAATGGGTGGAACATGTGTAAGACTAGAGTTGATGCTTTAAGTTATAGAAATAACAAGTCCAGAGTTGATGCTCTTAGCGCCAGTGAGTTGATGCTCCTGGAATTAGTAATACGAAATAGAATAAAAACATGCAATGCATGATGATGTGTGATGTGATTTGAAATGATGTTTGTATTTGTATGTGAACATATTGGAATGAGATTAGATGTGATTTGATATGATGTATGTATATGTATGTAAGCACATTAAAATGGAATTATTATTATCATGATGTACCTGCGTTTACTCTATCAGCTACGAGACATTTCTAAAATTAAGAATCACTTCATTGGTAGCTGTTACTGTAAATGTATGGTAGAATGAAAAGCGGGTTTGTTTAGAACTCTGTGTATAATTTACTCCTGAGGTGGTGAACTCATACTTTCACCTGTACGGACGTGGCTAACACCACGATCGTATAGATGATGATATTTTGGTTGCAGGTACAACAGATGTTGATGACGGCCCTGTGGCTAGCTACTTGGGATACTACGACTAAAGCACGTCGCTCGAGTCGTAGAGGTGTTGGAATTGGATGGTCCCTTTTGATGTATATTTTGCCTATGACTAGTGTCGCTTGTGACACATAGTTTGTTAGCCATTCTTTTGTCGTGTATATAACTTATGTCTAAGCCCTAAACAGTAGACATTAAATGGCTCTTTTATATAACGAATAGTTTATGTTTTAGAGTTGATTTCCGCTGTTTAGATTTGTTTTTCACTGCATCTATATTATAACTTTGATATATCAGGTACAAATTATGGAACTCGTATTATGTGTTGGTTGAGTGACTTATAGTCATGCCACTATGATGACTCATTCGTATGTTTCTAAAAAAAACAAAACAAAAAAAAAAATAGGGTCGCATGTTCAAAATACAAACTATCCGAGTTTGACACACATACGACTAAATGCGAAGACCCTCAATCGTAGTATCCCAATTTCAATGCCACAAGGTCCTCATCGACGTTTACGGTACCTACAACCAAAGCATCAACATCTACACGATTGTGGTGGTAGCCATGTTCAAATAGGTTAAAGTATGAGTTCACCAACTCAGTAGTGTAAAATACACTGGGTTTTCACAATGAGCCAATCTCTTTATTTCTACCGCATGTTTACAATAACAGCTACTACCAACATGATGCTTCTTTTTTTAAAGTGTTTCGTAGCTAATAAGGGTAAACATAAGCACATATAAATAGGAGCAATCTTACTACATTATACATTTATACATATATATCAAGTGACTTAGCTATACTCGTATACAAGCATTCCACAACTTTAGGGAGTACAAGCATACACGCATCTCTAAGCATAAAAATCAGTGACCTCATAGCATAGTTATACAAGCATACAAATATTCCACTACTTCAGAGAATACAAGTATGCATGCATGCACACATCCCAACATGAAAATAAATGATATCATATATTGATCATACGAACATACAGATATTCCACTACTTCGGAGAATACAAGTATACAAGCACATCAAAACATAAAATCGTTCAAATCAAACATAAAAATCAATAACGTAAAAACCTGGTCATACAAGTATACAAATATTTCACCACTTCGGAGAATATAGATGTACAGGCACATCCAACCTTGACATCGCTTAAATCATTATATGCAATCTAGTCGAATAGAAATATACATATGTTCTTTCCCATTGAGACTCATAGGTATATTAATACATCTAGCATGGAATACCTCATAAAACATCATAAAAACTTCTTATAAACTCATGTCATGCATGTCATCATAATAGGAGGCAACTTCGGCTCATATTATTAACTATGGAGGCAATTTCGACTCATATTATTTACTATAGAGGCAACTTCAGCTCCTATACCTTCATTATGGAGACAACTTCGACTCTCTTTACTTTTACTATGGAGGCAAATTAGGCTATTTAATCTCTTTATACATAACCATGCTTATACTTCATGTTTTCATACTCTTATACTCAAATAACATCATTTTTTTACGTATTCTTTCAAACATGTCATGAAAACTTAACTTCTCGTAAAGCTCATAAAACAAATAAACATATCTCAAAACACATAAATCATCTTCAAAATATTTCTCAGCATAATTGAAAGTATTGAAAACATTCTCAAGCATATATCATTCTAAAATAACTGAAAAATAATAGACTCCTAATTTACTTTGTGTGTGTGATCAATTTGTAACAAAATATCTAAATGCAAAATTTAAAGAAGACGGATATTTTATTAACGAAGTGGAAACACAATTAAGAGAAAAATCATTCCTAGGTAACCAAACCCAAGATATCCTCTATTCAGAAGACAAAGCTAATTACAAAGCAGTAGCACTTATATACTCCTGATGCAATGACCAAACTTTGAACTATGACACGTAACCCAACATAAACACCTCCCAACCAGGTCTCCTAGCTGAATGGGTCTTCAATGGAATCCTTGAGCTTAGGGCTTCTCCCTAAGTTAGACTTCACGGGTTGATCAAATCACACAGGAACCACCCTGAGAGAGCTAGCACATATCACAATCTTTGCCTAAACACTCTCTCTTATTACAAAGGAATTCAGTACTAAATTCACTAAATAATACAAGCCAAGAGACCTATATTTATAAGCTTTTGAAGACCTAATACAACATTGATTCGGAGTTCTCGACGGTAAGCAACAATTGACTTCCATAATGCGCTTCAAGCGTTTCTTTATTAAGCTTCAGTCTTCACGTCCGGACGGTGTTGTCCTAGCGTCCAGATGGTTGCAAGCTGTCTTCACCAAGCATGTGCTGAGCTGTTCATAATCTTCTCAAAAACTGAATAGAGTCCGGATGGAGTTGCCTAGAGTCTGGACAGTTGCTTGTTGTCTTCACTAACGTATCTACTGAGTTGTTCAGAATCTTCTCTAACATTGAAGGGCGTCTGGACGTTTCACTGGGCCATCCAGATATTTAAGTTGTATTATTTTTTATTAGCTTTCCAACGACACCAATTTCATCTCAATCCAATACTTGAGTAGAAAGTTATGATAAAAATACTGAGACGTGTGTAGAATCTTCCTGGAAACCAGAAATTGCCTTTTTTTTGCTTGTGACACTGATACTTGTCATATTAAGACCCTTTCCATATTGGAGAAATAACTATGAATATTCTAAAGACTCTGAATAATTACGGCATCCCTGTTTCAATAGCACACTTACATGACCGTGATTTTGTCAACAGAAGTAGCCAATAAAATTAACAATAACCTTGGCTCGAATTTAGAACACTATATTGTTTTGTGCCAACAAAATCATTGAAAGTTTAATATCTTTCTCAGTGAGTAGAATACTCACTTTGGTTGCTTGGTATTTGGCTTAAAGATGGATTTCCAACGAAAGCTTTGTAATGTACAACTGCATTATCACATTACATGACGCATTATTACTAACACAATATTTCTAACTCTAAATCCTCACTTAGCTCTTGAATTGCTCAAGAACTATGACCCATAGAAAACCCATAGAATTTCTAGGGCTCTATTTGACAACCCGTTAACTAAAAACAATAACCCGTAAGATTATCTTACGGTTTGACCCAAAAACTACAAATTAACAACACTTAGACAAAAACTAAAGTTTTGGATCCTACCTTGATTTCTCACCAAAATGCAACCCAAAGCTTGGAGGTTGTTTAGAATACTCCAAAATACACAAAACCTAGAGAAAATTGAGAGATTAGACTAAAATTCTAAAAAATCAATACAAAATCTAGAGGAATTGATAGCATAACACATTAGAGCTGACTGAATTACCTCAATACATAGATTAGAAGTTACTTAGTTTTCTTTACATGTGACATGCACACTAGGTGCATCAAAACAAGTGCCACAGACGGCACATGAGCATACATAATAAATTACAACAAATATAAACATTATTCTAAACATTTTACATACAACAAGGAAAGTAAACACAAATAGATACAAATAAATACAACTAGCTGGCAAAGGGATTCATGCCTTCACCTTCCTGACCTGCATCAATAACTATGCAAATATGAAGTCATCATATTTACATAGCTACAAACAAGTGAGTCATCTATTTTCATAGCATAAGTTCCAGCTTTTGTTGATAGCTATCTTTTCAGCTATTTTATTATTTAGACACAGTATGCATTTCATGAACATTTATCCAAGCAATAAACAAATATAATATTTAATCATTTTAATAATGAAACATAGAATCATCCTCAGTAAGTACTTCCATACTTACTCTCTTTAGTGAAATCTCTTAGCTCATATTCTGCAATAAATACATATATACAAAGAAGATAACACATATATTAGTTCTTTTTCCAAATATTAGATCCATCACTTTCACATCCATTTATTTATCATTTTAGTCATGAACATCCAAAGGTAATTACTTACAAGTCTTTAACGCTAAGCTTTATGTTTAAACACTGAAGCAAACTTAAAGCCATTGTGACGTAATGTTTAAACATAAACCTTTAGGTTAGAGTACCTTATAAGTATTTAAGAGTAGTTATGATTATCCAAAAGAATTACCAATTAATTCAAGAGAACACTATAAGAATATACGTGCTACAATGATTCATGTTTAAACACCGAAACATAGGCAACATATATTGTTAGGGTTTATGTTTAAGCATTATGTCGCCTATGTTTCGGTATATATATAAACAAGATATAATTATTACTTATGAAAGTCATAAGATTAATCATAAGTACTAACATGATTTATGTTTAAACACCGAAATATTGGTGACATAATTTTTAAACATGATTCCTATATATATACATCGGGTATAATTATTACCACAATTTCAATTAAAGAGAATCTAACACAACTAACCCATAAACAGCCAAGCAATTCGGCCATCAACACAACAAGACCAACCAAATACAATTACACCCACTCGGCCAAGCCACCACAAGAGACACCTATAACCAAAATAAGCCTTAATCTCAAACATTAATTTCTAACATCAAACACACATTCAATTTCCAATAAAAACACTAAAATCATCCAAACAACACCCAAATCTTCCCCTCTCAATTGCCCATTAACAGAGAATCACTCCAAAAATACAAACCTACCATCAAACCTCAAACTTTTAGCCTTTCGTCCAACACTACAAAATTAACATCCAACCAATTCAAAACCCCAAAATCAATCGGCAACAATCAACCCGCAACAACACCCATAAAACCCCATTAATCTACAATTAAAACCATCTCAAACAGAACAATAGAAAACCCCCAACCATTGGGCTAAAACCCATAAAAGTACAAAAATTCCATACCCAAAAACCAAAACAACCAAAACTCATCATCAACTAAGCTTCAAAATCAACCACAACCTATTCAGTTAAACCAAAACAAATACCAACTAAAACTCCAAAAATCATCACAACTGAAATAGTGGAACATGGCCAAACAGGGAAATCAAGCTTCAAAACTACTTCGATTCAGCCAAGAACAGCAATCAAACACCCACTCATTTTTTCAACAAGAATAAACCAAATAAACCAAATGGAATCATTAGAAATACTTACTTTGAGGATTTTTCATTTAACACAAAAAACAACCAGAAAATCACCAAAATCGGCAAGGTGATGATCCTCCACGCCACTCGCCAGAAATCAACCTTGAACCATCGGAAATCACTTCTTCTAGCTTCAACGGCGTCACCAGCTCCAAGCACCGACGACCCACCGAAAATCGCACCTCTCGGTCTCTCTCTCGATGAATCTCTCTTTGTCAAACTCTTTGTATCTCTCGTTCTCTTTGTCTGTGACGACCCTTTTTTTTTTTTTACAAAACATTTGCATAAACATTAATCCCTTAAAATATAAACGGAATTTCAGAGTGGCTCGACGATATGTCGCAAAGCCAACATATGGTACATACCCCAAAATATGTACTTGGTAAATTAGAATATAACATCTATCTACTATGTAACGGAAAATATAAACCTAATAGCGGAAATCACATCTTAAACATCTATCATAAATTAATCATAATCAAGAGCCAATATTACATTTATCTATTTAAGTCTTTCCTCAAATTAAATACATAACATAAATGACTTATACAATAACAAGTGACACAGATGTCACAAGCCATAAACAAACCCATAAAACAGAGGATGCCCTTGGACCTGCAATTACGACTGTCGCAGCGAGCTTCGATCATAATATCCCAAGTGCACATCTACACACCATCAACTACGACCGGATTACCTGCAGCTAAAAGAACATCATCTATACGGTTGTTGGAGTTTGCCACATCTGTATAGGTGGAATTATGAGCCCACCGTCTTAGCATAAATAAATACACTAAGACCTCAGAGGTATACTATTCACCGAGTTTTCACAAAAAACTAATTTTTCCTTTTTAGTAATGCGTACACTATAACAGCTACCAATTTTATAAACTTTTGTTTTAAAACCCCCATAGCTGATATAGCAAACACCGACTAATAGAAAACATTTAAACATACTAGGCAGCTAAGATTATAAGTAGAAGTTCTGTTATAAAAACAACTATATACGACCTCACCTACGATAATACTTTGTGGTTTGTTTGCTCAGGTTTACGTAACCCTTAAGTTAGAAAACAATGATATTTAAATCATGCAACCATCCAATAGAAATTGACATAAGCTCTTTTCCATTGAGACTCTTTTGCATAATAATACGTCTTGCAAAACTACTATATATAAAACATGCAACACATTCCATCAAATCACAATGTATGTATGCATATGCATGTACTATGAGTCGTGGCTCAAGGTTATGCTCTTGTGGCACGTAAGTAACCATATTGTGCTCTTATGGCATGGAAGGAACCATGTTGTGCTCTTGTAGCACGTAAGTCACCATGATGTGCTCTTGTGGCACGTAAGTAACCATGTTGTATGTCATATGCTTATGCTTCATGCTTAAAACAGTATACATTTCATGAATCATGCCTTTAACACTTGCTTTCTTTATAAAACATGAACAGTTCAACATGTCATTTCTTAAACAATTTGCATAATATAAATCTTCAAACTTTATACTCATTCTAAAATCACATTCATGTTCCATTGCAATCACAGTTTTCAAAACTCCTAACCATACATACCGTTACACCATTCATTCAAACTCCACATATCATATTCATACTTCAAAACATCATCATAATTTCAATATACTCAAAAGTACTCCAATCATCCAAAACAGATCATAATCAACATACAGTTGGTTCAGGTTTATAAAACAATATATATTTTGCAATTCCTCATATATGAAAATAACACTTCTCAGTTAGTAGAATATTCACCTGGGCTGCATTGGACTCATGACTCCAACTCTACATTGGAGAACCCATTGAAGTCTCCAATCCGGACACTATCCTGTAAACATTGGTATCATTAGACTATACTATTGAACTCATTTTATGACACTTAGACTACTCGTGTGCTCACATGTTGCGTTACCCGTGACTAAGTCTAGTTATGCATCATAAACTATTATTAAATTAACACTTAGGTTTAGGTTCCTATTATTTCATGTTTATTAACACTAAGGCGTGTTTATTATTTTATTAACTTATCTATTGTTGTAGCATTGCATTATCATTGCTAACCCCATTTTATAACTTATTATTTATTTATCAAGTTAATAACATATATCTAACTTACATACCTGTACATGTACATGTATATACATCTGTGTGTATATATATATACACACATATAAAATGCTCACTAAGCTAAACCCTAATCCGAATATGCACAAAGAGTGGCTTAGTGATTCATTTTTATCACGTTTATTAACCTTAAATATATTTACTATTTTATTCACCTACTACTACTATTACTAACTTATATTGGTTGTGTTAAAGTTATTTAAGCTAGTTACGATTCTACGACATTCTCATTTTAACCACCTCATTTAATACTTTTACTTTTATTAGTTTTTAACCATCCAAGTAGTTTAGGTTTAGGACTTAATTGGATTAAACTATAAATCCCTTGACATTTCCATCTTCAACTATCCTATTCAACTATTTATTATTTTGTTATATAAATACTTAAGTGATTAGATTATAGAGCCATAACCTTATTCCAAAGCTCCAAGTGAACGCCTAAGCCAAACATCATCAATTCTAAAAGCTTAGCCAAATAATCAAAACTTAACTAAATATCCAAATAATCCATTGTAAAGAATCCAGCCGTTTACCATAGCTACCCATCAAATTAGATTCTAAAATAAACATTATTCTTAATCGTTTAATTTATCAAAACGGTCCCTTAAGATTCATAAAATATAAATCATAGCCCATGATAATTTTCAATCTAACAAGAAGCCATGATTCTCCTACTTCTAAACCTTCAATATCAATGGCCATTCATGAAAATAAATCAA
Organism: Alnus glutinosa; assembly: GCF_958979055.1. Classification (NCBI taxonomy): domain Eukaryota; kingdom Viridiplantae; phylum Streptophyta; class Magnoliopsida; order Fagales; family Betulaceae; genus Alnus; species Alnus glutinosa. The sequence continues at coordinate 28,511,415 of NC_084886.1, forward strand.
AACCCCTCTTTTACATACAATCGGCCATAGCCATTAAAGACTGCCAACAATCTACACCACATGTCCAACAACTCTTTCATCAAAAACTGCACCCACTCCGTTAAAGAGACCAACTCCAACTAGCATTTCCATCAATGATCAATCTTTATCAAAGAATCACAACTTAAAATCAAACCCATCCATAAACATTATACTCATTCTCTAACAAACAACCATAACCAAACATTATCACTCAATTTAAAACTTCCAAACCAGATTTGGGTTCCACTAAAACACTTAACCAAATCATAAAAAATTTCAAAACTTACCCAATCCAAACCACTCAATCATTTAATGAAATCAAAGAATTAAAACACCAACTAAAACTACCAAAACATAAACCACATTCAACAATTCAACACCATAGAAGACCAATCTAACAATAGGCATCCCAAATCAATCGATAAAAATACCACAACAATCAACCCATCAACAACTCTATGGAAATCAAAGAACCATAAATATAAGCACTTAACTCAATTGGTTCTAAACTCCATGGAACCCAATCCCAACTTTAATCAAAAGCCAAGATAACCACAAACATCAAAAGCCCATTTGGTATCCCCACACAAATCCCCCAAAAATCAATCTAACATCAAACACCTAACATGTATACTACCACAAACACATCCAAAAGCATAGCTCCCAATTCACGACTAGCAACACTACAAAGCCTAACTTCCAAATTTACCAACAAATATCAATTTATTCACATACACAACCTCAATTGGAGGCCAAAACAACAAATACCAAACCCCAAAAATCAAACTTCTAAGCAAACCGGTCCAAGAACCGACAATCACCAAGGCAGAAAATCCATCAAAGATCAAATCTAAAAGCTAAAGGGAAGATGGTTTTTACCTCAAAAATCCCTCTAGGCCGGAGACCCATTTTTTTCTTCTTCTTCATCTCATGGCCGGATCTCTCCATTAGCATGAATCTCTATCTCAGCTTGTCTCTTCTCTTTTCACATATCGCCCCTCTCACTCTCGGCATATCTTTCCATCTCTCGGCAGTGGCGTGACAGAATAGAGGAGAAGGGAAAGAAAGGGAAAGAAGAGAAAAGAAAAGGCAAGAAGGGAGAATGAGCTGCGTGTGAGGCCAAGTGAGAGGGAGAAGGAAAAAGAAAAGAAAGAGGGAAGAGACTCGGTCAAAAGGGGAAAATGGGAAGAAAAAGAAAAAGATAAAAGATAAGGTGACACGTGGCAAGTTGTGAGTGGGTGGGAAGAGATGATGAAATCTTCCACAGCCAATCAGGCTATGACATGTGACAAATGGAGATTACTTTTATTTTTAAAACCCCTAGCTTATATAAATTACAGTATGACCCACTAATTTAAAAATCCTATCTTTTGATAATTAATATTTGACCCCACATATATTTAAACCACACTTTTATTAATGTAATTAATTATTTATTCAACTAGGACCCACTATAATAATTACTACTCTTTCTATTATTTTATCTCAAGCATTTTATTTTGATAACACGATTATTATTACCTATGATATAATTATAAACCACATCTATTTAATAAATTGAATTTATTAAATTTTCAAATTTTCTATTTAATTTCTTGGTCTTTACGTTATCTCTCTCTGATCTCTCGTCTCTCGGTCTCTCAGATGGAAGAACAGAAAAGGAAAGAAGGGAGAATCAGGGAGAAAAGAAGAGAGAAAGAAGAAAGAAAGAAAGAAGAAGATGTGAGAGAAAAAGAGAAAAAAGAAAAGAAAAGAAAGAGAAGGGACGTGCGAGTGTTTTTAAAAACTGAAGGGAGAGGTGTTAGATTTTTATAAAGGGTGAGGGGTAACTTATCTTATAAGTTTAATAGATATTTTCTTCTAAACTTCTCCATTAAGCTTAGTAGATATTTAAAACATCAGGTTTTTATTACATTTTTATATAACCCATCATTATTTTCCATACTAGTCATTATTATTATCTTCATATAAAGTCATAACTTAGATCCATTTATTATTTTAACTATAGTTTATCCAATAATTAATATCATCACACCAATAATATTATAATACCAATAATATTATTATTTTAATTAATTCATTGAATATTTAAATCTATCTATTTATTATTTAAATAAATCAGTAGTATTTTTAGAACCTAATAATAATTTCCTTATTAATAGAATCAGGGTTTATAAAATAATATAATTAATCAAAATTTATTTTTATAAATATTCACATAACCTCTTAAATTCCTCAAAAATTAATATTATGCCTATTATATATATATTAATCTAATGAGGTAATTACTTTTTCCCCCCATGAACTACCAAAAAATGCGCGATGCCCCCATGAACTACCAACTCGACCATAAAAGAGCATCAAACTATCAACTTTACACATTTTGCCCCCTTTCGTTAGTTAGACCGGTTAACATGGACGAAATATGCCTATTTTGGACGTTAATTTTGATTAAAAGACAAAAATGCCCTCAATTGATAAAAAAAAATGGTTTATTAATTTGGTTCAAATTTATTAATAAAAAATATTAAAACTAATATATATATAAAAGAGCATAAAAAAGAAGAGAAAAAAAAAAAAGAATATGGGATGGCGTGCGAGCCACCCCAGAGGTGGGTCCGGCCACCTCTGGGGTGGCTCACGGCCACCCCGCAACCTGGGGGGGCGCGCGACCACCCTAGGTTTTTTGGGGTGGCCTGGAGCCACCCCAGAGGTGGCTCACCTAAGGGGTGGCCGCGCAGCCCCCCAGGTTGCGGGGTGGCCGGACCCACCTCTGGGGGTGGCTTGCAGGCCACCCCCTCCACCTAAGGGGTGGTAGCCACCCCTCCGACAGCACCCCTTCTCCTTTTGTTTTTGTTTGTTTTTTTTTTAAAAAAAATGTTGAGGGCATTTAGGTCATTTTTGAAATTGAGTGAGGGTATTTAAGTATTTTCACGAGTTAGGCTAACAGAAAGGGGCAAAACATGTAATTGTGGTAGTTGAATACTCTTTTTTAGTCGAGTTGGTAGTTCATGGGGGCATCGCGCATTTTTTGGTAGTTCATGGCGGGAAAATGTAATTACCCCTAATCTAATTTTAATATTAAATTAAGATCTCTTAAGTCAGGAATTAAAATATGGGGCGCTACACAACACAAAACATCAAATTATAACCAAACTAAGAGATTAAAATATGTAAACTAAGGGGCTTGAGTGTGTAACATTCAGCACTTATCACAACCCCGAACTTACATATTGCTAGCTTCTTAGCAATACAAACTGAAAATAAAAATTAAAACAATAACTAGTCTACCTCCTCTATCATGGGAAAGACAATTGCATTTAACATATGCAATAAGCATTTTAAACCTCTAAGGCTCCCTAGTGGACAAGTGAAGTCTCATGAGGGTTTGCCAGGAATGATACCCACAAACCTTATGCAAACCATGTTATCCAAAAGAGTGAAGTGCTGAGTGCCAAATATTGTATATTTGGACCCCTTAATTTGCATTTGCTAAACCTTTAGTTTTGTTATTTTTTAATGTTTTTAGGTAGTTTTGGTGTTTTTTTTTATTTTGTAGGTCATTGAGAAAAAAATTCGGTCTTTATGTGGAATTGCAAAGAAGCGGGAAATGAATATTTTGCTTGTTCCTTGTTCCAATTTTCTAAAGAAGCCTAAGCTTACAAAAAGGACCTAACCCTTTTTGTTCTCTGCAACACGTTCTCTGCATCATGGGGTGGTCAAAAGACCAAGGCTTGGAGTTTATTTTTGTTCTTTGCATCATGGGCTGATCAAACCCACAACCCATGCAAGATACACATGCAAAGAGACACAAACCCAAGAAGAGTTAGTTCGTGCAGTGCAAGGAAGACCCAAAAAAAAGGACACACGTGAACTTACCTGGCAGAACCGATTCTTTCCATGCAAACCCACACCTTAAGGACTGAATAGAAGAAGTAGCAAGTCTGAAATCATGTGCCACGATTTGCCCAAGATTTCCTGAAGACTTGCAGCTATATATATATCTAGGTTTTATCCTCTATCCATGATAGGAACTAGACATACATGTGGAAGGGCAGTGACCAGTAGCTCTTTACGTGATAGGGACCGAGATACAGCTATGCGGAGACAAGTTCTTTTCCTTTAGGAGTCTGCAACACCGAAACTAGAGCTGAGGTGAATGTGTACATGGCAGCAAGTGGATTCCTTTTTTTTCCTCAACCTGTAGCAGTCATGTGTCAGTGCATATACACATGAAGTCATGAAAGGCTTGAACCAAGTTTAGTTGATTTTCGGAAGGAGAAAAAAGGCAACAAGTCTGAAATCACGTGAAGAGGCTAGGAGGTGTGTAAAACCTAGACCAAGACGTGCGAAATTTCAAGGGACTTAAACTGGAAACAAAAGCCAAAAGAAGGAACACCGAACTGGCCTATTTTTCCCAAAAAGACAATAAAAATAGAAAGAAACAAGTTCTCTTTCTTTTGGAAGGCAATGCCCAAAATTCTTTACAAGCAAAAGGAAAATAAAAAATAAAAAATAGAAGACACAAGCTGAACCTGCAGGATTCAGCAGAAATTGCAGAAATCTGAAGACAAGAGGCGCCATTTTTTAGCTTGTTTTAAAAACCCAGCCTTTCCTTATAAAAAGAGGGAGACACCTGCAGTTAAACAAGTTCTTTTCTTGTAAAAAATTAAGTCCACAATGTGACTGGAGGGTAGCTCCAATTCACGCTGGTTTTGTTATTATTCCAGTTTTATTTTGCTAGTTTTTGTTCTTTGTATTTTGCAACATAGTTTTTTTTTTTACTCCTTTGTAAAAATCAGACTGTGACTAGAGGGTAGCTCCAGTTCATGCTGGTTTTTCTTCTTCTTTCGGTACTTAAGTTTTCCTTTTATTTCCTCTCTTTTGTAAACATTAATTTGTAGTGTAGTTTAGAGGTTTGTGTTGCTTCTATTTCCTGTTTTCCCTTCCTTTTACAGTAGAGTTTTGAGTGGTAGATTTAATTTCTTGTTTTTTTTGTTTGTTTGCTACACCCGAGTCCCTTTGGGCTTTTTGTTCAATGTCTTTAATAGTTTTAACTCAAGTTAGTGTGTTGTTTTTAGTCATGGGAGGCTAAAATCTTCAACTAAGGTTAAGGATAAAACCTCACCTTTGATAGCACACACATTCTTGTTATGCTATTTGTACAATCCGATGTTTATTGAAACATTATCTAAGTCCCATTCATTTTATTGATTTATGTCTTTAGAATGAATGTTTAGTTATTAAGAAGTTATTTAATGTGTTTTAACCAATTGATACATCGATTTATTTGATTGAAAGAGGATATCCATTGTGATTTGTTTATCAAACGAATACAATGGATGATTTGATTTCAAATGGGTATTCGTTGTGATTTATCTTTGAGTTAGATTCATTAAATGATTTAACTTACATTTTTAGGGAACTTAGACAATGAACAAAGTTTAAAAGTTTATCGGGTATATAAATAAAATACAAGAGTGTGTTGTTTGATTTGGTCAGGCGAATTCTAAAACCTTAGTATTTTTTTTTATCATTTGTTCTTTATCAACTTTAATTTTAGTTTGCTATTTTACATCTTTAAACCCAAAAATTTGGAACTAGGTTAAAATAAAAGTAGTTAAAATATAAATTTATTTTAGCAACACATTTCCATGTGGATTGGACCTCGCACTTGCACACACACACTATATTGCATATGATGCGTGCGCTTGCGTGTACTTTAAAACTCACAACATGAAGTATCCGAAATTATGATTCTCATTCATTAGCAAGCTTAAAAAGATAAACTCCATCTTCAAAATAAAATGGAATTCCAAAGTCTAATCACTTACAAATGACTGGTTAAGGCATCTCAAGTTCAATTTAGTATAGGGTGAACTAATACATAATCATGAGGCTTCAAATTAATTATAATGTACAATGCCTCAATATCTTAAAGTTTATTAGGGTCCCTATAGGATTTAATAACCAAGGCATAACAATGAGAGTGAAAATAAATATTGACTTCTAACAACCAAGTGTGTGTTTATGTGCAACAAAAATATCTTAAATACGGAATTTAAAGAAGGCAAGATATTTGTTGACGAAGTAGAAACTCTGTGAAGAGAAAAAAACCACTCCGGGGCAGCTAAACCCAGGAACTCCACTATCCAAAAATAAAACAAGTTACAAAGCACTCGTACTCACAAAACCTATTGTAGTAGTCATACATTTAACTATAACACGAAACTCATCGTGAACGCTTCCCAACTAAGTCTCCTACTTGAATGGGTCTTTGATGGATTCCTTTACCTTAGGGCCGACCCATAAGATGGACTTCACACGAACTGTTGAGCACACACCGGCAACGGCTAGAGAGCTAGCGGATCTTCGATTCTCCCTAAACACCCTCTCAAAGCACTATGGAATTCGATACAAAATTCATACATTTTACAAGCCTAGAGCCCTCTATTTATAGGCTTACAGAAATCCTAAATCTGGACAAATTTGGGCTCTGACTATCGGGCGACCGGACGACAGTTTAGCCTTGTCCGGACGGCTTGGCCGAGCATCCGGACGGTCTTCACTAGAACTCCTTTTCGCGTTCGAACGAAACACTGGAATATTCTGAAATGCTGGACAACGTCCGGACTTGTTGCCACATCGTCCGGACGTGCAGAAACTTCTCAAACAGTGTCGACTTCTAAAATTCAACTTCATGTAGAATTTGGAAAAGCTTGACCTATCGTCCGGACGGTGTTGCTCTAACGTCCGGACGTCTTCAACTTAATATGTTAGACACTGCGGGGCGTCCGAACGCCTTCAAAGGCTCGTCCGGACGGTTGCACAGGAACCGATTTTTCTGTCTTGGAATTTTGCAAGGAATCTTCATGGACATCTTCTTGAAACTCGTGATCAGTCACATGTTTTGAAATGAACACTATCCGAATAAATGGAGACTTTGAATAAGAATCGATCATCCTGTTAAATTGCAACCATTACATAAAGTGTTTTTGTCATCTAGAATGCAGCCAACATAAAATACTAATAAACTCCCCATTTGGCCATTCTGGGACAAAAAAACACTTGACCGGTTTGGAAATACATTCCCGGTCCAAAAAATAAAAAAATACTCCCCCTTTTTGTCACACAAAGACAAAGGGTAAACAGAGTATTAAGAAAAACCATAACCGAAAATAAGAGAAAAGAACAAGGTTAGGTCTTCAACAAGAAATCAGCACACACATGTGTCTAAACCTGAGAAAACAGTCAGATAGCTTGTCAAAAATACGCAAACATATAAAGAAGAGTCCAGTAATCAATGAACATAAATTTCCCTCCAGACAGAAATTCTTCAATAGTCTACTAAACTCATGCAATGTGTGTGTGTGTGTGAAGACTTTCTCAATAAGGTATGATCTTCGCTGATATGATTTAAAGCAACTGAAATTACTAAAGAGAGAAGGTTCATAGTTGGATCAGTCAAAAGTCAAACCTTATCATACTAGGGCCTAGCCACCCTCATCTGATACACTCCCCCTAAGCTGCAACACTTTTCTTTTACTTGTTCCTTTAGTGACCGTCTATTTCCGCAATGATTTGGTCACAGACTGTTTCAATAGGGACAAGTTCAAGGACAGATTTATAGCACAAAAGCAGTGGATCTTTTAATTTATCCATATTTATTCAGTTTTGAATGTTTTTTATAACTTGGTGCTGCAACCTAGAAAGAATGCCAGAATTTATGGGTTCTAGTTTCAACTAGCAAGTTGGTCAATTTGACCATCCTAGCACAAAAACAAAAAAAAAAAAAAAAAAAAAAAAAAAAAAAAAAAAAACTACCTCAAAAGACTTTTTAGAAGCAAAAAAAAATCAGAGGAGAAAAAAATACCTTAGGGGAGCCTTGGATTGTGCACATTTTCATCACATGAGGAAAGTAACTATCTATCTAATAGATACTGATGTGGTCTTTTGTTTACCAAAATATATCAATAATAAATAACCACTCGCAATAGGACGAATCATTGTAGGATAAGGCTATAGAGAGGGTGTCGAACTTCAAGGACTGTAGGGGTATTGCTATCAAGTTTGTGAAGATTAAAAATAACTAAAGAAAAGATAATTTGTAATTTAACTAAAGTGCATAAAATAAACGTAAAAGTGAATTTGAAATATAAGAGAGAGAAAGAGTAGAGTATTGACTTCACCAATATCCGCACATCAATGGTTAATCATATTTAATTAGAGAAATTCATTTTATGCATGCTATAAATAAACAAGAAGTTACCATATTAAAGAATAAGTATAATCCATCTTCGGTTGGCACGGACCGTCCACCTAACCACTAAGATGCGGTACGACCCGTCTTCCCTAGGCATGGATTAGCTACGTCTTTAATAGGATACATACAATCAATGGAAAAGTATAACCCATCTTCGGTTGGCACGAATCGTCTACCTAAATTATACTAAACTAGGATGTAATACGATTCGTCTTCCCTAGGCATGACCTATCTAATCCTCTTGATCATATGTCAATTAAACCCGTTGTATAATCATTATTCTCATAATCACAGAAAATAAGAATAATTTGAGTTCAATAAAGGTAAAAAGCTTTCTAAGACAAGAGAAGAATTCTACCAATATTGATTATGAATTGAAGAACAATTGCATTTAAAAGATGAAGAACAATATCAAATTGTAGCAATTTTCATAATTATACAACCAACATGCATAAACTAAAATTCTCTAAATTAAAATACAATCAAACCATTGTGCTTGGATAGGGCTACATCAATACCCTACAAAGGTTTTTAGCCGCTCATGACGCTGCTGCAATGGCCTCTTGCCATGATTACTTCTCTTCAACTCTTCAAGCCTTCAAGAAGTTTTTCTCTGAATTTGATCTAGGTAGCAGTGTGTCTTTCTTCAATGTTTAGAGGCCTATTTATAGACATTAGGAGAGGCCTAGAAGCTCTTGGAATTCCAGAAAAATCGTCCCTTGAGTCTCCTTGTCCAAGTAGGAGATTGAAACTTCAATCCAAGTAGGAAAAGGATTCCAAATTCGTCCAGGATTGCGGTCTTTTATTGCGGGGCTATTTTGGCATAGTAAATATCCGAATTTGGGAAACGCTATTTCTGACATATTTGTTTAATTTTTTCTTAGCTTTCCAAAGACACTAATTTAATCGAAATCTAATATCTGAGTCAAAAGTTATGATCAAAACACTGAGATATGTGCAAAATCCAAATTTGAACCCAATCCGATTTTGACTCTTAATAGAGAAATTCCGATTTAATCCTTCTCTTGATTTGATTAAACTTAAGCACATCATATAGGTCTTCTATTATGATTGGTTAAGCTTAAACATATCTTCTAGGTCTTCTCAAAGTGTGCTTTAAGCCCAAAATTAATGGAATTAATTGTATCTTTATTTAAAATCTAAAAACAATACAAAATCAAACAAATAACAATGCTAAAGAATTAACATATATAAGTTAAGGGGCTTGAATGTGCAACAGTCAACGCTTATCAGATACAGTTGGAAAACTCAGCACATATCAAACTTAAAATCTTAACCATATGAATGTATATTCTATCAAAGCATAGAGAATTGTTAAAACATATAAATATACATGAGTTAGCTGAAAACTTTAGAAGAAACCTTGCATCAAATCCCCCCCTTCCCTTGTTTTTTGTTGAAAAAAAAAAAAAATACATACTACACAAAAAAAAAAAAAAAAAAGTTTTGTCCAAGCATGTAAGGTAAGAGCAAACTTGTCCTCAGAGAGAGAGGTTATACTATACCAAAACAGAAAAATAATCGCCTGACATGCTTTGTTTGTCATTCCTATAAAATACCTGCATAAATTTCTCAAGACAGCAAGAGAAACTTAATAAGGATAGAAAAATAATTGGTTCCATAACAAATATGCAGAGTATGCACAAGATATGACAATATAAAAGATGCAATACAATTGTACCTGACATGCACTAGGATTTAGGAACCACAATCCTAGGCATGTGTGACCTCACTTACTAGGTGGGCATGTTCCCCCTAGGGAAGTGAGTGTCCCTATCCTGTCCTCCATCCTTCTGCTGCAGTTCCATATATCTGATCAAGCTCCTCATAAAGCTGCCAGCAATGGCTAATTCTTCATAGGATGGATCCTTTTTAGGCTTCTGCGGCTTTTCTTCATGATGCTAAGATTTGTTCTTCTTTGGCAACTAGGCCTATTTTACAGGTACAAACCTCTGCTGTTGTCGCTAATGCATTGGAGCAGGATATCTTGTATGAGGTCCAGTCTTTCTAGGTGGGTCCTTCTGAGGCTGAGGACCCCTGGGTCTGACATGATTATAAACTCCACATTGGTGACATATGGGAGTTTTGTACACTGAAGCATACCTTGATAGTTTCCTCTAAGCTTGATGCTTCCTAAGAGGTCTGGTGCTAGCAGAATCTTTCTTTGGCAACTCCTTCTTCACTTTAGACCTCTGAACAAGTACGTGGGGGCACTTGGGTCGGATGTGACCGCTCAACCCACAATGATGGCAAATCAGGATAAACTTCTGAATGAGTTGTCTCCTATGTGGAGGAACATATTTTGTCTTGGAATGTTCTTCAACATCTTTTTCCTTCTTAGGAGCATTCTTTTTATTCCAAGTTCTTGGAAATTTTAACTAATCACAATTTGGTCTAATATGTCCCACTATCCCACAATGATGACATGTAGGTAAGCTTCTCTCTGTAGAATACTCAAACTTCACATGAGTGGTATTATCATTCTTACAAGAAACCATAATAGCCTTACCTTTGTCATTCTGAGGCTCTGAACCTGAGGGCTTCAAAAACATAGTTCTGGAAGTAGAAGCAATGTTGGAGGAATCAATAGCTACATACCTGAGACCAGTTTTGTCAAATGAGCACTTCTAACCTGTCAGCATCTGAGCTATCTTGTTGTCTGAGAACTTCTCCAACTGTAACTATGCATTCATCAGTTTATCTTCCAAGTCCGTGATCTTTTGAAATAATGTGTCTTTTTCTGTCTTCATCGTGTTCAGCTTTATCACCTTCTTCTGATTGGATTCTCTCAGCTTCATGAGTTCCATGAACATGACACAATATTCCTCTTTTAGTTCTTCGTCACCATGCTCAGCGTAGTAAAGATCGTCCTGGTTTTCACGTGGAGCCACACGTGTTAGACACTTCTCAGGAGATTCTTCTTCTTTGTTAGACTCATTGCTGAGAGTTGCAATGTAGGCCTTCCCCTTAGCCCGCTTAAGATTTGCACATTCAGTTCTCATGTGCCCAAAGCCGAAGCACTCACAACATTTCTGACCTCTTGGATCTTCTTCTAGCTCGGCTTCACTGGGAGTTTCCCTTAGTCCTTTAATGAATTTATCAGTCTTCATCAATTTATTGATCCTGTTGGAGATCAGGGCTAATTCTTCTTCATTGTCTGAGTCTTCATCTGATGAGACTTTGCTTTTAGTTGCCTTGAAGGCCATCCCTTTTGCTTCCTTGATTGGGGGTAGGGAATACTCATAAGTTTGAAGAGATCCCACCAATTAGGGGTGGGCAAAATTTACTCGTACCCGTGAAACCGAACCGACCTGCACGATCCGACCCATCAAAGGACGGATATACGGCAAAGATTTGAAAACACGGATTCATAAATTGATGATCCGTGTGTTTTGGGGCGGGCTGCGGTATTCTTTTTTTCCTCATCCGCAGACCCGCCCCGCCCCGTGTGCTATCTATACATGGTATGAAATTTCAGATTTCCCCCAAAAGGGCCAAAACGAAGCCTTGATTCAATGATTCTCGTGAAACAAATTTTACCTCAAACTAGAGTCGGCGACTCAGCGCCTCCCCATGGACCCCATCCATCCTCTGATCCTCAAACCAGATTTTGCCCCAAAAAAACCCTAAGATTCACTGATTCTTTCCAATTCTAGCCAATAATTTGATTTCTTTACGGTTTAGGGTTTGCAATCTAATGGGTGCTTCACTATTTAAAGCTTTGACCGTCGGCCATTGCTCATCTTCCACACAATTTGTACCCCGACGCCTCTGTGCTGAAAAAATCTTCACTCTTCAACTTCCACCGCCGGCTGTTGGTTTAGGTAGTTCAATCTCTCCCTCTCTCTCTCTCTCTCTCTCTCTCAAAAACAGCTCCTTTTCAAACTATATTATGATTATGCTCTGCTGTATTATGTGTTTTGTTTCTGCAGAACTTGATCTGTTTAGTCGGTGTTTTTAGGGTTGTATGGCTCTGTTTCGGTGATGTAGTTGGTTGTTGGCTGCTGTTTTGGCCTTTGGTGTGAATGGCCTGTGTTGAGTCTGTTGACAGTGTTGTTGGGTGAAATCCTTGTTGGCCTTTGGTGTGAAACCATGTGATAAGTGATAACATATTCTCTCTAAATTATTCAAATCTAATCCTAAAACCCCTCCCACTAGATCAATCATCAATGTGTGTTTTGTAACATGAAATAACTGAATGCAAGATATGATATATCACTGTTTAGTTATGGTGTTTTGGAGAGTATATATATATCCATCAATAACTGGATGAAGATGGGGTCTACTACAATGATTTCTACTTGTTACTTTTTTTTTTCTAGACCACCTAGTGATTTTCGCATTTTCTGGGCTGATTTCCACATATATACATTCTTTAGAAACTGATAAATTTGTGATGCAGATTTAAGGTCATCCATATAGTAGCCTTCTGGGGTTGTTGAGTAAGAGAACCCAGTGCCCACTATTTTGGCCTTTGGTGTGAGTGGCCTGTGTTGTTGGGTAAAATCCTTGTTGGATTTGTGATCTAGATTTTATTGAACAGAGCATGTTTAATGTTTGATCCAAAAAAAAAAATAATAATAACAGAGCATGTTTGATCTTTCTATTTGATATTCTTCAAAAAAAAAAAAAAATAGAACATGTTTGAATCAGTTTGATGTTTGATGTTTCAGATCATTCTGCCATTCACTAGGTCTATTGTGTAGTCACTGTAGTGTGTGAATAACTGAATATGTACATCTTCCCAGCTGCTTTTGTATATTTTCCTCTCTTAAAAAATTTGATTTTGCTATAATAATATTATACCAGAGCATGTTTGATGTTTCTGACAATAATTCTTTTATATATTTCAGTTGATCTCGCCCCAATTCAACTTCAGTCTTTCAGTCTTAGAGTATCAATGGGTAACAAAATCTGATCTCATCTTGATGTGTTTTATTTTAATCCGTGTATATTTTGTTATAATATCCTTATTTACATATGTTCTTGAGGGCTTTTTGGAAAGATCATGTATGCTATGTTTAGAGAATCTTTAACATGTTAAATCTTTGTGAATTATGCAAATCCTAAATTTAATTGTATATGTAATCTGTTGGTTGGGTAACTTGGGTTATATGCGAATTATCTGAATTGTATATGTATTTGTTATGAATCTTTTTTATTTTATTTATTTTATTATATATATAAAGTTCAATATTTTATAAATTGTTGATGATTTTTTTTTTTTTAAAAAAAAAAAACCAATTGTAGATTCATGGCTGGTAATGCGAATAATGGTGCTAAGACTATTGATTCTAGTGTTGGTGCTTCGGCTTCCCATATTCCTACTCCTAGTCTTTTAGATAGCACTATGCCTCCCGTTAATACTGAAAATGTTGAATGCGTTGGTAATGTTGGTACTCAGAATCCTAATTCAGTTGAAGCTCTCCCACCAAAATCTAAATCAAATGTGCAAAAATCAATTGTATGGGAACATTTTACCAAGGTAGAGGGGGGTGATCCCAAAGATCCTAAATCAAAATGCAACTATTGTAGCAAATTGTTTAGTTGTCACCCCAGAAGGCTAGGTACTTCATCCATGTTATCACATATCAGAAATAGTTGCAAGAAATATCCTGGTAGGTTTGGCAAATTAGATAAGTCACAGTCAACGTTGAGTTTTGATGCTAAGAATGAAGGACAAATGGGAGAAGGATATGTTGGCAATCTTGTCATTGCGAAATATAATGTTCAAAAAATAAGGGAGGCATTGGCTAAGATGGTAATTGTGGATGAGTTGCCATTTAAGTTTGTGGAGGGTGAAGGGTTTCACGATTTTATGAAAACGGTTGAGTCTAGGTTTAAAATTCCTTCCCGTTATACTGTAATGAAGGATTGTATGAAGATTTTTATATCTGAGAAGGAAAAGCTTAGGGCAATGTTCTTGACAACTGGTGCTCGGGTTTGTCTCACCACTGATACGTGGACTTCAATCCAAAACCTTAATTATATGTGTGTCACTTGCCATTTTATTGATAGTGATTGGAATTTACATAAAAGAATTATAAATTTCTCTTTAATTCCTAATCACAAAGGAGAGACTACTGGGAAAAAGATAGAGTCTTGTATGCTTGAGTGGGGTATCAGTAGCATTTTTACTGTCACGGTTGACAATGCTAGTGCCAATGATACTGCTATTGAGTACTTGAAGAGAAAAAGTAGAGATAAGGTGGGCGCCATATTGGATAATGAGTTTATGCATATGAGGTGTTGTGCACACATACTAAATCTTATTGTGACTGATGGTTTAAAAGAGGTTAGTGACTCTATTGTGAAGGTTCGAAATGCAGTGAAATATGTGAAGTCTTCACCTTCAAGATTTGAGAAATTTAAGGCTTGTATGGAGAAAGAAAAAATTTAGTTTAAGCGTTTGTTGTGTCTTGATGTTCCAACTAGATGGAACTCCACATATAAGATGTTAGAAGCTGTTGAAAAATGTCAAAATGCCTTACATCTAATGGAGGAAGAAGATGGATACTTTGTTTCTACGTTGTTTGAGGGAGGGCAAGGGAGAAGGGGTTTGGGACCTCCCACTTTTGAGGATTGGGTAAATGTTAGGGTTTTTCTCAAGTTTTTAAAACTTTTTTATGATGTGACCATGCGACTTTTTGGTTCTTTGTATGTGACATCAAATATGTACTTCCAAGAGATTTGTGGCATCCAAGCACATTTACAAGCTTTTAGTGAGGGTGGAGATTATGTATTAAGTGTCATGGCGGAGAAAATGAAGATGAAGTACAACAAGTATTGGGGAGATCTTGATAGGGTTAACTTGATGTTGTTTGTTGCAGTTGTTCTTGATCCACGCACCAAATTGGATTCATTAGATTATTGGTTCAAAGAAGTTTTCAGTGTTGAGCAAGCAACTTGAATGATTACAAAATTGAGGCACCACTTGGATAAATTATATGACCATTATGACAACAATGGTGGGAGTTCCTCTCGGGTTCATAATGGTAGTGATTCGTCAACCACAATAGATGAAAGTGAGAGTAGTGACAATTCATTTCACTTCATGAGTAAGTTCCAAAAGTATCGGGCTTCTAAAAGTGATGTAGAAAGCAAATCGGAACTAGATCGGTATTTGATGGAGGATGTAGAGAAAATGAATGTTAATTTTGATATTTTGAATTGGTGGAAGGTGAATTCAACTAAATTCCCAGTAATTGCCCGAATTGCACGAGATGTTTTAGCAATTCCTATTACAACGGTTGCTTCAGAGTCGGCTTTTAATACTGGAGGGCGTGTTTTGGACCCTTTTCGGAGTTCGTTGGCTCCAGCAACAGTTGAAGCCTTGTTATGTTCACAGAACTGGTTAAGGTCAAAACCCATAAGCGGTGGCAATGATTATGATTCAGAGATAATTGATGATGCTGAAAGTTATAGGCTCGAATCAGGTAAGCTTTCTATTATTTAAATATTCACTTACTCTATTTATCAAATTTGAATTATGATTGTAAATCATTTTTTGTTCATTCTCCTTTGTAGAAATAACTTTGAAGAACGTCAGCATTTTGTTTGAAGATGATTAGTTGAAGATGCTGCCATGCAGGGTTTCTTGATTTTTGTTGCTGGTTTAGAGCATTCAATTGTTGATGGGACTACTAAATTACTTATTCAGTTCTTTTGTTGGCACTTTTAATTTTTGTTAGACCAAGTTTTTGTTTTTTTTTTTTTGTTGGGACTTTAAATTTGTTGGACTAAGTTTCTGTTCTTTTTTGTTGGAACTTTAAATTTGTTGGACTAAGTTTTGTTATTTTTTGTTGGAACTTTAAATTTATTGGACTTAGTTTCTAATTTTTTTTATTGGAACTTTTTATTTTAAATTTGTTGGACTAAGTCCAAATACTACGGTCTACGTTTACAATATATGAATATGTATTACTTTTTAATTTACTTTGATTGCTAAATGCTAAGGAGCATGCAGATTCAGCGCTTCACCACCCCATTTATGGACTAATGGATCACATTTAGGCCTTTAAGGTGATAACTGGCAGAAAATAAAAACTGATTTTAATTCAGTAATTTAATAAGTTTTTTTGGGCCTAGAAAGTTTTTTTTTAAAAAAGAATACCCGAACCCGCAAAACCCGCCCCCAATCCGTGCTACCCGTGGCCCATCGGATTGACCATTAACTACATGGGTTGCGGATCCCAATTTTTAAACCCGTTCATTGCGGGGCGGATTGTAGAAAACGTGTAAATCCGCCCCAATCCGGCCCGCGCCCACCCCTACCACCAACTCTTCAATCTTCATAGAGTCTAAGTCCTTGCTTTCTTCAATGGAAGTCACTTTAATCCTTAAACGCTCTGGCAAAGACCTTAGAATCTTTTTGATGAGTTTTGCATCAGAGACCTTTTTCCCGAGACTCACCATCGAGTTTCTCAAGTCGTTGATCCTGGTGTAAAACTCACTGAATGTCTCATTCTTTAACATCTTAATTTCTTCAAATCTAAAAATCAACATCTGGAGCTTGGTAGATTTAACAAGTTTGGTGCCCTCATATGTTGTTTCGAAGATTTGCCATGCTTCTTTAGCGAATTCACAATTTGAAATTCTTGCGAATTCAGATGGGGATAGCACTTGACATAGAGCATGAAGGGCTTTACCATTAAAAAGTCGTGCATTATTTTGAGCAACAAATAGTTCGGCAATTGTAGCCTTTGGTTTAATCCAACTAGTTTCTACAATTTGCCAAATATCAATAAATTTTAAAAAGAAACACATACGAGCTTTCCAATACCCATAATTCTAGCCATCAAAGGCAGGAATGCAATGAAGAGATTGAGACATTATATAAAAAAAAAATGAAGTAAAAAAGATCACACTCAAGAAATAAATCTTAAACAGAGTGTACCAAGCTTTGATACCAATTGAAAATAAATATTGACTTCTAACAACCAATTGTGTGTGTTTGTGTGCAGCAAAAATATCTTAAATGCGGAATTTAAAGAAGACAAGATATTTGTTGACGAAGTGAAAACTCTGTGAAAAGAAAAAAACCACTCCGGGGCAGCCAAACCCAGGAACTCCACTATTTTAAAATAAAGTAAGTTACAAAGCACTCGTACTCACAAAACCTATTGTAGTAGTCATACCTTTAACTATAACACGAAGCCCATCGTGAACGTTTCCTAAACAAGTCTCCTACTTGAAGGGGTCTTTGATGGATTCCTTTACCTTAGAGCCGACCCCTAAGATAGACTTCACACGAACTGTTGAGCACACACCGGCAACGACTAGAGAGTTAACGGATCTTCGATTCTCCCTAAACACCCTCTCTAAACACTATGGAATTCGATACAGAATTCATACATTTTACAAGCCTAGAGCCCTCTATTTATAGGCTTACAAAATTCCTAAATCTGGACAAATTCGAGCTCTGACTATCGGGCGTTCGGACGACAGTTTAGCCTCGTCTGAACGGTCTTCTGCGACTGCCTTTCAGAATAGTGCAAATCTTTCCATAACAAGTATACATCCGGATAGCTTGGTCGAGCGTCCGGACGATCTTCACTAGAACTCCTTTCCGCGTTCGAACGGAACATTGAAATATTCTAAAATGTTGGCCAGAGTCCGAACGTGTTGCCACGTTGTCCGGACATCTTGCAGAAACTTCCCAAACAGTGTTGACTTCTGAAATCTAACTTCGTGTAGAATTTGGAAAAGCTTGACCTATCATCCGGACGGTGTTGCTCTGACGTCTAGAGATCTTCAACTTAATCTGCTAAACACTGCGGGGCATCCAGACTCCTTCAAAGGCTCGTCCGGACGGTTGCACAGGAACCGATTTTTCTGTCTTGGAATTTTGCAAGGAATCTTCATGGACATCTTCTTGAAACTTGTGATCAGTCACATGTTTTGAAAATGGACATTGTCCGAATAAATGAAAACTCTGAATAAGAACCGATCATCCTGTTAAATTGCAACCATTACATAAAGTGTTTTTGTCATCCAGAATGTAGCCAACATAAAATACTAACAGAGTGCATTTTTCTTTCTTTCTCTTTTTCTTTTTCTTTTTAGTCAACCTGTGCAATGCTTAGTTCCTTTATGCTTTCTAATTGACCCATGTAACGAGTGTTAGGCCAATGCTTTCCAAACTAGATGTGAAAAATAAAGTGACTTCTAAATTACGGTGTGTGTGTGTGAACAACGTGTAACAAAATATTAAAAGTGCAGAATTTAAATGAGACGGATATTTTGTTAATGAAGTAGAAACTCAATTAAGAGAAAAACCACTCTGGGGCAACCAAACCCAGGAAATCTACTATTCAAAAGACAAAACTAGTAACAAGACAGTAACACTCACATACCCTTATGCAACGATCGTATCTTGCACTTTGACACGTAACCCAATGTGAATGCCTCCCAACCAAAGTCTCCTACTTGAAGGGGTCGTCAATGAATTCCTTTAGCTTAGAACTCCTCTCTAAGCTAGACTTCACATGAACAAAGTAGGCCACACCAGCAACAGCTAGAGAGCTAGCAGATCTTTACAATATTTTCTTAAACACCCTCTCTAAGCTATAGAGAATCCAATACCGAATTCTGTAAAGAATACATACCTAGAGACCTCTATTTATAGGCTTAAGAAAACCTAAGTCGAGTCTGAAACGAACTTCTTTAGGATGCGTCCGGACAGAAGCTGAGTGCGTCCGAATGGATAACTGCAACCGTCTTTCATAACGCGTTTCACGCTCTCCATATTAAGGCTGCGTCCGAACGATGTTGCCCTAGAGTGCGAACGGTTGCAACTTGTCTGGACGTAATTGCCTTATCAAGGACCGCATCCGAACGACATTGCCCTAGAGTCCGAACGGTTGTAAATTGTCTGCACACAATTTCCTTATTAAGGACTTGGCGTCCAGACTGTGTTGCCATATCGTCCAGACTGTCTTCCCAATCCGTGTCTGCAAAGAAAAGCTGGAATCTTCTTGAACTCTGAGGAGCATCCGGATGTGTTACCATGACATCTGGATGGATGCAACCTTGAACAGTTCATAAGCTTCTCGACATTGATGGGTGTCCAAACACATGACTATGCCGTCCGAATGGAAACAAATGATCTGACTTTTCTGAGTTAGAATTTACACAGAATCTTCCTTGAACACTAAAATAGCCTTCTTGCAGCTTGTGACATTGAAACTTGTCATAATAAGGCACTTTCCATCTTAGAGAAATAAACTTTAAATACTTTGAAGATTTTGAAATATACGGCATCCCTGTTTAGATCAACAACAATGCATAATAGTGATATTGTCAATAGAATCCAGCCAACAAAACTAACAAGATGGTTTTATGGCACTAGGTGTAAAAACACCCCAATGAGCTTACTAACTCGAGTAAAAAAGGCTATGAAACTAAACTAGCCATGGGATTAGTCAATCCAAATTTCTCACATTTTGACATGAACATTCATTGCTTAATGAGGCAAGAAGTCCAGTTACTTAGTAAAAATTCAAAAAATGTTTTTATATATATATTTCAATGTATCCATCCAACAAGTCACCCAGCTTCACCCAAGACATTGAAACATACATAGTCAGGTTCACATATCATACCTCACAAACTATGTGCTAATGTGCTCGTGATAGTTTAAATTGAAATAAGTGAATCCTTAGATGCCAAAAGTAAGTAGTAGGGCTTTAGAATCTTTTTCAAATGATCACGTGTTTAACATTCTTAGCTCACCAATGAAATTCAAATTACAGTTTTTAGATCAGCCAAAGTCGCAAAAATAACAAGAATGTGCATTTTCAAAATTTTTGGACAAAGTGTGTGTGTGTCTTTTCCATATCCCCAAACTTAAATTACACATTGTCCTCAATGTGTAGATAAAATTAAAAGTGATATACCAGGGAGATTGGAAATTTGAATGGGGAGGTATGGCTCATAGCATACCCCTTAACTTGAATGCAAGAACACTTGTCCCTGAAAAACCAAATATTAAACAAAACAAATGAAAAACTAAAAATATGAAAACAAACAAAAACTAAAAACAACCAATAGAAAATAAAAAGAAAAAAAGAAATAAAAAGAAAAGGTTCCAAAGTTACAACCGCGGCGGACATGAAGTGGCCTTAGTACCACTGTTCTGGAAGATATCACTCGAGCATAGCGTCCCATGGCTCGAGCACCAGTTTTGTGCAATAGCCAAACTTGAAATGAAAATAAAGAAGAAAATACAAAACAAAATTGAAATATGCATGCAGTAGCAGCAGTACTATTGTATGCAAGTTAAAACAAAACAAACAAAACACAAAATAAAGTAAAGAGCAAAGTAATAAAAACCAAATAGAAGAAAAATAGATGGCATTGCATTCAGCAGCATCAATACTGCTTTTTGGGATGTGGTGCCCGTGCCCTATTCTCCTTTTGGGCTACCTCTCAAGTAGTGCTAAGTTTATAGTTTTCAGCCAGACAAAACAGATGAGAATAATAATTTTTTTTTTTTTTAGATGAACATAAACACAAATAACTAAAATAAAAGGAAAAACTTTAAAAACACAATTTAACACAATCCCTAGCAACGATGGCAAAAACTTGTGCAAATATCTAACTAAATAATAGGTGAATAAATGTATGCTTTACTCGCAAGTGCATAAGATCAAAACGATAGTATAGAGAGCAAGTATGAGATCATTCCCACTAGGGTTGATAAATTGTGTTCAAAGAGAATTTCCTAAGATAAATATTTTGAATGAAGTAAAATATGATTGCAATGAAATAAAGTAAACAACATAATTAAAATCAATAAATAAACATGTAGGGCTCCGATATTCACTACTAATCACACTCTTTTTAGGAAACGATATGCAGAATTGCATGGCATCTACTCCTAAAACTATTTATTTTCCTAAGCAACGAGTTAGACATGACATCTACTCTAAGGCCTCGTTTGGTTCGCGGAATAGACCCCTGGTAGGGGTCTATTCCTTGGAATAGGTATTCCCATTGGAATACCTATTCCTTTACGAAGATGAATACCTATTCCTCTCAAAAATGAGAGAAATAGCTATTCCTTGGGGTAAATGCAATATTTTCCAAAAAAAATAATTTATTTTATATTTTATTTTAAAAAAAAAAAAACCAAAAACCAAAAACCAAACCCTTAATTCTCATCGGGGGTGGCTGCGGCCACCCCCAACGAGTATTTTGGGGGTGGCCAGGCCACCCCCAGACTCCCTCGGGAGTGGCCGGCCACCCCCGACAAGTATTTTGGGGGTGGCCAGGCCACCCCTGATTCTCTTTGGGCCACCCCCGGAGACCACTCCGGGGGTGGTTGCGGCCACCCCCGAAGCGAATCGGTGGTCGGCCACCCATGGGTTTTCTTCTTCTTCTTTTTTTTTTTTTTGTTTTTTTAATAATTTGATTTTCTTTTCAATTTTTTTTTTTTAAAAAAAATGTGGGGCTTTTTTAGTAATTTTGATTGAATTCCAATTAAAATCTATGTATTCTTACCAAACTAAAGATTAGGAATAGTCATTCCATTTCGCCACCTTCTATTCCTAGGAATGACTATTCATTTTCCTAATGGAATAGTCATTCCGCAAACCAAACGAGACCTAACTCTTTTATTCTTTGAAGGATTTAGCATAGCATCTACAAAGTTGTTCTTCAAGAAAGCATAAAACTGTGGAAATCAATAAACACACTAAGCCTGGAACATTGCATCTATTTCAGTTGTCTTCATGTTGATTAATCCAAGAACCTGTGATGAGGTTCTTTCGTTAATCTATTATGCCCAGGATTTTGTCATATAAATTGACATAAATAACAAATTCATACCATAGACATATGTTGATAAAGCATAAACGTGCGAGGAATTCAAGAAAACTAAAAATAATCAATTAAGAATCACAAATAGTTATAGCAAGGCAAATGAAAACCTTAAAGAAACATGATTAGGGCTTCAATCCAGCCCCAACAAGAGTAATTAACTACAACTAATTTGGACGAAAAGTATATACATACAAAAAATAAATAAATGAAGAAAGAAAAACCAAAACCCTTTTTGATCTAGCCTCTGATTCATCTCCTAAAGCTTGTGTATTTTTTCTTTAATGTTTAGATGCCTATTTATAGGGATTAGGAAAACCCTAGAAACCTAGAAAAATTGAAAGTCAGTCTCCTAATCCAAGTAGGAGACTGAAAACCCAATCCAAGAAGGAAAATGATTCCAAATTCTTCTAGATTTTGGGCCCTATATTGTGGGACGATTTTGACATAGTAAACATTCAAATTAAGAAAAACCTATTTCAAATATATTTCTTAACTTTTGTATTAGCTGTCCAACGCTGCTAATTTCACTGCAATCTGATACTTGAGAAAGAAAGTTATTGTTAAATTACAGAGAAATGCTCATTCTAGAATATTTTCAAAAATAACAGATTTTGCTGGCTTCTCTTTTCTGTAGCAAACAAATCCAAAATTGAATTGGATTCGGATCTTTCCAAAGAAAATACGTTTGCTGACTTCAATATTCTACAGCAATCAAATTCAAAATTGATTTGGAGTTGGATCTTTCCAAAATTGAATTTGCCGGCTTCAATATTCTGAAGCAATCGGTTCTAAGCTTGGAACTTGATGGATTTTGAGTGCTTTTCTTCCAAAACCTGCAAAATGCAAGAAAACAGAAAAACAACATAAAACATAAAACTATAGCAAAACTAAAAGATTAACATATATGAATTAACAGGCTTGAATGTGTAACATTCAGCACTTATCAGGGAGCGTGACAATGGTAGTCTTATAGTTTTCCTTAGAATCTGCCTTAAGCATTGGAGTGAGATCTACCGGCCACGCCGGTGCGTTCTCTTAATAGTGTTAGTTTTTGTAGTGATCTTAGGTTCGGGGGATGTAAAGAACACCAGAGAGCGTAATGATCACACCGTATCAGAAACTGTTCCAACAATATTAAAAATCATGATCAGTTGTAACAAAGAGCAAATAACAATTTAGAGATGCCCTTAAAATTTTTACTTTTCGTTAAGGCTTTGTTTGTTTCAACATACAACATTTTCTGAAAAGAAAAACATTTTCCTTATTTTTCAGTGCTTGGTAAGACTGAAAATCGTGACAAACCAAAAATATTTTTGGTTGACCAGGAAAACCTTATTTAATTTTAGCAAAATTGTTTTCCTTATTTTTTTTTTTTAAATTGTAAACCATTTTCTAAGTTTGAACTTGTCATTCTCTCACGCACTCTCTCTTATAGTTCATTTTCTACCTTGACTGGAGATTGCCAAAAATTGTTGGCCGTTTCTAGTCACCGCTGGAGGTTGCTAGGCATCACTAATTTTTCATATGAATCAAATGCTTAAAAATGAATGGCACATATTTCTAAGGGATAATTGCACCACTGATTTCTATGGTATGCCATAATTATTTTTCACTCTTTATGGTTCAAAAAGTTCATAGGAGATCATTGTGGTAAGCAATAATTACAAATCAATTCCTGGAGTCAAATTCCGTTAAATTTTTTGATAGATTTTGTTAAATGCCACGTCAGCGTTACGTCAAACTAATAAGATGGCGACACGTGTCCGTCTGAATAAAAAAATATAAATTTATTAAAAAATAAATAAATAAACTTTTTTTTTTTAAAAAAAAAAAACAAAAATAGGGTGGGGGTAGCTGGGGTGGTGGGCAGCCACCCCCAATGGAAGGCCACCCCCGGCCACTAGGGGTGGCCGCGTGCCACCCTTGGCGGCCACCCCCATTGACTGGGGGTGGCCCAGCCACCCCTTTGCCCTCCATTTTTTTTTTAATAAGTATATATATATATATTTTATTAAGATAGACACGTGTCGCCATCTTATTGGTTTGATATGGTGCTGTCGTGGTATTTAACAAAATATGTTAAAATTTTTAATAGAATTTGATTCCAAGGATCGATTTGTAATTATTGCTTACTACAAGGACCTTCCATAAACTTTTTGAACCATAGGAAGTGAAAAATAATTATGGTATACCACAAGGACCAGTAATGCAATTATCCATATTTCTAATAGCGATGAAAGAAATAAAACTTTTCTTTTTCTTTGATTTTATTTTGGCGCAAAAGAATTTTTTTTTTTTTCCTCGCTATATTAGTATATTTTGTGTATGGGCCCAAACACAGTAATTTGTATTTTGTACACCCGTTCAACTTTTTTATTTATTTGTTTCTTTTTGTTTTTCAAGGCGCAGCCATTCCACAGTTTCCACTTTCATTTCTGTGCGACTGTGGGCTCTCGCTTGCTTCTCCTCAGAACCCCAAAGAAGAAGTGCGGGGGGACATGACAGTAGCGGCAGGGATCGGGTACGCCTTGCTAGCGCTAGGCCCGTCTCTTTCCCTCTTCGCCTGCGTCATCTCCAAGAAGCCCTTCTTGATCCTCACTGTCCTCTCTAGGTACGACGCCGTTCTCTTCATTCCCCTCCTCCTCTTGTTTTAACTATTTCTTATTTCTAATTATAGTTTCTGACCATGTTTTAATTTATTTATTCTCTGTTTTTTGGGAGGGGAAATGTAATAGCAATTAGCCATTGGATCGGGTTCTCTCTCTCTCTCTCTCTTTTTCTTCTTCTCCTTTTTCACGGCAACCAAACAGAGTGGTAGTCTGATTATCTTAATGTGGAGTAGCTGATTCACTCAGGGAAGACGAATTTGATGAATTGAATGAGGCACTTCTGAGTTCATTGTTAATTAATTCCTGCGTTAAGCTCAAATAATAGTTGTTTCTTTGTCAAGATGATGATTTGTTAGGCTTTAGATTGGAAATCGTCAGCATCAACTTACCATATCAGATTTTAGCTTGAATTAATGACAATATTTATACATATAAACCCACACACAACACACATGCTGCTATGTATGTATGTCTACATGCATGATTTGTAATTCAGTTTTGTTAAGATCAATAGGAAGTGAAAGGGTTTAACGTGAATTGCAAAAACTCTTGTTGGCGCAAGTTTTATATGTGCATAGATGGGGTTAGAATGAGCTTTTCCAGGACGGACTTCAAACAATATCAATATGGACATAAATTTCCTACAAATTGGTCAGTAGAAAATTTTCTACAATCTACATTTAAAAATGACGTGTCATTTAAACATGTGAGAAATATATTTTATTTTATTTTATTTTTTATTTTTTTAATTTTTTATTAAAGCTATTAAAAAAGCATATGAGAAATATATGTTATTAAAACAACATGTGCTTCTCATATGCCAAGAGACACATGTCAATATTATATGAGAATTGTAGAAAATTTCCTACAAACCGGTTTATAGGAAATTTCTATCCTAAGAATATTATCTTCCTTTCTCTCTCTTTTTTTTTTTTAATTTTTTTTTATTATTATTTTTAAATTTTTTTTTTTATATCCCAATTATAGTTTATAGATATTATATCATTCCTCATACTTGGGATTTATACAAGAAAAATAATTTAAAAACGAAATGCAAAAGGACAGGAGCACATTATCCACATGTTGGTTTTCACATAATCTGTTTATAGTCTTTCTTGTTTCATGCATGTAGTACGCTTTTGTGGCTAATAAGTCTGATTTTGCTGTCGGGAGTGTGGAGGGGTTTTCTTCCGCTGAAATCAACGACTTGGTGGCCTTATGGACTACTTATATTCACATCTGTTGCTTTTCAAGAAGGGCTTCGGGTTCTTTTCTGGAAAGTCTACAAGTAAGTCCATATCGTGGTAGTTCCTTCCAATGCATATATGTTACTATTCTTTGAAAATTTATATGAATTTAAGCTATTCTGGAGTTCTCTGTTTTGTGGTTAGCAATACCACATTGAGATACATGCACATGTTGTTTATTCATCATTTGCTTGGATGAGGCCCTGTTTCTTCAGTGAACATATACTTACTAAGCACAGCCTGGAGTTTTTTAAGCCTTGTAGAATTTCATGCTCTGAATTTCTCGTCTGTATGAAATGATAGATTTGGGTTGAAACCATTGCTTGTGAAAAGGGAATAGAAGAATTCAGAATTTGGGGGAATGGAGAAAATATTTGGATAATTTCCAAAAGCACTTACAGTGAATTTGAGGGTAAGAAAAGGGATATCAGGAGGGAGGGAGGGCAGGCAAGTTTAGATATATTGGCAAAAGTGAGTTGTTATCCACAATGCTAGCAAATGTTTTTTTGATAAGTAAGTAGAGAATTTTATAAAAAGCGTAAAAGGCGCCCCTAAGCATACAGGAAATATACAAAGAGGAAACCAAAACAGGAGAGCAAGAGGAGAGAGGAAAAACACCCGAAAAACCCAAAAACATAAGGAAACCCAAAGATCATTACAAAACCAGCCCACAAAACCCAGAGACTAAAACAATGCTAGCAAATGTTGGTAATTTAATAATCTTTCTGGAGTCCATTAGCGGCACATGCTTAAAAGTAAAATTGGGTGTAATTTATGGACCAGAGGGAGTTCATAGTAAAGTGGATTTGGTAGCTATGCTTTTGATTACTTATCAAAAAAAAGAAAAGAAAAAAGATTCTGTAATTTTCTGTGGTAGCTTTTTACTTATGGGGCTGGTTCTGCCTAATTGCTCTGCAAGTTTTCCCTGCTCATGTTTTCTTACATGCAGCCACAGTTTGTTAGCCTTTTGAAGGTTATTCATATGTCAATCATTTCTCAGTCACTTGTATTCAGACTATTACCTTTGCTTCTGCATATTACAAATGAAAAAAGTTTTGTTTTGCAAAAACTAGGAATCTGACTGTTTCTAAATGTTGTAGTTTCTAGCTTTTATTATTTTATTAAATTAACTGAACATTAAAACACATCGCAAAAACAAAATTTGATATTGGAACAACCTTGATGCTCCGAAGAACCTCTCCCATGTTGTCAGGATGATAATCTTTCTGCTTGAAATGTAATTGTTGCTCTTTCGCTTTGATACTTATATAAATCTTTCATTTTTGTTTCTAAATGCTGTAGTTTCTAGCTTTTATTATTTTATTAAATTAACTGAACATTAAAACACATCGCAAAAACAAAATTTAATATTGGAACAACCTTGATGCTCCGAAGAACCTCTCCCATGTTGTCAGGATGATAACCTTTCTGCTTGAAATGTAATTGTTGCTCTTTCGCTCTGATACTTATATAAGTCTTTCATTTTTTTTTTTCTTAGAGCGTTGTGATTTGATGTTTATAGAGATATATGTTGGGATCTTCTAGCTATTAGAAAAGTAAAATAGAAAGGAAAAGAATCTTTATTAGAATCCTATATAGACACAGATGTTGTCAGCCATGATTTTCTTGGTCTTATGTTGTAGGGTATGGTGATCTCTGTGATATCTCTTCTCTCTCTCTCATTCTTTTCCTCCTGGCTTACCTTCTCTGGTGGACTTTTATATAGGAGGTTGGAAGACATACTGGATGGTTTTGCTGAAAGAGTCTCAAAACCACACCTATTTCTGACAGATAAGATGCAAATTGCACTGGGTAAGCTTTATATTTGTTTCATTCTCCTATTTGTGTCGTTGAGATTGCTTCTTGTGACCCCATGTTCCTATAGATTACCTTTGAGTTGGCCTTGCAATGATACTTTGTTTTTATTGGCATCAATAATTCAAAAACCAGGTTGTTGTTAATAATCTCTGTCATCCTTGCAAGATGCAATTTAGGTAGTTACTGCTTAGTGCTTTTTGTTGGTTTTTTCCAAAGGATAGTTGCTTGCTAGATTGTAATATGTCGATTACTGAATTTTATTTGTAAGTAATTGCTGAGCATTATGGATATATTTTACCATGGTTTAGCAGATAGCAGGATCTAAGCTGCTGCCAGGAGTATTTTTTTTTTTTCTTTTTTTTGATAAGTAATCAAATTTTTATTAAAAAAGCAAAGAGGGAAGGAAGTATACAAGAGAGACATCTAAATTGAAAATAGTAGCATGGTTTCTTGATGAAAATATGTCAAGAGAAAAGAAAAAAAGATGAACAGATAGTGATTGTTAATTGAAAGTACATCAACCGGAGGGGAGGGGGGGGGGGTGTTCCTCGTACAAAGGGTCTCCTAAGGATATAATTTGCACAACTTCAAAGGTTTTGATTACTACATGAGACAAGGCTTCCTATGTGGGAAAAAATTTCCATGTCAAGTTGTATTTGATTACAATAAGAACAACTGAAACTGGTGAAGGGATCAACATAACCTCATTTAAAAGCTCTATTTAAATTGATGAAACCCTTACTATTAGTTAAAAGATATATATATATATATATATATATAATCAAGCGATTTTTTTTAAAAAAATGTAAAGCGCCCCTAAAGTACACTAGAAGTATACACAAGGACACCAAAAAAAAAAAAAAAAAGCTACAAGACCCAAGATCCAAGACCCACAGAACAGCCCAAGCAAACACAGAACCCAACAACCCAAGGCAACAACCCTACTTTCTTATGCCTTTACCGCGGCTGGACCCCTAATAATTAACTGAACACTTCAAATTATTAAGTTCCCTCTGGCCTTTCAGCTTGGAAGTGGAAACCGCCTTCGAAGGAAGAGGGGGAGAGACCCGAGACATCCCATCCAAAGCCTGGGTGAAATACCAAGCACCCGGCAGAAACATAGCAACAGCTACATCATCACCCTCCTTATGAGCCTGGGGAAAGGCTTCATCACCCTCCCACGAGTAATCTTCTCCCTCGGCCCATAAATTGTCTTCCTCCTCATCCGAGTCAATCCCAGATTGCCAATCAACATGACTCGCGGTGGCTGTAGCTTCTTGATGAACAACCTTCAACGCTGACGCCATAGAAACAAAAAGTGGGGCACTGTCAACTAACAATGCCAAAACAAAGGCTAAAGGTTGAGAAGCTGGCGAGAAGCACCCACTGGCGGTATCTGGCCTCACCAGGACAGACGAGGACTGAGAAACAACCATAGACACCAGAGAAGTAGAGATCGTAACCTGGGCAGCATCCATCGCCAACTCCAGAGGAGACCCATGCGCTTGAGAAAGAGCCTCCGTTGGAGGAGACAAGGTCATCCCAGAAAATGACTAAGAGTAAAACAGATTCAAGACCTTAAGCTTGCGCAAGTTTAAAAATAGCGGTTTAGAGTCCATGAGAGAGCAGCCGTCGACGTTACTTGTGTAGCAAGCAAAGTAGTCTTCGGTCTAAGCCCATCCTGTCGGACCAAGACAGACAAAATCAATGGTTGCGTATGTGACTGCTTGAGAAGAGACCCCCGAAAAAAGAGAGGCATGCACAAAGGACGTCGGAACGGTCGCTGAAGGAGGGGCAACCACTACTTCCTTCTGAGTGGTCCTCGGAGAAGAATTCATCCCTGTCAAAACCTCAAGAGCAAGCTCAAAAGAGAACTCTGATGAAGGACCCTTCCTCGATGCAACCTCGGTGGCTGAAGAGGGCCCATTGACACCATGGTCGAACATCGATCGGAGAAGAACCTAGAACCTTTGGCGATACCCACGGATCAACACCCAGAACAAGTCCATACCCAGCATCTACACTCGTAGAAGGAGGAGAGTCACTGGCATGGCGGGAATCTTTAGATGTGGACGCTGGAGAGTCTAGGGAGCTCGAACCTCGTGATCTGCATCCAAACTCGGGGAAGAGCAACCTAAATGAGACCTAGACTTCAGCTGCTTGAGGACACACCTGAAGATGGGTTTGCTCTTGGGCTTATGCAAAGGCCTCTTGAAACGCCCAAAGCCCAATGCCTTGAAAGATTGCTAAGACGCTCACTATTGTTTCTAGGTTGAGAATGTTTTACACCATTCTTTTTCTTTATCTTTTTTATTTTATTTTTATTTTTAAGGGATAATTGCACCGGAGGTCCCTGTGGTATACCATAATTATTTTTCACTCCCTATGGTTTAAAAAGTTCACTGGAGGTCCTCGTGATATGCAATAATTACAAATCGATCCCTGGCGTCAAATTCTGTTAAAATTTTTAACAGATTCCGTCAAATGCCACGTCAGCGCCACGTGTCGCCAATAAGATGGCGACACGTGTCTATCGTAATAAAAAATATAAATTTATTAAAAAATAAATAAAAATACTTATTTTTTCTATAAAAAAAATTCAAAAAAAAAAACAAAAAAAAAAAGAAGCTGAAGGGGTGGCCCAGCCACCCCTTTGGGGGTGGCCTGGCCGCCCCCAGCCACTGGGGGTGGCCGCGCGCCACCCCCAGTGGCTGCAGGGGGTGGCGCGCGGCCACCCCCAGTGGCCGGGGGTGGCGCGCGGCCACCCCCAAGGCCCAGGGGGTGGCCTTCGGGCCACCCCTAGATCTACTAAGGGTGGCCCGATGGCCACCCCTGGCCACTGGGGGTGGCCGCGCGCCACCCCAGGTGGCCTCTGGGGGTGGTGCGCGGCCACCCCCAGTGGCCGGGGGTGGCCATCGGGCCACCCTTAGAAGATCTAGGGGTGGCCCGAAGGCCACCCCCAATGGCCTGGGGGTGGCCGCGCGCCACCCCCGGCCACTGGGGGTGGCCGCGCGCCACCGCCGGCGGCCTCTGAGGGTGGCGCGCGGCCACCCCCATGGGCTGTTGGTGGCCTGGCCACCCCTTTCCCATTTTTGTTTTTTTCTTTTTTTTTTTCTTTTTTGTTTTTTTTTTTTAAAAAAATAAGTATTTTTTATTTATTTTTTAATAAATTTATATTATTTTATTAAAATTAGACATGTCAGCGCCACGTGTCACCAATAAGATGACGACACGTGGCGCTGACGTGGCATTTGACGGAATCTGTTAAAAATTTTAACAGAATTTGACGCCAGGGATCGATTTGTAATTATTGCATATCACGAGGACCTCCAGTGAACTTTTTAAACCATAGGGAGTGAAAAATAATTATGGTATACCACAGGGACCTCCGGTGCAATTATCCCTATTTTTAAAGAGAAATGCTATTTAACAAACTACTATATGATTGCCATACAACTGGGATGACATGACAGTGAAAATCAGCCACTGATTTTTTCTTTTACAAGCCTTTGTTAATCCAAAGGCTGATTTTCACTACCATGTTATCTTAGTTGTATGACAGTCGTATAATAGTATATTAAATAACATTATTCTTTTTTTAATAATAAATAAACAATGTTTTTAATTATTATTATTTTCTGGGCAAGCAATTGTATTGATTAATAGTACAAAAGAGGAACCCAACCCTAGGGAACAAGAGATATACAAGAGAATCACCTAGGAAGAAAATATAGCATCTAAAATTTAGGAGATTAATAAACTCCAACAAATTTGAAATTGTTCTACATATTCTCAAATGGTGATTGCCAACTATATGGTGTTACCAATTGAGCATATGTCACAATAGTCAAGGTAGGCGTTTATATCAAGATTGGGAACCTTCTTGTCCCTCTGTGAAATTTTAGATACGTGTGATTGTTTGCAATATTTTCACTCCTCTCCAGCTTGCTTTTTTTTTTTGGAAAATTTTCTTCAATAAGTATCATTTTGTGCAGTCTCAACATCTTCTCTTTCTAATATGATATGCTAATTTCATTTAATTGCGTGCAGCTGGTGGTTTGGGTCATGGTATGGCCCATGCTGTTTTTTTCTGTCTCAGCCTCTTAACACCAGCATTTGGTCCAGCTACATTTGTCGTCGACAGGTGCTCTAGGATACCATTTTTTCTTGTTTCTGGTGAGTTGAGGGCTTTTTTTTTGTTTTAAATAAAAAAATCAGTTTCTTACATGCATCCATATGTTATAAACTTACGAAAACTTAAATACTTGAGCATATTGTAACTTTATGCAACATGTAGATTAGAATAAGTGAAGGAATGATTGAAGTGGACTTTTCTGATTGGTTACTATTTGTGTGAATCGATTGTAGTTGACAGATATTCTGAAAATTGGTGTTATAAGGATTATTTGTCTGACAATCATTGCCTTATTTGTGTCAGCAATCATCTCCCTGGCATTTGTTACGATTCACACCTTTTCAATGGTCATTGCGTTTAATGGATATGCAGAAGGGAATAAAGTGGACCAACTTTTTGTTCCTGTAGTTCATCTCGTTGCAGGAATGGCGGTAAGAACATGTTCTTACAAATCCATGCTGTATGTCTTGTAACGTTCTATGTTCAAAAATCTAGTAACTATCAATCCTCAATAGTCTTGAAGTTGGACAGCCTCATAATATGTGTTTGCCTTTCCTGGAATTGACTTCAAACTGGCTTTACAAAATCAAGTAGAAACATTAACCTTCAATATGTTACAAAAGAGAGAAAACAACATACTAAGTGCTTGACAAAACTAATTGTTCAAACTTAAGAAGATTGCAATCATATTATCAAATATAAGCATGATTTTATATATGCAAACACATTTGCTGACAAATATCTTGGTATGATCTCTAGATTTTTTGGGACCTCAAACCCAAAAAATTGGTTGGTATCGATTGGTTGGTATCGATGATGGAGGATTTGTTGTGGTTCCTAGGGGATAAGAAGTTTGTCAAGTCCTTCAAGGAGGGGTCGAAGGTTCTCATTGTTAGGAGAGGTGGGAACACTGCCGCCAGGTTCTTGGAGGTGGCGGTTTATGCAGTGGGTGGTCGGAGAGGGCTCATTCTGATTCTTGAGGGTCGTGAGGGGCAGGGCTGGAGCTGTTTTGTCACTGAGTTGGGTAAGGTGAATGCATTTCTTGAAGCTTCAATTGGGACTGGGATTTTTCCTTAGCCGTCGGTGATGAAGGACCCTAGGAAGATAATTGAGCTAGGGTTGGTTCAAGGTGCTGCTCTTACCAGAGGGATTGGGTTTATTAGGGAAGATGATCAAGGTGTGCCGTCTTATGTGGAGGTGCTGAGATTAGTGGCCAGCCTCTTATCGACAGAGAAGGTGACGATGGGGTTAGGGGATCTGTTGGGTAAGGACCTCACTAATGTTGAGAATCTACTGGGTTTGTCTCAATCTAATGCTTGGTTCTGCAGCTCGAGGTAAGCTAGCTTGCCATTTCGGTGATGATATCGTGGGGGAGCGCAGGCTGATAGGAAAGGGGAAGTCGCATGCTCTACTTTGGGAGTGGAAGGGACAACTTGTGAAGTTAAAGGTCGAAGTGGATCGAGCCCTTGGGTGTCTGTTCTCCCTACATGCCCTTGGATTGGGTGTTAGATGTTGTTAAGGATGAAGATCCGTCCTTTGCGATCTTGGATGCCATTGAAGAGAATTTCCATCGGGTTAATAAGGGTACGCGTCTTAAGATCAAAGGGAGGAGAGAGGTGTAAAATCTGAAATGCTTCATTAACTACGGCGATGCAAGCGTGCTCTCTAGGAAAAGGAAATGAAAGGCTTAGGTGCTGTAGCATTGAGTGCTCTTTGTGGGTTCTAGGTTTAAGGGCTAGGTCCTTGTGGGTTTATTTATTTATTTTTTCGATTGCTTTGAGTGCTCCTTGTGGGTTTTGAGTTTAAGGGCTTAGGTTCTTGTGGGTTTAATTGGGTTTCTTTTTGTGGGCTGGTTTGGTTGTTCCTGTGTATACTCCTTGTATACTTAGGGGTTCCTTATTCTTTTTTTATAAAACATTTCTTACTTATCAAAAAAAAGTATTCTAGAAGGGTTAGAAATGTGTGGGCCTGACTTTAAGCCCAAAGGTGTTGGGCGTAAGAAGGGGAGGAAGAGATGGGTTCTCAAGAGAAATTCTAAGTCGGAGTTTGGGCGTGGGTTGCGGGTCTTTGTTGCCGTTTGACGTCGGTGGAGGTTTTGGTTCTGGTGATGGGGTCTATGCTGTCTGGTTTGATGGGTCGTCTCTGGCAAGGCTAGAGGTTGCCAGTGGCTCGGTTCTCGTTTTGCCATGTGTTAAGGCCGTAGGTCTGTCTGCGCAAGTGGTTGGGCACGTTTCGGTGACTACAAATCTTGACGTCCGGCTGGCTAGGTCTTCTTTGGAGGAGGCAGATATCGCCGGTGATTCTTTCTTGCTCCTGCACAATGGTCAACACGAAGCCCAGATATCGCCGGAGGGAGCTTTTGTCACTTCATTCGGCAAGCTGGTTCTCCTTCGGTTTGGGGTGTTCTCGCTGATGGCTTTGTCGCTCAGTCCATTCCGGTAGAGAGCTTCTCTTTGGGAGTTTTGCGGCTCACGGGGGTGGATTCTCTCATAGGCTTCCCGGCTAAGAATGAGGTGGAGGGGTGCTCTTCTACCTCTGTGGTGTCACCTGCTAGTGGTTCTGAGTTTGAATCCGGAGTCCTCTTCAATCTCTAGGTTTTGCTGCTCTTGCCCCTTGTTTTTAGTCTCCTAGGTTATCTGTTTTGGCTTCACCTCTAGAGGAGGGTCAATACTTTGAAGAGGTTAGTTGTGTTGGTTATTTGCGCCTTGGAGATGAGGTTGACAGGGAGGTGTGCCTTGAGGTTGAGAGTGATAGGGATGGAGAAGGCGTTCTACTTTCTCATTTGGGTTCTTATTCTCCATGTTTGGTGGGTGAACCGGGTCACTTCAATTGGGTTGTGCAGTGTGCGAAGGCAATTTATCCCATTGTGGGGATCTCGTGTGAGGGTCATCATGATCAACTTTTGGCCCTCTTGACATTTCTTGAAGAGGAACGCCGGCTTGAGTCACTGGCTACCTCCTCCAAACGTGGTTCGAAAGTTCAAAGGGTGCTCAAGAATTTGGAGTGTTTAGTGGACTACAATACTCCAGGTAAGTGCTCTAATTGTGGTAAAGGAAAGGTGAGGGCTTGTGCGGTGTTTTTATGAAGCTAAGGATTCTTTCCTGGAACGTGAGAAGGGTTGAACAGGTCTAAATGTTTGAAAGTTAGGAATTTGCTCTAGAATTGGAAGGTGGACATTGTATGCCTTCAAGAAACCAAGCTTGATCTATGTCGCGTAGTATTGTGCGCAGTTTATGGGTTTGTAGTCATGTTGATTGGTGTTGTTTGGATTCCAGAGGGGCTTCAAGAGGCATCCTGATCTTGAGGAATAATAGGGTGGTAGAGAAGGTGGATGAGTGTGTGGGGGCCTACTCTTTGGCTGTCTCCTTTAGGAATGTTGCTGATCATTCCACTTGGGTCTTTGTAGGTGTTTATGGCCCTAATTCGGATAGGGATAGAAGGCTTTTATTGGAGGAGTTGGCTGGCTTGCGCAATTGGTGGGATTTGACTTGGTGTATTGGGAGGACTTCAATGTCACTTGCTTTTCGAGTGAAAGGTTGGGTGCGGCTAGTTCTCGTTCTGCCATGTTGGAGTTTTCAAATTGTATTTCTGATCAGGATCTGATGGACCTTCCCCTTGGTGGTGGTGCTTTTACTTGGTCAATTTCGCATGATCTCCCCGTGTGGTCCAGGATTGATAGATTCCTTATCTCCCCGGAATGGGAGGAGTTGTTTTTGGTTGTGTCCCAAAGAAGACTCCCCAACCTTTGTTTAGATCATTTCCCCATTCTTCTTGATTGTGGCGATGCCTTAAGGGGGGAGTAGGCCCGTCAAATTTGAAAACACGTGGCTTAAGGTGGAAGGCTTTGTGGGCTTGGTGAAACAATGGTGGGAATCGTACTATTTCCAAGGTATGCTTAATTTTGTCTTAGCGCGTAAACTCAAGGCTTTGAAACTTGATTTGAAGAAATGGAATGACAAGGTGTTTGGCAAGGTTGAGAGGAGAAAGAGGAGTCTTCTAGAAGAATTACAAATCTTTGATGTCATCGAAGAAGGGAGGGCCTTAGGGGCATAGGAGTTAACCAAGAAGGCTGAAGTTGTTAGTGAGCTTGAAAGTTCTTCTCTCATGGAGGAGGTGAGTTGGCGGCAGAAATCTAGGGTGTTGTGGTTAAGGAGAGGAGGGAGGGAGGGAGGGGGGGTGGGGGGGTGGGGGGGGGGATAAGTGCACTAAATCTTTTCATCCCAATGCCAATTCTAATAGAAGGTATAATTCTATAGATTCCTTATTGATTGGCGGTAGGCTCTCTTCTAATCATGCTGAGATTAGCGAGCAAATTGGCCAGCTCTACCAAAAGTTATTTACAGAGCAGTGTAGTCGGAGGTCATTGGTGGATGGTTTGTCCTTTGACTCCATTTGGGAGTTCGAGGCTTGTTGGTTGGAGTGAAATTTTGGAGAGGAGGAAGTGAGGAAGATTGTGGATGGTTTGTCCTTTGACTCCATTTGGGAGTCCGAGGCTTGTTGGTTGGAGTGAAATTTTGGAGAGGAGGAAGTGAGGAAGATTGTGTAAGTGATGACTTGTGACAAGGTGCGGGGCCCTGACGGCTTCTCTATTGGCGTTCTTCCAAGCTTGCTGGCATGTGTTGAGAGTGGACATTATGAAGGTTTTTAGTGATTTTCATGCTAGATTAAGTTTGAGAAGAGTCTCAATGCTTCGCTTATTCTGAAGATTCTAGGTGCTACCAATCTCAAGGACTTGCGTCCCTTTATTCTTGATGGGGGAAATTTACAAAATTATTGCCAAGACTTTAGCTAATAGGTTGAGGATGGTTATGGAAAAGATCATCTCTAAGTTCCAAAGTACCTTCATTAGAGGTAGACAAATTCTTGATCCGGTTTTTATTGCCAATGAATGCCTTGATAGTAGGCTCAAATCAAATCTGGCGAGCCAGGTGTCATCTGTAAAATGGATTTGGAGAAAGTGTATGATCATGTGAATTGAGATTTCTTATTGTATGTGTTGAGGAGGTGTGGTTTTGGAAGGAAATTTCTGCTGCTTGTTTTTGTGATGGAGGCTTTGGGAAGAATAATTATTGCTGCGATTATTGGGGGGTCACTGTATAGGTTCTCAGTGGGCAATACTTCCTTCTCCCATCTTCTGTTTGTGGATGATACTTTGATTTTTTGTGATGCTCTTCCTTCTCATTTGCGTCATATGCAGAGCTTATTCTTGTGCTTTGAAGTTGTGTTGTGCTTAAAGGTGAATTTGGCTAAGACAAATTTGGTTCTTGTTGGGAATGTTACTTAGCTTGGAAGGTTGTCCCGAATCCTAGGGTGTGGGGTTTCCTTTCAGCCGATCAAGTATCTTGGCTTATTGTTGGGGGCCTCCTATAAAGCTAAGCATATTTGGGATGGCGTTATTGAGAAACTGGAAAATCGGTTGGCCAGTTGGAAAATGATGTATTTGTTCAAGGGTGGTAGGATTACTCTAATCAAAAGTACTCTCGCTAATATGCCTACGTACTACATGTCTCTCTTCCCTATTCCGACGAGTGTTTCTAACCGTCTTGAGAAGATCCAACGAGATTTCTTGTGGGGTGGGTTAGGTGATGAGTTCAAAAATCATCTGGTGAGTTGGTCTAAGGTTTGATCTCCAATCTCTGAGAGAGGGTTGGGTATCAGAAATTTGATGATGTTTAATCATGCTCTCTTAGGTAAATGGTTGTAGCGCTATGGGTTTGAGAGAGAGGCTTGGTGGAGAGTAGCCGTGGACTCTAAATTTGGCAGTTTATGGGGAGGTTGGTGTTCTCTAGAGCCCGTAGGAGTCTTTGGGGGTGGTGTTGTGGAAGAATATCAGGAAATGGTCGGATAAACTTTCCATCTTTACCAGTTTTGTGGTGGGGGATGGGTCGAAGATTAGCTTCTGGCGTGACCAATGGTGTGGGGAAACAACTCTAAAAGTAGCTTTTTCGGTTTTATATGGTCTTGGACGTGAGAAGGACGCCTCTATTGCAGATAATTTAGAGTTTTTGGGAGGCTCCAACCAATGGAATGTGAGCTTCACAAGAGTGGCACAGGATTGGGAGGTTGATGGCTTTGCCTCTTTTTTTTTTCAGGTGCTGCATTCCAGTAAAGTGAGAAGAGGATGTGTAAATAAGCTGTGGTGGAATCCTTCCAAAATTCACGGTTAAATCCTTATATAGTTCTTTGGCTTGTTTGGAAGGTAGCAGCTTCCCTTAGAAGAGTGTTTGGCAGACTTAGGCTCCTTTAAGGGCAGCCTTTTTTGCGTGGTCGGCGGCTCTAGGGAAGACCCTCACTTTGGATAATCTTAGGAGGTGGCGCATCATCGTGATGGACAGATGTTGCATGTGAAAAAGGAATGGAGAATGTGTGGACCACATTCTTCTTTATTGTAATGTGGCTTATGCTATTTGAAGTGTTATTTTCAATCGCTTTGGGATGTCTTGGATTATGTTTAGACGTGTCATTGACTTGTATGATTATTGGTGGTCCTCTGGTAGGTAAGGAGCGCTGTAGTGTGAAAAATGGTGCCTATGTGCCTCTTTTGGTGTTTATGGAAGGAAAGGAATGATAGAAATTTTGAGGAGAGGGAGAAGTCTATGAGAGATGTTATTTCTTTGTATCTTTGGACGGCGGTGTATGTGTCTCATTTAGCGATTAGTTTTAGTGACTTTCTTTTTTCGCTTTACTCTTTTTAGTTAGGTTGTTCATTTTGTATATTGCCTGTATAACTCAGATTTATCTGAGATAAAATTTTTGTCCAAAATTGAATTTTAGACAAGAGAATGAACAACTGAAACCATTTTCCTGAGTTATATAAGGGTAAGCTGGATGAAAATATACATCCCTGGAGACTAAAAAATGGCGTCACTTGTTATAAGATTCAAAGGCTGTCATTTTAGTGGTAGAATACGAAGGGGGTTTTACCGTTGGATTTGTGGTGATGGTAACAAATAAGCATGATAGTTGTTGATCATTGGTATCAAATTGAAATTTGCTTGAAACTGGGATACTCATTTCATGATATTTTATATATATATATATATATATATATATATATTAAGTTAATCAGTTAGTGATATGTTTTTTTGGCTTATGCTTTCTCAGACGCTGGTAAATTTTGGATCAGGGGGTTGCATGATCAGTATTCCTCTCCTCTATCTCATTGCCATCTTGACTTTGATTCATTGCGGGAAGATGGTGTGGAGAAGATTGATAGAAAATCGAGGGGAAACTCGTAGTAGCCACTAACTTTTAAGAGGCCTCCTTATTTCTTACATCACTTAAATACACTACTTGTCTACTAATTCATGTTTCCTCCGTATACAAAGAGCTTTAACCTTGCTTGAAGAATTTTTTTTTTTTTTTTTTATTTATAAGTCATGAAGAAATATTAATGTTAGAGGAAGTCCACTGTGATATTTGTGAAGTAATTTTTGCTTTTTTCAGGTGTAGTAGTAGTAGTAGTAGAAATCTACACGAAGAAATCTTAATCAACAAATACAAATCTACTAGCCTAGTCTGGAAAAACACACCAAAATGGAGTAACTATATTTTATTTTGAGGTGAAAAAGGCCTGATATTAGGTTGGGTATATTTAGCTAATAGGAGGGTTTTAGCTAAGAGAATTTGTAATTTGTTGTGGCGGTGCTATCAAGATCCCGTCGTATTATCTCTTGAAATAACAATCTTATCTTTTTAACGATCAGAAATTTTTTTATGTACATGAAACCTTGTTTTTCTCGTCCTATTTTGGGGCATTAGAAATTCAATGATAAATTTAAACCACTTGACATTATTGAATAATGCTTAGCTGTTTTTTTTTTAAGATGAATATTATTGATAAAACTGAGAAATAAACAAGATCCTGGAGAAAAAAATGGACACTCCTCCCTCCAAACAAAATCCTGAACTATCCTGGACACTCGTCCTATTTTTTGGGGCATTAGAAATTCAATGAAAAATTTAAACCACTTGACACGAATAATGCTTAGCTGTTGCCCAATAAGAGTGGCAATGCATCGCTGGGAAATTGCGTTTCAACCATGGGCTTCTTAATTAGATTGAGTTGGAAGAAATCTTTCAATCTTCTGCCTATCAATTGTCTCTGCATTTTTCTTTCTGCCCCTTTTCTCTTTTTTTTTTCTTTTTTTTTTTTTTTTTTTTTTTTTTTTTTAAATTTATTTTATTTTAATTATATTTAGCAGTGTATTAACATAGAATTACAGAATCTAGATTGGTGTTTGTCCATCTCCAATTTCTCATCAAAATCTCGAGCATATCACTTTAAAAAGAAACTAAAAATCTCCTTACACCAATAAAATCCAACTCATTTGACTCCTCTATATCACTTTCAAAAAAACCTATGTATCTTTTTTATACAAATAAACTATATATCATTTTAAAAGAAAGAAATTGAAATGTGAAATTGCGAGCTCGAGTAATGACTGTAAATATAGGATCGTTCAAATTTCAACTCCGGTTCAGCCAAACCCAACAATAATAGTACACAAAAATACAGAAAAACAACAAAATTAGTATATTATTTCCACTATAAAATTTATAAATCTTGGGATTTACAGTTTCAACCAGGAGCACATTTTTGTGAAAAGAAAAGGGTAACACAAAATTATAGAAGCCATGGCAGGACGATTGGATTGATGGATACACATACTTCCCCATTTCGACTCCATTAATTACTAAACACTCCCCCACCCAAAAGGAAAAGGGAAAAAAGAAAAGAAAAAAAGAATGCATGTGATCTATGTCATACAAATTAACAAATATCATTTTTGTTCCTTTTTTTTGCTAATTTTCTGCATTTGCTGTATGTTCTGTTCACTTGAGAAAGAATTTCCAAATATCTCTATCCGCCATCTCTTTGACTAAATGCGCTCCAAAAACGCCTTCTTCGTCTACCAGACTTCTCAGGTGCCGTGCTCCACTGTTGAAGCCTACAGAATTCTTCTTTGTGGCTAAGTAGACCACTCCGTATGGCGGCCTCACGCCCTAGCCATCCAAAGAAAATACGAAAAATGAGTTGACTAATTGAAGCACACTGTGACATGCTTCAACATTTGCAAATCAACAACACAAGCAATTGCCCTGGGGCGGACAAAAAACGTGTGTAACTCAACTTCAGGTAACAGGGTCTCATTACGCACACAAAGCTAGATTAAAATCATGTATATATTAGATGCCACTGGCACTACCACCGATTTTTATATATTATTATCAAATGTTACCTAAGTTCATAAGCATAAATTTCCAATCCTTGAACAGGATTAGAGATTGCATCAGTTATCACAACCAACCCTTAAATATCTAAAAATCTTCCAACTCCCTGAGTAATCTGTCAAGGATAGAGAGCCCAACCATATCAAACAAATTTCAGTAGTAACTCACAGATTTGAATAAAATATGCCAAAAAGAAATAATCTTTAAATTTTTCCTTTTTCCCTGACCTTCTCACAAATCACAGAATATTATAAGATCCAGATACCATTGAAGTTCAGATTACCAGAAATCTTTTGCCACATTGTCATGAAGAAGATTGGAAGCATGTATGTTGATTTACCGTAATATTCCCAAATGAGTCATAAGAGACAAGGAAACTTACCTTTTTTATCAGCACATATAGCTTCTTCAAAGAGGTCACCGAGTATGGGATGTCTGTCATCAAAATAACATCATACCCACCCTCTCCCTGATCGGTCTCATTGGCCCTCTCCCATGCACGACTTCCCGAAAGCTTTCTTGATCGCCTCGAGGAGGATTCCTGCCCCGTCATGCTACCATCTAGGCTACTACATCCATCCATGAAATCTTCCTCAGAGAAGCTTAGGCTCATCCCTGGTGTCCCTTCAAATCCTTCAGTCTTCACCACAGATAAGACAGTGGGGAGTTCTTCCCAGTCCCCTGCAAAAAAATGCACCGATGGAGCCAGAGTTTGTCTTGATGGAGTCAAGGGGCTCTCTGGCTGTCGGCTCTGCTTGTCCCGAGCTTGCTCAAGATTGGCAAGGACATTTGGTATGGTTGTGCATCTGATAGTTTCCGCATTGAGGTCTTGAAAGTGGACTGTGCAAGCTCCCTGAACATGAATGAATCAGATATAAAGCAAGTACATCATTCAAGAACTAAGTTCACTTGTGTTGATCTGTTGCACATCTAGTTGATGCCCCTTGGTCTGTTTAATTTTTCTAAATAAATT
Source organism: Alnus glutinosa (assembly GCF_958979055.1). Classification (NCBI taxonomy): domain Eukaryota; kingdom Viridiplantae; phylum Streptophyta; class Magnoliopsida; order Fagales; family Betulaceae; genus Alnus; species Alnus glutinosa. The sequence continues at coordinate 28,553,560 of NC_084886.1, forward strand.
TCTGGTTGTGACATGCATATACAACTGACAATGTATTAGCTTTAAATGGTATATTTTGAAATGTATCTTACTAAGTGCCAATGAGCTTTGGCTTGAATTGTATTTCAAATGTAAGGAGGTCTTTGTGTAACTTTGTCTTTACATTGATAAGGACAATGTCAACTCAACGATGATTTAAGCCAACAAATTTGAATCCTACTCAATTCAAAGGGATTATGCTTTTACAAAAATTCAATACAAAGGGCATATCTTTCCCAAGCAGTCTAATTCTATGTGATGTTCTGCCTTTAAATATAAACTACAACTTGACCAGAGCGGATCATCTTTGGTATGCAGATGATATTTGATATGATATGTAGACGATATAATCATATTGTTTCATATTGCAAGCCATCTAAATTCATTGAAGGTTGATTTCAAGTCCAATGGTTTACAATCATCTGATTATTAAATGGAAAAACATTCTAAATGCCCACCATCTGATGTTGCCTCTCAGCAACATGCTCATGGTTTTCACGTGATACTTTGTACAAGTTCCCATATTAAATCAACAATATGCTTTGTGTATTTTAGACATCAGCAGAGATTGTAACTGGAAGCTGATGGGAAAAAGAAAAAGAGCAAGTAAAATGATTCATTTTATTCACAATTCTAGATACATGTTAAAAAAAGAAACAGCAAATTATCTCCTCTACTTTTAGTTTGTTATGGAGGCGCTGAGTAGGATAATGACGGCAACAATGCACGGGTTTTTTAGATGGCTTTTCAGTAGGATCGAGAAGTAATGCAAGAATGGTCGCGTCGCATATGTTGTTTGCGGATGATACTTTGATCTTTTGTGAGGCCAATTGTGAACATCTTTGCAAACTAAGATGTCTATTTTTATGTTTTGAAGCGGTCTCGGGCCTAAAGATTAATTTATTGAAGTTAGAGATCATTCCAATTGGCGAGGTAGATGACGTAGAAAGTTTGGCCAGTATAGGGTGCAGGGTGGCTTTGTTACCAATGAAATATTTAGGGTCTTCCTTTGGGGGCGCCATACAAGTCAACTTCTATTTGGAATGGTATCGTCGAAAAAATGGAAAGGCGGTTGGCGGGTTGGAAGAGGCCATATTTGTTGAAGGGAGGTAGATTGACTTTGATCAAAAGTACCTTGTCCAATTTACCGATTTACTATTTGTCTTTGTTTCCTATTTCATAGGATTGAGAAACTTCAAAGGGACTTTCTATGAGGAGGTATCAATGAGGAGTTTAAATTCCATTTAGTTAAACAGTCAAAAATTTGTTCTCCTTTGCAATATGGTGGTTTGGGGGTTAGAAATTTGATTAAATTTAATCAAGCATTGTTGGGTAAATGGTTATGGCGGGTTGCTACAGAGAGGAAGGTGTTATGGCGATTGGTGGTGGAAGCAAAATATGATAGTTTGAGTGGAGGTTGGTGTTCTAAGGAGGTAGGGGGTCTTTTGGTGTTGGAGTATGGAACATATTAATGGCTGGGGTGGGGAGTTTTGCCAAGTTTTGTCAAATATGAAGTGGGAGATGGATCTAGGATTAGGTTCTGGCAAGATGTTTGGTGTGGAGATCAACCATTGAAGGAAGCTTTCCTGTAGCTGTTTAGTATTGCTCGTGGTAAGGAAAGGAGACGTGGGTTGCAGATAATATGCAGTTCTCCAATGATGTTATTCAGTAGAATGTACCTTTTTTAAGATCTCTATAGGATTGGGAAGTGGATTTGGTTATTGAGTTTTTTGGTGTGCTGAATTCCCTCAGATCTAGACAAGGTGGTGAGGATTGTGTTCGATGGATTCCTTCAAAAAGGAAGAAATTTGAGGTGAGGTCGTTTTTTCACAAGTTATCTAATTTGGAGGGGTTCTTTTCCTTGGAAAAGTATTTGGAAAGTTAATGCTCCTTTGAGGGTGAGTTTTTTTGTGTGGGCGGCGGCTCTTGGTAAGATTTTGACTTTGAATAATCCGAATAGTGATAGAGTGGTGCTGCATGTGTAAGAAGAGTGGAGAATCTATAGAACATCCTTTCCTTCATTGTGAAGTGGCAAGAGAATTATGGTGTGCGATTTTTATCCTCTTTGGAGTGAAATGGGTTATGCTTGGAAGGGTGATAGAGCTGTTAGATTGTTGGCGAGGTCAGGTGAGAAGTCGTTCAGTTCAAGCTGTTTGGAGGATAACCACGTAGTGCTTGATGTGGAGCATATGACGAGAGCGGAGTGCAAGATGTTTGAAGATGGGGAGAAGTCAATGGAAGAGCTTAAGAACATCTTGGTCAAATCACTTTTTACTTAGACGGGGAGCGTACAATATCTCTCATGTTTAGCTTTTTTGAATTTGTGGCTTTTTGTACTTTTAGTATTTGATGGGGATTCTCTTTGTATACATCTGGTATACTAAGATTGCGACCCTATAAACTTTTTTTTTGATAAGTAACGACCCTATGTACTTTTCAAGGATAGAATTTATTTATCAAAAAGAAAAAAGAATCAGCAAAAGTAACGAACCCAAGGCTCCAATTAATGGGATTTACCTTCAAGCAAGCAAAAATCCCTGGAAGTCCATAGGTGCAGCCAAGCTGTAAGAATTACCAAGTAGAGAAATTAATTCTCAAACTGTACCATAAATAACTAACAAACGTAGTACATAACTCAACTTTTAATGCATCAAAGAAGAAAGTACTGACAGAAGCACATGAGTGAGGAAGCTTATCATAACCCAGAACTCTTAAAAAGTGTAAGTAAAAAGATTTCCATACCATTATACTACCCAGTTAAAAAATTTCAATGCAACTCAGAGGATTGTAAATTACTTGTCTGAATGCATAGAAATATCGAATCAAACCAACATAGATAAGAATTCTAACAGCAGACGCAAATCAACCATTCTTTGGATGTGTTATCCTCTAGAAAATGAATCAGCCATATAAAAAAATGAGGCAATATACTACATGGCCATGAGCAAAATGATCCCAGCTACTACATATCTTTCCCTCCGGGAACACCACGGAAGGATACTTCACTTTTCCCAATTTAGGTTGAATATTGAAAAACAAAAGCTTAAAAAATAGTAATTCATGGAATCAACAACCTTCATTGCTATAGAGCTAAAAATGGTGTAGAAAAGTAATGAAAATAGTCACATTGAAGCATGAAATAGCAAGTAATTGAAATTCCTCTATGACTAAATTACCTCGAGGACCCTTTTGCCTCTAAAGCTCAGTTGCCCATCACGAATCTCATGCTTAAGGACATTAACAAGATCAATAGAGCTGTCCCAAGATTTCAGATATCCTTCAAAACCAGAAGAGATTTTAACTTTAAATTCAAATCAGTAATTTGATATAATATCCCATTCTTGCATGGAGAACGAGACTACTAAGAAAAAAATTATATCCAATCCTTATACAGAGAACGGCACTTATAAAGTTTTTTAAGCCTAATCAGTGGCAGAATCAAATTGGACAACTTCATATTGAAAATGAAAACTGCAATGCCATGTACCTACCATTAGGTTTGGAGGAAATCATTTCCAAACCATTGAAGCCGATGATATCTGCAACACTAACTCTTCCCTGTAGGACATTTTTGGAAAAGGCATCAAGCAGGCTTATTCAACATACCGTTCTTATACAAATAATATATATGCAAGGAATGTGCTCTGAGGTTGTCAATCATAATGCTCAACTTTAAAACTAGAAAGATTTGAATACCGAAGAACCCCATAGGCCACAAGGCTGGGTTTTTAGAAAGACAACCCAATTTTTGTTAGATTTACAAACTTTTAGTTTACCTGTGACAGTTCACAAGTCATAAATCAAATTCATATAACTCAAATTGAAGAAACAAACCAAGACCCACAATTTTAATCCATGGGAATGGAGACTTTGGGGGTGGGGGCAGCCACCTCCTTAGCTTTCTCTCTGACATTTTTTCAAAATAACAAAGTAATGAAACAAGTTTCCCATGAAATCAATATGATGGTATATTTCCCAGGAACAAACATATCATATAAATTAATTTTTAAATGAACAGAGGAAGTAGGAAGAACCAAAATAACTCTGCTAATAAATTTTGTAATATACACATAACTTAAGTGGCCTTAAAAGAAGGAAACGGAAAAAGGAAAAGGAAAAGAAGACAAATACACCAACCAAGATTCTACTTTGTTTTGTTCTTCCACGGAAAGGGGAATATTAATACTTTTAACTCATCCCACCAACCTTGAGTATCCCATGCTCCCCCAAATCAGGAAGCCCCTCCCGGGCTACTTGGCAAACAAGAATGAAGGGAAAAAAAAAAAAAGGCAGCAGCATAAATACTGAATTTTTCAGTACAAGTTTCAAGCCTACAGTTTATATTCCAGCAGGCACCTTGTCCCCATATCAGAATCCTTACTACATTAACACCTCTATCTCTTAATGGACCTCAAACATTGATCAATGAAGGGAATAGCCTTAGCCTGGTCCAGTTGCTATTGATGGAAACTAATCAATTTCCCAAACAAACAATTGCAGATCATCTTCCACAAAGAATTTTACTTGTTACAACAAGAGAAGATATAAATGCTGACAAGCCCAACTGTCAAATAAGGGTTGGACATACCTTGAATATATTGAGCCCTTGCAAGTCTACATTCTCCCCAGCATACTTGTAGGGGTGAGCTGTCTGCAATGTAGAAAGAGGGAAGCGTTATGGTTCTGAACACAATTTATAATCTCTGCCCCCCCCCCCCCCCCACCCCCCCCACCACCACCACCCACACACACACCCAAAATACAAAGCTCCAGCTGAAACAATCTTGTTATATGGTGATGAATCTTCCTTTGCCTGACACATTTAGACTGGAATGGTTAATGATGGGGATAGGGGATGTACCTTTGATGGGAGGATCTCAACCGCCGGTGAAGGGAGATGCACATCTCTCTCCGAAATGGAGGACATGCTTTGACTTCCTCGGTCCTGGGGCACCAACCCTGGCAAGCAATGTGCAAGCAATGCTGGTGCACGCATTGTACTTGACCTTTGGAAAACTGTCCTTGGTAAAGAATAACCTGCAATCATCAATACTTGAAATCAAAATACAGACAGAGCACTCCTTACAGAATTCCATATAGAAGCTTCGAAACCACAAAAAATTAAAAAAGAAAAGAAAAAAATAGACAAAGCTACTCTGATTCTCCCCTATTCAAACTCATTAAACATGATGATGCTAACAAATTGATGTATGATAACCAGAATTTATTTCAAAATAATTAGAGACCTAATAATCGTGCTTAGAACAATTCTACACTAATACAAGAATAAAATATCTAAAGAGTGAGGATAGAACGTAGAAATTTCAAGCCACAATCATAAACAAGTACTCAAAAAGGAGGGGGAAAAACAAATCAATAGCAGTTCCGGTTAAGGGAACAACAATCTGTGATCACAAACACTAATGAGAACCCTTTTAATTATACAATACAAAGGGTGGAAAAGGTCTAAAGAGAACTAGTAGAATCATTTTCCAGCTATCAGAACCTCAAAGAATATACATGAAACGTATTCAAGCCATTAAGATACCATGGGAGCATCCAAATACCTAAGTAGTAATAATTATGGAAAGTAATACTTTAATAAGCGAACAAGTTAATTGTGCAACTTGTACTCTGAAGAAAATACGGAGTTCCAACATAGAAACCGAAGAAAATGAAGGAAAGTATAATCCAGCCAAGCAAAGCCAGAGACCTAGATTCGTGAAGATCCAGCCGGCAAAGCCAGAGACCTAGATTCGTGAAGATCCAGCCAGGCAAAGCCAGAGACCTAGATTCTTGAAGATCAATCGAGAATATCATAACCAAATTCAGTTAAAAAGGAAACATAGTAAAATAATAGTAACAGTCAGAAAATGTAACATTAGACACAGACCAGCGAACATCTTCAAGACCATCCAAAAAGGAAAAAGCATAAAGAAAAATCAAACATGATAGAAAGTAAAAAATTATTCCCAGAAAGATACTTTCAAATTCATTAACAACTAGAAACCAGAGAGTCGTAGAAAAATATAGCTAATCCGTATCTTCAATTACATCCAAGAACAAATCCAGATTAAAAGAAAAGAAAAGAAAAAAAAGTCAGCTATAGTACAATTACGAACAACCAAGACTAATTCAGAAAACAAAAGTAACGAAAAACTTGGGGAAAATAAAACCCGCTTGACCTGATTATATTAACAAATCCCACAATACATAACCCCTCAAAACTCACAAACCATACGATAACTAGAATATTGTACAAAAATACAAACGACCCACTTCTTCTTTCACAGCCAAGACCAAAACCCAGAAAGAAAAATCGAATAAATTGCATGAGAAAGTTAAAAAATGAACTCAGCTAAAGAAAGAAGGCAAAACCCTTACCGACAAAGACAATGACTGTGACGAGCAAGAGTTCAACACGAAAATCCGAATCTAACAAGACCCTTTTTTCAAATTACAATCTCAGAGACCAAAAGCTTAATAAAACTCTGCAATTTCACAGCAAAGGGATCGTTCCCACCAAGTCAAACCGAATAACAAAGTTACACAAACACGCTTACAGAGATGGAACAAAGAAGCTTCGGTTCAGACCTGAGCTGTTGCAACGTAATTCCCAAAAATACCCCTCGTTTTGGAACTATAAAGATCAAAGTGGCCAGTGTGGCTAAAGCTGTTATCGTGGCGCTTGCGTAAATAATAGAAGAGGACAAGGGCATCTTTTTGACAGACAAGTTTCTCGCTTTTGGGCATGAGTCCTCGTGGAAAGAGGGAAGGAAAGCGGCGGGTTGGTCAGCCGTCGTTTTAGCCTTCCCAACGTGTAAAACGGAGCCGTTCGACCAGCTGACACGTAAACATGATCGTTCAGAAATTTTGTGCCACTCCATCATGGGTCATGTTTGGCTGCTGGGATTCCATTATGCGTTTGGTTTGGTGTGAGATTGAGACTCTCAGACTGGGATTCACTTCAACCTGATGAGGAAAATGCTACCGCTGACTTCAGGTCCTCTCCCTGCGTGTTTTTTGGTTCGGTCGGTAATTACTTGATAGTTTGAAAGTTGCTCAGTTAGTTCAACATTTTTTTATTTCTTTTTTCCTTTTTCAAAACAAAAATAATGATAAATAATTCAAAATATAAAATACTCAAAATTACTTTAATTTTTATGTCACGTTATGATATTTTTTTTTTTTTTTTAAATACAGATATTTCTTACAAATCGATTTATAGAAAATTTCATACAACCCACGTATATGATTCACATGTGAAAAAGTAAATGTTTAAAACGTGCTTTTCACATGCTATTTAAATAGTATTAATAGAAAAATATGTGATTCTCACATGTTTTAAAGGATACATGTCACTTTTATATGTGGGTTGTACGAAATTTCTTACAAACCGGTTTATAAAAAATTTATATCATTTTTTAAAACCAAAAACAAAAATCACTCTTCAAAAAGCATTAACAAATAAAGCCATAGTTTTTATTTAGTTTTTAAGAATTACGTTTGGGGTTAAGATCACTTTCCCTCCACTTATTTTCTTCTTACTTCTTTAGCTTTTTCTTAACAAAGAAACAAAAAAAAAACAAAAAAAAAAAGGATTCGAATACTTCTACAAGACTGCACAAGGCTTCTTCTTTTTCACTCCATAACATTCATGCCTGAAGGTAGAGTTTCAGTTGTTTCATTACTGTTCACACTGGTCACGTCTCTTGAAATCGCCTACAGTATCTCGTTTCAGTATTAAATCAATGGGTCACTGCTTTAACCTCCTCCTTCTCTCTAACCCCGAGTAAGGAAAAAATTAGCATTAGCATCCTTTATGTACAGTGATATTTTTGTAATTTTACGTTATTGTGAAATTACAAAAATATTACTGTACATAAAGGACCGGCTCCTCTTTGATTCCTTTCGACCGAAGAGGATCCGGGTTCAAAAAATTAAGTCTTTGTCACCTACTTTCACCCCATTGTAATCTCATCTTCCTTTAGAAAATTTCCTTTGTCTTCGATCAAATCGAAGTAAAGTTCTCCCCATAACCCTCTTCATCCCTCTTTTGGTCTGATCCATCTCTTTGTGAGGTGCTGCGTTGCTGTTTCCCCATCTCCCTGCTTCCCTCTGTTTCTTTTCGATTTCCAGCGTTTCGGTGATTTCCTCTACGTCATTGCTGTAGTAGTTCGGTGACTTTAAAAAAAAAAAAAAAAAAACAATGAAAAACAACCAAACAGCAGCCAGAATTTCAATTCGGTTCATTTCCCACATTTTCTCAGCAACTAAACAGCAAAAATTCACGACCAAATCCAATGTCGTAAACTGGGCCAAAGAAGACTGGTTCTTGTAGAGAACAAAGGAGGCTGTGGCGGAGGGAGCGTGGCCCATGCCGACGGAGGGCCGGCTGCTAGCGAAGCTGGCATTAGAGTCTCGTTCGAACTGGCAGAGGTGCTCTAGAGGAGTTGACAGTGGCGGTGGGTTGAACGACTCCTTTGGGCGGTGCGCCCAACACCTGTGGCTCTCATCATTTGTTAGGGGTCTAGGCAAAAGGGGAATTTTTTTTATAGTGAATTGAAAATGATCCGTTGACAAAAGGAAGGATGAAAGAAAGAGATATTACATAAGAAGCTTCAGGGATTCATCAAAAATAAAAGTAAAAGAAGCTTAAAGGAGAATAAGAAAGAAATGATTCAAATGAAAAGTTAGAGTGAGATTCGTGTGACGTGCATGAGTATACCAAGGTCATAGAAGGGTGAGCCTCGAGGTTAGTGTGTTTTACAGCTCTACAAGGACCTTTATTTTGAACAATATTGAATCGATCCTTTGCCTCCAAAGAAAAAGCCCATATATATATATATATATATATATATATATATATATATATATATTTAATTTTACTCCTAAATTTTGTTATTTTTATAGTTTTGGCCCCTCCAATTTTTTTTTTCAATTTGGCCCCCCTCAAATCCTAAATCCTAGCTCCGCCCCTACGGAGTCGGTTATCCAGTTATAACCGGGTGTCTTGAAAATAAATAACCGGCTCCAGCTCTGGGTACCTGGTTACCCGATTATAAATACCTGGGTACTAAATCGGTTTCTCGATTTAGCGGTTACCTGGAGCCAGTTAGTGCCTAGAGCCGGTTTTCCTACCAATTATAACCGGCCCAGAATTACACCCTAGTACTGTCTCTCTCTTCCCCTCTTTTTTTTTTTTTTAATTTTTATTTATTTTTTAATCTCGGCCCAGTTGTGGGTTTAACCCACTTATGTTGCAGGAAAAGCAAAAAAAAAAAAGAAAAAAAAAAAAAGAGGTATCCTCTCTTTCGGGTTGCAGCAGTGAACAAGGGTCCCCTTCATCTCTTGTTTCTCCCTCGTTTCACAGCAGCCCAAAGGGGTTAGAAAACCAGCAGCTCCTTCCTCTTTTCTTCTCTTTTGGTTGCTCCTGAAACTCACTGTTTCTCTCCCCTGCTTCAGTTCAAACAGAATGAGAAAGAAGAAGAACTCCTCCTTGTTCTCTCGGGTCAACAGGGAAGAAAAGAACAAAGAGAAAAGGGAAATAAGAAAAAGGAAACAAAAAAAAAAAAAGAAAAGTCTCCATTCTTTCGGCCGGCTTTGGTGTTTTTCCAAAAAGAAATATCTCATTTTGAGATATTTGGTAAGCCTTTTTAAACTTTGTTTTAATATTATTATTTTATAGGTTATATTCTAATGTTTTAAGTTGTATTTTTAAATAGAGTTTTCAAAGCGGAGTATTTAATTAATAAATACGCCATCGTGATGCCGGAGTAAAAATGAATATTTTATAAAAGCATCATTGCGCTGCCCAAATACTTTTCAAATACTATTAGGCATTTGATATACTAATACTATTATTATGCCCGTATTTTATAAAGGTTAAAATAAGGATTATTTATATTTATACCCTTGAGCTATCTTTTTTTTTTTTGACATGTCCACACAAGAGGGGGAAGGGGGATTCGAACTAGTGACCTCCACTTCATGAGGCGTGGTCCCCAACTGATTGAACTATCTCTTGGGGATATACCCTTGAGCTATCTAGTTGTTTTTAAAAGGTAAAACTCATTATTTATATTAATGGAATTATTATGTTTATTTAATATAAAAATATATAAACATTTTAATGTTACAGATGTTATAATGCTCATTTTAATTAAAGAATATTTTGGGCATTAATTAATAAATGTCGTAATAATGTCCACATGAAATATGTGGTATTATAATCAGTCAATTTTATATGTCGTCATAATGTCTAAGTTAAGTTGGAAGTCGAGAACAATAATAATGTTACAGTATAGTATTTAGTAAATTATGCTAATTCTTTGTTGTATGTAAATAAGTGTGTAGTCATTTTTGTAGATATCTCTTTGAAGCAAAAGATACAGGTCCTTAAGTTTTATTTAAATTTTGGCTTCATCTGAAGCTTTACACAGGATCAACAAGAACCCGTTTCTTTGTAATTCCACATAAAAATTACATTTTCTCTCAATGTCCTACAAAATACTAAAACTAACAAAAAACATTAGAAAATAATAAAGTTAAAGGTTTAGCAAATGCAAATTAAGAGGTCCAAATATACAATATTTGGCACTCATCACTTGCAAATAAATTGATATCCTAAAACAGCGTCGTTTTACCTGATGTGTCAATGCATATGTGGATAAACGGTGATTCATCCTAATAGATGTTGGAAAAATGGATGGAAAAATCACGGAAAGGCTGATTTCAGCGACAAACTTAAGTAGCAAAATTTGATTTTTAAATAGTGAGGGACTTATTTCAAATCACGTATTGACTTAGGGGTTTATTAGATATTTACCATATATATATATATATATTGTTGAAAAAAAAAAAAACAAAAAACAAAATGGGAAAGAGATAGGAGGTGGTTGCCCTTTGGGGGAGGGGGTGAGCCACCCAGAGGTGGCTGGCGCAACCTGCTCTTTTCTTTCTTTTTTTTTTCTTTTTTATTTTTTTAAAAAAATTAAGTTTTTAATTTTGGGTTTTATATATTATGTTCTTTTATGTTAATATATTATTATTATTATTATTATTATTATTAAGAATGATACATGTTACATTCTATTGGTGATGACGTGATATACTAACAAAATTGGTCAAGTATTTTGACAGAATTTGACTGGACGGACTAAATTGTTATTCTCGCTTACCACGAGGACATCTGAAGTATTTTTTATATCGCAAGAAGCGATTTGTAATTTAGGCCAACCACACATATTGATTTTGCATTTATCTCAAAAACTAATTTTTAAGTTTTTAATTTTTATATATTTATATTTTTAATTTATTCATAATTTGTTTTTAAAAGAGTGACATGTGTCATTATTCTATTGGTGATGATACGTGATACACTAACGGAATCTGTTGAGTGTTTTGACGGAATTTGATTACAGAGACTAAATTGTTATTTTGGCCAACCCCGAAAACTTCTGAATTATTTTTTATTTTACTAAGAACGATTTGTAATTTCGGTCAATTACAAAAAATTATTTTGCATTTATCATTAGATTTTTTTAAAAAAATTCTAAAGAAAAAAATAGTCTTTTTTTTTTATCCTAATTAATAAATACAACGGGTAATTTATTTTTTAATGATCAAAATAAAGGTTTTTCTGAAACATTTTGGTTAAATATGATTTTCCATCCAAGATAATAGTTAAGATTGACGAAGGGGCCTAAATCATAATAGATTGGCAGCTTGAAGAGCCAAATCATGACACATGTCAGCTCGTGGTGCTTTATCAAAAAATGACCATTAATTGAGGGGCAATGCTACGGAGCAGCAAAATTTCCGGAATTCACTTCACCCAAGCATTAACCTTAATTAAGTAGCTAAATAATATTTAACCCTAAATTTTTTTTATTTGTTTTGATTTTTGAATAAATAAATTATTCTAAGGAACTTGTCATGATTAAAACAGATTATTGCTTTTTATTTTATTATTTGTGGTATTACTGTACACCTTGGTGGGTCAACCGAGCTCCTTCTACTGAGCCCCTCGGTCGACCGAGCTTCAACTGCCAGCATACTTTTCTTTTTCTTTTTTTTTCTTTTTTTTTTTTTCATATAACTCTTTCCGTTTTCAATCCCATTTGATCTCAGTTATATAGGGAATTCTCGTACCTCATAAACAAGTATTTTAGTAATTCATTTCAAGCATATTTTCTCGGTCGTTACAACAAATAGAGGAAGATCTCAGTCAGTGATAGAGGAGGGGGGCAGTAGGGGCCATGCGCCGCCCCCCAACCCCCCAATTTATTGAAAAAAAATTTATAAGTTTGAAAAAAAAATTTCTAAAAAAAATTTAATTTTAGTCCATTGACCCCTTCTTAACAAATTATGTTGGCCCTACCTAATAAAAATTTTAGCCATATTCACTAAATTTTTTTAGCCTTACCCAATTAAACCTAAAAGCCCTCTTGCCAAACTACAATCTATAAGCAAAAAAAAATTAGAGAACAAAATTTCAAAAAAATTCGACCTCATGGACTCCTCACATAACCTCGTCTAGTCGTCTGTCACTTATCCCACTGGCGGTTGGTAGCCGGCCGGTAGTCGTATGCAGCCTGCTTCAACTTCGTTTTATCTTCGTTAGTGACAGGGCGGCGACCTATATATTAGACGGATCTCTCGTCTCGGAGACTTAGATAGTCAGATTGTAACTTTGTAAGTTCTCAAAACCCTAATATTTTCTTCATTTTTTCCGGTCCTTATAAGCCATAAGTCATATGGTGAAAAATTGAAGAAAAAAACGTGAATGGGGGAGAACTGAGGAGCTGCTCAGAAAAGAAAAAAGAAAAAAAAAAACCTCGAACTTGCCAAAATTGAGTTTGGAAATGGAAAAGTCGAAGAAGTAGAACTAAGATTAAGAATTGATGATATTTGTTAGTTGGTAAACAAGTTTTATCCGTAAGACTTTACTGAAATGGAACAGTTGGAAATGGAACTTAACCATTATAAGCATAATGTAGTTCAACATTTGAGTTTCCAAACACTGTCAAATATTTCTAAATTGTGCCAATGGTTGGTTAGTACCGGAAAATTAACTATCTACCAACTTATTTTTCGAGTTGTTGTACTTGTACTTCCTCTTCTCGTTTCTACTGTAACTACAAAACGAGCATTTTTAAGCCATGAATATTGTCAAAACTAGGCTTCGTCGCAACAAAATTGAATATGAGTTTATGACGGATTCTCTAACGGTGTACATCGAAAGAGAAGTTGTTGCAACAATTAGCATAGATTCAATTATAGATGATTTTCAGGATTCAAAAAAATGACGGGTTCTATTTTGATACGTGTTTTGACTGAAATTTGATGTATTATGAAACACTTATTTTGTGTATATATATATATATTTTTGTCAAAATTGAATTGATGCTAATTTCGTTTTTATATATTTATTTCGTCTTCGATCTTAATATATTTCTTATTCATGCTTTGACCCCTATCCCTATTTTAATAAGTTTGTAATTCATGCCTCAGTGGCTTGGCCCTCCGTCCCTGATCTCAATGCCACGAAAAGGAAATTTCCAGACCTTTTGATGGCTAATTTTGGTTGCCCATGTTGTGGTGTCCGGCTGTTTTTCATTTTCATTGTTGAAATGTCCCTTGCTGCTTGCTCTACCATATTCCAGAATATTCAGAGTTATGGACTGAACAAGGGTCGTCATGATAATTAATAGGTATCATAAACCATCGAGAAAGAGCTGATTTTAATTAAATATGACTAATTTCATTGAAAATCTATCCACCTGATCGAAGCAAATGGTGATACCAACAAGCACGTACAAAATTGGTTATCTGGGTTAATTAGTTAAAGCTGATAGAAACACATGGCTGAAAACTTTTCACAAGAAATTTAGAAAATGGGATCAGCTTACTTTTGACTAAAAACCACCTATCTTTAATTAGAAACCCCCCCGCCCCCAAAAAAAAGCCACCTCATTCTCCTATCTTTACAACATACAATTCAAGTCCAACCATCAGTAATAACATAACGGTTTTCAAACATCCCTATCAAAATGGCGGGACGACTTCAACCGATCGAAACCATTAACTGTTTTTCAAACTCTTCCCGTGTGGTGCGCTCCATGTTCATAATCTAATTTCCCATAATTAATTAATTAAATAAACCAGTTTAACAAAAACAAACAAGCATCCACAATCACCATATCCCCCATGGGAGGCTGCATTGCCACACCTGCAAAAGCAGGTGCCTTCAAGAGGCGCAATGACTCCTCCAACCCCGTACCCGAATACCGCCCCGACCCGTCTCGCGTGTCTAGGCTCATTTCGGTCCTCCGCAACCCCGCCGACGGTGACATTCTCCACAAATACCGGTTCGGGAAAGAGCTAGGCCGGGGCGAGTTTGGCATCACCCGCAAGTGCTTTGACCTTCAGACGGGCGAGGCCTTGGCGTGCAAGACCATACCCAAGAGCAAGCTCCGGACGGAGATCGACCTTGAGGATGTGCGGCGCGAGGTCGACATCATGCGCCATTTGCCGAAGCATCCCAATATTGTGCGCTTCAAGGAGGCTTATGAGGACAAGGAGGCTGTTTATCTTGTCATGGAGCTCTGCCAGGGTGGTGAGCTCTTCGATAGGATTGTCGCGCGCGGGCATTACACGGAGCGCGCAGCTGCTACCGTTACCAAGACCATTATCGAGGTTTGCAAGGTACAACTTTTTCACTTTTACTCTTTTTCTTTTTCTTTTTTTGTTATTATTATTTTCTCAATTGAAATTCTTTCCAAATCATGCTTAAATTATTCGAGGCAGCGATTATTTTTTGAATCCAAAGGACATAGAATATAATAATATATGATTCTTATTTTGATGTGTTTCTTCATTCTTTTGAAGTTTTAATATTGTTATAAGGTTATTTGTTTATTAAGATCCTGATGCTGTATCGTGTTAAATGGAAATTATGTTTCTTGTTTCGAGCTCGTTACTTTGTTAAAAATCCAGAAATGTTTAAGAAATGCATGGAAATATTGGATTAAGTATTTTAATCCAGAAGTGTATTGTAAAATAATTTGTTGCATTGTTGAAGTACTGATCGATAAAGTATTGATTAAATGAATATACATTTTCCTATTAGCTTAACCTTTTAGGACAAGTGTTGGTAGTTTAACATGGTATCAGAACCAAAGGTCTTGAGTTCAAACCTTGACCCCATCAATTTACTCAAATTTCAATTAAATATTACACGTGTTGAGCTTTACCTATTAAAAAAGAATTTGAGCCCACACGCGAGGGATTAAAGTATCGATTAAATGATTAAAAATTTACATTTTCTTATTAGCTTAAGCTTTTAGGACAAGTGGTGATTTAACGCTAATAAAGGGAACATATGGTCAATAGTATTAGATTATGAATTATATATTTGGTAATGGTAGTTCCCGAAGGTCTTAGTGGGGGAGTTTAAGACTTAAAAGCATTGCCATGCCCTTGAATGTCCAAGAATCTTGGTCGTGAAATTGGTGGAAAATAAGGAGAAAGTTATCCTGTCTACATTAACAAGTGAAGTGAGCCATCAACCTGCAATCAGAAACGCATGGGAGTGAAACTTAAATTTAAGAAGATATAAATGGTGTTGTTTCCATTTGCACCAGGGCCCTCTGATCTGATGCACTTCTTTTTGAATGTTTCTCTTCATTAATTTGATAGTGTTAGCTGATTTACATAGCTATTGTATTTTTATCTTTTTAATTAATAATAATAATAAAAAAAAAAGTAAATTAGCCGTTAGTCAAGTCTAGGGGACTGTTAATCATTTGAATCGTAACTTTCCAACATAGGATGAAATTTCAAGTAAGTGATGACCAATTACATCTAGAGAATCAAATATATATTATTCAATTGTGTGAAAAACAAATCTTTATTTGTTTTTGTCACTGGAACAATGATGATTGCTTTGGCTTTTATGCTTGTCTCAGGTATGCCATGAGCAGGGAGTCATACATAGGGATCTCAAACCTGAGAATTTCTTATTCACAGATGCAAGTGAGACTGCTCAGCTAAAGGCAATTGATTTTGGCCTCTCAATATTCTATGAGCCTGGTATCCCTTAATCTTTCTTGGATAGTAATATTTGGTATCCTTTATATCTAGTTTTGTGCATACTTAATTAAGTACTAATTGTCTTCAACTATGATCTTCACTGACTTGTTGGTAGGTCAGCGATTCAGTGAAATTGTTGGGAGTCCATATTACATGGCTCCAGAGGTCCTAAGACGAAATTATGGACCAGAAGTTGATGTATGGAGTGCAGGTGTTATCCTTTATATCTTGCTCTGTGGAGTTCCCCCTTTTTGGGCAGGTAAGTTCCTTCCAAAACTGTATAACGTTTATCATGTTAGCTTTTTTTTTTTAAAAAAGTTAAATTCAGTGTTCATGCATCCTAATATGGGCTTTACAACTAGCACAGAAACTGAGGAAGGAATTGCACAGGCAATTATTCGGGGTAAGGTGGATCTTGAGAGGGATCCTTGGCCAAAGGTTTCTGAGGAAGCAAAGGATCTAGTGAAGTGTATGCTTGATCCAAATCCTTACAGCCGTATGACAGTCCAAGAAGTCCTTGGTATGTACCCTTTTACCTGCACATGAAAATATCTTTATGTTGTTACTTTAGATTACATGCTTGCCAAAAAAGCTCAAGACTCCCTAGATTGAATTTATTGAGACGCAGAATTTAGATCCTAACGCTCACAATAACCATACAAAGAAGCATATAAACATCAACACACTAACAAACTAAGATTTTGTTGACGAAGTGGAAACGTACACTTTGAGCACATCAAAGGTAAAACTACCCAGGGGCAGCCAAACGCATGAAATCAACACTAAGAAAGATTCAATACATTGGTATAGTACACTTACAACCCTCAGTAATGATTAAGACAATATGTGCGCAGACAAGTTCCTCACTTACCTCCTGCCCATGGCAGCTCCAACTCCTCAATGTCCAATCTTTCTTCTTGATCTCCTTACCGACCCACATGTAGACTTCAATCTGTTTGTTGATGTAGAAGAACAACGTGGTTTGAACACTCCAAACCCAAGAATTAGTCTTCTATGCACATACCATCAATATCTCTTGGCACAAATAACAATGTTAAGCACTCAGTGTTTAGAAAAAATCAACATCAGAAGTAAATAGTTCTGCTTAGCTCTCAGAAAACTGTGCTTTCAAATTCTTTAAATAGACTTGTGAAGTTGGTTTGAACATATTAATAAGATGTCCGAATATCCTTAGGGTTCCAATCCTAAAAACAGTTTCATGTTTGGACATCAGTGCATGAAATTCTCTGCGACTCATCATGTCTGGACATAAGCAACGAGTTAGCATGGGGGAGTGCATAAAACTCTCTAGCTGTCAAGGTCCTATCCTGACATTTGCAAACGAGTTTGCACACACTGCTTTTTGTACTTGATTTTCATGAGTAATCTTCAACCCAAATCCTAAGTACAAATCTACCCAATGCCACAAAAATACAAAGGCACTTGTTTTGGGACCCGAATAGGCAAATCAAAAAACCTAACACATATGTCTAATCTTCATTGTCTGGATTGTACCTAGGCTCCTTTAAATTGATGGGATGCAATTACATAATCCGAGTGGGATTAAATTAAATTATAATCCAAAAAAATTCAGATTTGATGGATATTAAGATTAGTTATGCATCTCCTCATAAACATATTATTATCTCCTTAAAGTGGATCGTGATTTTGGATTTCCTTTCACTCGTCACCCATATACTACAGGGTGCTCCTTCAGTAAGATCCTACTTCACTTTTCTTATTCAATTAGAGGAAGAGATGGGAGAATTGGAAACACCTCTTTTAAATTATGATTGGAATTTTGGTTGTTCAATGCTTATTACAAGGCCTAAAAAATTTCTACCCACAACATAATTGAGTATTATTATTATTTTGACTCTCTCCATTATTTCTAAGAATAGTTAACGTTTAAAGTTGGGAAATGGGTTTTATTTAAGAATCTCTTGAATATTATTTGATTCTTTTATTTAATACTATCAATTTTTTAAGACTTATTTCAAGAATGGAATGTTGGAGAATTAAATGATATTAATGCCGTTTTAATTACTTATTACTGTAATTATGGCCTTAATTAAAGAATGTTAACTATAATTAAGCCTTCAAATATTTTTTTTTTTATTAATATTCATTAATTGGGGGCCATAGGCGACCGCCTAATTTTTTTCTATATATAGCCGGCTCTGATCGCAAGAAAAAAAAAAAGAAAAAAGTGAAAGAAGAATGTAGAATATAATTTACTAAATGGCAGGAAAGTGCTATATTAGGTATCCCTATAGCAGGGCTTATATTGCACAGAGTTGCGCGAATAGCCTGTTGAAGAAGGAAAGTTCCCAAACGACTGATATGATTTTACTTCCATTTTATCTAATGTTTTTTCTATTTATTTCTCATTGATTATATTTTCATGTTAGATTGTATCACTTTTCTATATAAACGATGTACCAACATCAAGTGATCATCAAGGAAAATAAGAGTATTTTTCCCTTCTTCTTTTTACCCTTTTTTTTTTTTTTTTTTTTTTTTTTTTGCTTATCTTCCAACTTGGTATCAAAACAAAAGTCTTGAATTTGACACTTGACTCTATATTTTATTCCCCATTTCAATTAAAATAGATCACGTGTTGTCTCGTCTCACACGTGAGGGGGAGTGTTATTCTCGCCTTTATCTACTTCCGAAGATGTTTCTTTAAAGGTGTTTGATTGTGTTTGTTTTGTTCACATTCATGGTTCGACTCGGGGAAAGTTACATCCCCATGCTCACAAATGTATCTTTGTGGGTTATACGGCTACTCAGAAGGGGTATAAATGTCATCATCCTCCTTTGCAGAAGCGTTTTGTCACAATGGATGTTACCTTACTTGAGTTGCACGCATATTTTTCATCCACCTGCACTTCTCTTCAAGAGTAGAGTCCAATTGAAGAGAAGTCTTCTATGAGTGGTCCTTTGTCTGTCCCTACTCATGTGCCTAAGCATGAGAAACAACAGTTGCTTGTTGATGAGTTTCCCAACAAACAACAGCTATGTGCTAATTAGCAGTATGCGCCACTACCAGTGGAGGAGCCGAGAGTGTGACGACTTGACCACTGCCCCAAAGTAACAAGCGCAAGAGGCAAACACTATTACACTAACCATAACATCAAATGTGATCAACCCATTGTCACAACACATCATAATTTTTTTTTTTTTTCTTTTCTTTAACATCTAAATTATAAAATTTTACATTATATCTTTACAAAACAAAATACGTTGTCTAGACTTAAGTGTCACATGCGACACAATACTAAATACATCATAAGTGTATAACAACAACAAAAAATGATGTACAACAAAAGATAAACTAATGGAACTAGTCTAACAAAACCCAAGGCCTCCAATGACCTCAATCATAATAGCCCAAGTTTATGGCTATCAGGTCATCATCTTTGCCATCAACACCTGCAACGACAACATCTGTGCGGTGTTACCACAATAATATAGGCGAATATGTGAGTCCACAGTCTTAATAAGTATAAGAATCTCTGACTTTAGATAATGAGTCATCTTTCGTGGAGTTTTCTACCATGAGTATACAAGAATAGCTACGATGGATTTTACAGTTTATCAAAGCAAAACATAGCTGATGAAGTAAACACTATAGAGAAATAAGCATTTACATTGTTTTATATTATTTGTAATAATATATATACTTCACATCCCACACTCAAAATATATACATATGAATACATCTAAGCCATAGCATATCATTTATATCATAAAACCCAACTACACACATATACATGCATTTCTTAACCCATTAAGCGAAATACATTCATACTAGCATATCTAAGAAAGAAAGCAATTCATAAACATCAATAACAATCTCATAAAATTCATTTCATAACGTCAATACAAAACTTATACAATGCACTAATTTATTCATTTATATTCTCCACTATTTCTCATGTCTCACAGGGAACTTGTTCCCGACGGCTTCTCAAGGACTTGTCATTCGCTTAACATTTACACTTTTCTCTGGGACTTGTCCCTTCATATCATCATTAGGTTAGCAACATCGATGACTTGTCCCTTAGTAGTGATGCTGGGGACTTGTCCTAATACATTAATCTCTTATTCTCGTTTCATCATGGGTGTACATTATCATGATGCATTCGTAAAATAGTGATCCTTTGTTTCCTTAACCATGCAATATTCAACATCTTTCCTTAATATAGTTCTTAACACATGTAAAATCCTCAGAAGTACACATAGTCCTATTCATTCACAAAATATTCAGCTCGTGTGAAACATAATAATCATGCTTTAAAAACAAGTAAAATCTGTTTTTTTTTCTCAATAAGTAATTTACTACAAATATCATCTGACAGTTAAGAAGGATAAATAACACAAGCACACACTGCAATATCACATTGCAATACACCATTAAACTCATACCCACATCAACACTCTAACTTTGGTAAAACCCATAGCGCTCAAACATCTCAAGCACTTAACTTTCTTAAAAATCTAAGAGAACTTAGGGTTAATCACTATCACACAATCAATTAGCCCATACACTAGATAAATCTATGGTTTACAACAAAAACCCCCAAATTGACCCAAATCAATAAAATTAAGTTTTGCTCATATCTTGATTGAATGGAGAAATCAAAGTTCCACACTACAAATCTCCTACTCGAAGCTCAGGTATTGTGTTGAATTCTACTAAACAAAAAAAACCGTTCAAATGCCTATTGCAAACGAGTACATTGAATAACATTTTTTCCATCTTTTCTTAAGTATAATTTTATTCTTAATGTTTTGGGCTAACAACTAAACAATTTCCTAATTATTTTCTTGCGTGTTACAAAGAGTTTACTCCAGGCGCTAAAAAGTAAGGCTATTCCTAATGCTACTTGCCAAACATATGACCCTAACTCACGTAATATTACATCTACCCTTGATTTAAATTCTTAAATACCCATTGTCGATGATATGAATCTGCCTATTGCTCAACGTAAAGGGGCTAGATCTTGTACCCAATATCTTATATCTAACTTTGTATCCTATCAACATCTTTTACTCTCATATCATTCCTTTGTATCCAAAATTTCTTCCGTGTCTATTCCTCTAAATTTACTAGAGGCAATTAATGATCCAAGTGGAGGGAAGTGATGCAGGAAGATATAAGAGCTCTGCACAAAAATAACTCATTGAAGCTGGTCGAGTTCCTTTAAGGAAAAAAGAAATTTGATGCAAATGGGTATTTACAATGAAGCATAAGGCTAATGAGTCAGTGGAAAGATGTAAGGCGTGATTGGTGGAAGAAGGCTTTATTCAAACTTATGGGATATACTTTGCCACACACTCGTCCAAACATTGCCTATGCAATCATTGTTGTGAGTCAGTTTATGCATTCCTTCACTATAGGAGTCTTATATGGAATCAATTTACTGAATACCTCAATATTTGAAATATTCACTAGGGAATGGGTTGCTATTTGCTCGACATAATCGCGTGAAAGTAGAAGCTTCTACGAACACAGATTTGGTTGGATTAGTCATGGATCGAATATCTACTTCAGGTTATTGCACTCTTTTGTGTGTGTGTTGGGGGGGGGGGGGGGGGAGCGGAGGGGAAGGAGGGCAATCTTGTTACTTGGCGTAGTAAGAAACAATCAGTGGTTTCTAGATCTAGTGCAAAAGTTGAATTCTGAGCCATGGCCCATGGGATATGTGAGTTATTATGGTTGAAGATTCTATTGAAATAACTTGGATATGATTTGAAGGAGCCTATGAGATTATATGTAACAACAAGGTCGCAATTAATATTCCTCACAATTCAATACAACATGATCGAACTAAACACATTGAAATTGATAGAGATTTTATCAAGGAAAACTTACGTGCAGGGTTGAGCAATTGGTAGATATTTTGACGAAATGAGTATCCAATAACGTTTTTCATTCTATCTTAGATAAGCTAGGCATGCGAGACATTTTGCCTTGATTTGAGGGGGAGTGTTAACGAAGGAAACTTCCCAAACGGCTAATATGGTTTTTTTTTTTTTTTTTTTTTTTTTTTCCATTGTTATCTAATTTTATTCTAATTGATTTTATTTTCATATTAGATTATATCATTTTTCTATATAAACAATATAACGGTATCGAGTTATCATCAAAGAAAATAATAGTATTTTTCCGTTTTTCCTCCATTTTTTTTTTCCTTTATCTTCCATTTTAGCGATGGGTTGTACATGGCACTAGAATAATATGGATGAGGGCAGCAAGGCTTTACCATTGTTCCAATGGGACGACAAGGTGAAGGGTGGAGGAATTTTGTTTTCAAGCTGAGATGGGTGGTAGCGCTTTTTGATTCGGTTGCACAGGACGAGAGTAAAGGCATGGTTTCCCAAAAGTTGTATGGAAGTTTAAAGTCGAGTGGGCTGAAAGGTACACCGTCGTTGCCACCGAAGAAAGACCCGATGGTGGATCATGGAAGAAGGTTGTACATTGAAGCTTTGGTAGGGAAAGGGCAGTTTCATGAAATTGAGAATTTATGTAGGATAGACTGGGTAATTCAGAGGAGCACATATTGAAGGATAAGGATGGATATGGAAGGAAGGAGCAGCACGATTTATATGGAAATCACAGTAATCAAGGAGATGACAACTTGAAGATATCTTTGGTTGATTCGGGTGAAGTATTTAAATTATAGTCTCTAAAGAATTTGCTGGTTTCCTTTAAAAGGGATGTGGATTATTGTTTGGAAAGATTTGGGGTGGGTTTTTGTTGGACCTAAATTTAATGCGCTGGGGAAGGCTTCCGCTGATGAGAATGTAAAAGTGGGTAGAATTAGGTTGGGCCTTTGTTTGGTTGATTCCCATGAGTCAAATGTTGTTTGAACTAGATCCATGGGAGATGTGGACTTGGATTCTTATCAATTAGGATAGCATTTGAGTATGAAGCCCAATGCTACAGGGGAGAATCTAAATAATCTGTCCAAGAGCATTCACACCAAGGCCCACAAACCCACAATGTTCTCAATGTTTTAAATGTTGAGGGCCAACTTGATAAGATGAGAGATAACAATATAAGGTTGAGAAATGGTGAAATCTACCAATAACTTGTTATAACTAAACCAACTAGCAAGTGGAGAATTAAGGAAGATGCGTCGGTTCTATAATGGGTACAGTAAGACTTTGGAGCCAAGTCACTCTTCTAGGGAGATAGTTGGTACTCATGCAGGTTTGAAGACTTCTCTAGTGAGCAAAATAGATAGGCTCGATGGAGTTTCAGGTGTTACATCAAGATTTGTTGATGGTGTTCCAGCATGGGTGGGTCAGTCGACATTTTAACCCGTGACGACAGTAGATGTCAAAAATCCTAGGCTTCATGTAGTAAGAACAGGCGAGATGCCGGAAATGAAGAGGTTAGAGAGAAGTTAGAAACTTGGGATTGGGTATTATTTCAGGTTTATCTGTCGATGATGGATTAGTGGCTAGGATTGAGATTTTGCAGAAACAACTTACAAGAACAATTAATAGAAAAACCAAAACAAAAACAAAAACAAAAACAAGGTAACAACTCAATAACCCAACCAAGATACAAGCACCTCAAAGTCCAGAAAGAAACCCAGGGAAATGGAAGTCACTTGGGAATCCAGCCTATGAAAACTGCAACCCACTAAGATGGATAAAACCAACAGGAGTAAGAAAACCCCTAAATACTTAGATCCAATCCAGCTTCAAAGGAAACCGAACAAACTAAGAAGAGAAAGAACAACGGACACAGGATCTCCATCACAGACAAAGAGTCTGACGCCAAAACGGTTCGAGTTAAGTTGTAAACAATAACACAACAACACTCAACAGAAATATACAGAAAATAATGGAAAAAGACCATCAAACCCAGGAATTAGCAACTTCAAAGGCGGAGAAGGCGTAAACATAAAGGCGTGTGGCAGCTCGATGGAGGAGTGGGAGGCATCGACAGGAAGTGGGAAGGCCAAAGATGACGATGGAGAGGCGCGTTGATGAACGAAACTGATGTAGGCTGAGAGATCTAGATTTGAAAAAACCAAATCTAAAAACCAAGACAGATCTGTGCGGTTGAGTTGACAAGGAGGGTCATAGGAGGATGCAGGCCGACGGTGGAGAGGCTAAGGTTGCAATTTTGGGTGGGGGGGGTCTAGGATAAATTGCCTAAGGCGACATATTGGACCTCGTAAGAGGTAGAAATGACTAAAGAAAACTCTAGCCAAGCAACAACAAAAAGAAGCAACATCATGAGAGAGGGAAGGAAGAGAGGAGGAGAGAGGAACCTAGCGTCTAGTTTAGGCGAGGGGAGAGAGACGAGAGAGGATCATGAAATACATTACTAAAACTATTTCAAATAAAATGTATTTGATAGTTACATTACTAGGATTAAGGAATTAAATTTGTAGATGAATGGTTCGTTGGAAAGGGATAAGCCCTTAGGTAGTTCTGTAGCAGAGAAGGCTAATTGCTCTGATGCGACAGATAAGATTGGTGTTCCTAAGGCTCTAAAATGGGCTATTGATATGGGGGAAGAGGAAAGATTTCCTTTTAGGAATGGTTGGTGGGTTGGGGTGGGGGGAGGGGGGGGGGGGGGGAATTGTAGTAAAGAAGGTCATGCACTTCAGATGGTGCGAACATCCTCTTTGGCAGGTTGTCGAGTTGTCTTGTGAGGGTTCAAAGGATTAGATCTTGGCCTATTTACTGCAGTTGAAGCTAGTAGAAAACAAGATGGTTCGGCTAGCTCTTCAAGCTTAGTTTCTAAGTCAGTTAACAGAGGAAACCGTCAATTAAAAAAATTGGCATATTCCATTAACTATGATCTGAAGGGAGGTCACTCTATTAGAGGTAAAGGTAATTAGAGGGGTAATATTGTAACACTTCAACAAAATTAATTAATTGGTAATTGACTCGGTGTGCCTCCCCGAACCTATTTACTAAATAAATAAGCCTCAAGAAATCTAGAACCCTCATTAGAGAGCAACAACGGAAGACTGAATCACTTAACTGGTAAGATAGTCATCACAATACCACATCACAATAATATTAACCAAAGAAATAACTAAAACATCATAACATAACTTAACATAGCAAAAGCATAATCATAAAGTATCTCGGTCAAGGACCAATCATCAACTTAAATATCTAAAATATCTCAAAATCCAGACAATGGGAGTTAGATGTCTCCAAAACATATCTTAAGAACAATACTTCGAATAATAAATGTCTTTAAAGCTTAAATTTGAATCACGATGAAGCCTATAGTCTGGTTCATCGAGGCCTACAGATAGACAATCCAACACGGCAATGTGACATTGGATATCGTACACTAACAACACAAACCCTATGAACTTATCACGATGTCCCTTATGCTCAAAACATAGGTAATAGCACAAGCCGGGGTCTAAATCCTCAAACACCATCCTAGCCAAACCCTCCAAAGCCTTTGGAAATAAAGGGTCCGCCACCTAATGGCTAGCCATCTATAATACAAACATGTTTTACAAGTAGAACCAAAACAAGCGTAAGTCCACGACTTAGTAAATTAGCACACAGGAAACATGTCATCATGCAATGAACTCAGCAGGTTATAGAAAGCTTAATAAACCACATGCAATAATATGCAACAGGGTTCTTGTCAAATGACAATGCAGAAAATGACATTGATACATTATAAATATAATATATGATATCACATGTGAACAAGTTATAGTTAACCTTTATATAGTCTATCAATACCCTTAACCCTCTTACGGTGATGTTTACGTGTCCAGTAGAACCTCTGATATAACATTGGTGCCTCGGTGAAGAACCATAGCAAGCTACCACTAGTGACCCAACCAGGTTTGACCCTGAGTGATCCATGCCACTAGCAATGCGCAAGGCGTGACCACCATCTATACACGGCTAAGCCAGTTACTGACAACCATTGTCCATTGGATCCAAGGTCAGCAACAATAAAAGTAAATGTCGACCATAAGATCAAACCCATATAATAGTAAGCCCGTAACTACCAATTAATCATTATTTTTTACATGCTTGCACTTATAAAACTCACACGATGCAACATAATGTTCCAAACATTTCATTTACCCAAAAGATAGAGTTCACAATATTTGCAAAGTATTTCCTATGAGTATAAAACATGCATGTTTGATACCTATAAAATAGGTATGCCATAAAAGAGTGACACCCAGTATCCATGCGAGCTTAACTCACCTTGGTCATAAAGGTCTCCTTGATACTCATCCTCGAAATCACTAACTCCAAAGTCTGGGAAAGATTACATCATTAATCACACGTCCAAGCTAAAACGCACCTAAAACCCTAAAACCATACTTTTAGAGATTTAGTTAGTTGATCGTTCGTTACTGTTACTGATCAATCGTTTCTACTACGATCGATCATTATGCTCTGACCAATAGATCAGTACTCAAGACGGTCGATCGTTATTTGTACAGAAACCTCCAAAATCCAAAAAGGTCATACCTTTAACCCATCTAACACGTTCTTTTGGAGAGGTTCAAATCCCTTTATGCATGGATGATGGCGTGTATAATAGGCCTCACTTTTCTGGATGTAATGAATTTTTAGACTTTTGTTCTTCTTTTTAATCTCTAATGTATACTTCTTGTATACACGGGTTGCGCCTCGATCTCTATGCTTTCTAATGAGATTGAATTATTTATAATATATATATATATATTATTAGAATGAAATTAAAGTATTCATTGATTAATGGTCCTTTGACAATTATTATGAAATGTCTGTATTTTCCTTGCTAGAATTTGTTTGGCACTTATGCCAACTTTAATTATGGACAGGATTGAATGTTAATCATATAACAAATGAACTAATCATTCTCCTGTTTCTTATATGAAGAAAATAGTTGGATAAAAAATACAAATCATGTTCGTAATGTTTCTTTGGGAGAAGATGTCAGAATAAGGATAAAGCAGTTCTCCTTGATGAATAAATTCAAGAAGAAAGTTCTTAGAGTAAGTTTCTGAATGCTTTATTGGAGTTAAAGGTGGGTTAATTTCCTGAAGCAAGCACTATTAATTGCTATATATCTTTCTTCACTTCAGGTGGTAGCAGAGAACTTGCCAGATGAGCAAATATTTGGAATAAAACAGACGTTTGATATGATGGACACAGACAAAAATGGAAATTTGTCATTCGAGGAGCTCAAAGAGGGCCTCCATATGATTGGGCACCCTGTTGCTGATCCTGATGTGCAGTTGTTAATGAATGCTGTGAGTATATATTCTGCTTAATTACTTAAGACCTTCCTAGCTTGTTACTGTACATAGACGGACTTGCCTTTTGTGTTGTTTGTTCTCGATCACTACAAAAGTATACCATTAATTCTTTGGTGAATAAATAGAAAAGCATTCAATGGACAATATATATAAACCTACCTTTCTTTTATATTTTAAAAACTCATATTTGATGCAGAAGCTCAGGAGCATCAAATTGCATGTATGTAAGCAGAATGAAGAGATGATCCATGACAATTTATATATGTATATATGCTTACGTACATATATTATACATGGCTGAATTTTTCATGTCTGTCTTTGCTGAATAACCTTTTAAGTTATATATATATATATATATATATATATATATATATATATATATATATATATATATATATATATATATATATATATATATATATATATATATATATATATTATATTATATATATGTATATATTTATATCTACTGAAGGCGGATGTTGATGGAAGTGGCACACTAGACTGTGAGGAATTTGTTACGATGTCTGTTCACCTCAAAGAGATTGACAGCGATGAAGTTCTGTCTCAAGCTTTTAGTGTGTTTGACAAGAACCGAAACGGGTACATCGAGTTTGATGAGTTGAGAGAGACTTTGGTGGATGACAGCGTTGGTTCTAACAATGATCAGATCATCAAAGACATCATATTTGATGCTGACTTGGATAAGGTAACAATGATCAGATCAGATCATCCATCCATCCATCCTCTATCTCCATGGATTTTTTTATTATTATTATTATTATTATTATTATTTAACATCGATCTTCTTCGAATTTTAATTAACATGCAGGACGGTAGAATCAGCTATAATGAGTTCAAGGCAATGATGAAGACAGGCATGGGTTGGAAAATGGCTTCTCGCCAATATTCTAGAGCACTCTTAAATGCGCTAAGCCTCAAATTGTTCAACGACAAATCTATGGAACTAAAATTTGACTAATTATATGTTGTCCCTTTCTCCCCCCATAAACACAAATGGAAAACGGAAACATAATCTCAAATATTCCTACCTACCTACCTCACTCCTGTTTTCCTATTTATTTGACTTGGTTTTGAGGAAATATTGGAAATGGATTCTTTTGATGATGAGATTGTTGTTAGGTTGCATGCTATTAGTGTCCGTTTGGTTTACCGATTCCAAAACATGCCCTTTGAAAACACTGTTAATAATAATCCAACGCCATTAAGAATTTCGTAAAATCAAAAATTTTGAAAAAAATTAGCTAGTAAAAATGTGGTTCGACTTTTAAAATAGTTGCATTTTTAAAAACCCATTCCTTGTCTACTGCACAAAAATTTAAATTTTTTCATGTTTTTAAACCTTTTTTTTCCAAACGCATTTTCGAATGGGACACTTTCCATGATTTTGTTCAAAAATGTGTGTTTGACTATTGAAATCACGAAGATGAAATATCATTTAACTGGAAATTGAAATTTCCACTTTAAAGAAAAGATATATATATATATATATATATTTTAGCTTGTACAGATGCTTCATTACCATCAGATGATGAGTTTCGAGTTCCGAGGTTTTAGTAGTTGATGGAAAATAACAAATGTTAATTATGAAGGTTATTGTTTTGAATTATAAGGCTATCATGCTCCAACAATAACACACACACACACAAAAAAAAAAAAAAAAAAAAAAAAAGAAAAAGGACAATTTTCATAGTTTGCATTTAAGTAAAGAGTCTTAAGACATAATGAGGATCATTCTCATAGTTTTGTGTTGCACGTGCCAGCCAGCTCCATCGATGTGTACTCACCCGCCAGAGTTTACCGCAGAAATACTTTTCGAAGTAACCGGCAAGAGTAGATGAATAGTTTTCAGTGCTTTTCGTTGTTGGGTTAAAACATGTATATGAATAGTATAAATGAAATGTGGAACATAAATGCTATGCTTTTTTACATTTTAAACATCCAAACCTGAAGCAAATACAGTATTCATTTCAAACAGATCTTCCCGGCTAGTCAGCTACCATAAACCGCATTGAAAAACCATATGAAGAACCTAGTTTTCGCCCTGGTTTATTTTAGAAACAACATAAAATAAAATAAAAATAAATAAATAAATAAATAAAAAAAAAAAAATCATTTGCATTCACTTTTAAGCAATGTGTAATACATTAAAATCAGCAACAAATGAAAGTTGCAGAAATTATAGATGGAAACTATATACAGAATTATAGAAGTTAGTGTTCACTGCAAACACAAACACGAAAGAGGCTCGTCTTTTATCTGGTTTTTCTTCACTCTCTTTTTCCTTTTTTTCCTCATATCCCAAAACCCTCCAGTTTCCACACCATGCTATCCCCTCAAATCTCGCTTTTGTTGTCAGCTTGTTTGAAAGGTCTGCTCTCCATATTTGTGTTGCTATATGTGATTATAATTTTCATCGGCGCTGCTGGTTGCACATCTCGCATCTGGTGGCAGACTTGACATTGGCATAGGTACATTGCTCACAAGACCAATAAATGCTACCATCACCACTTTTGCTTGAACCACCCATTCGAGTAAGTGCTTTTCCCCTTCCACCTCGCCCCTTGCTGCTCCCTCCATTTTTCATGCTTGACTTGCTGCAAGCCACGTTGGTGTCCACATCTGACAAACCATTCTCTAACGCCCTAACCAGATTCTCAAAGTAATTCCTAGTCACACTGTTGCAATTACATAAAGATGTGAAAATTGGATCAGAGAAGGCATCAACTACCTAAATGATTGCGTATCCAAGTAAAGCCAATCGTAAAAATGGGCAAGGGACAAATAACATGCATGGCAGACACTCCAACAAACAATATAGTAGTCATATCGCACATTACAAGAATTTTTCAGTTAGAAAGCAACTAATAAAGAAAATCAAAGACTATCTCAACAAGAAAGCTAATGAAAAGTTCTGATTCCATTAGCAGGGGATATCAGGCAGCAACATCCAAAGCACCATCATTAAAGCAATGGAAGTGGATGCCATTTCTATTCTACCAAAATTCTAGAATGAGAACATTCCAGTGACATACCCAATTTCCGGGGCTCAACTTCTTCCATATTCTCCCGTTTCTGTACATATGAATAACAAACGCCTAAAGCAGAATCAGACAGAACACCAGAGTATATATCATCATCTTGCAAAGTTCCCACTCACTAGGACAGTGCATCTTGGGCAGGTTGGATGCCCACTACCATTCAAGCTTATAGATTAGGGATTTTGCATACTTCTATGCATCGAGCAAGCTTTTTATATGAGACTTTATCACAAAGTTTCATTTAATACAAACTCAAAGCAT
This sequence comes from Alnus glutinosa, assembly GCF_958979055.1. NCBI lineage: Eukaryota > Viridiplantae > Streptophyta > Magnoliopsida > Fagales > Betulaceae > Alnus > Alnus glutinosa. Next base: position 28,584,269 of record NC_084886.1, read on the forward strand.
TTTTCAAGTGGCATGAAAGAGCAAAAGAGGAAGCAAGGAAATTGCCCTAACAGATATTTGAAGCACATTCAGAATGGTCTGGAATTATAAGTCTGGTAGTGTTGTGACTTGGGATACTTCAACCTTCTATACATCTTACATGCTTTCATTTAAAGCTTTCATAATATTTCTTTAGGAAAAAAAAAAAATTAAGACATAGTAGAAAACAGGGAAATTGGTCCTAAGAATATATGGGAAACATTAGAGAATAAAACAACTACAAATAGAAGAACGGTATTCTGTTTTCGGTCTTTTCTGGTTTAGAGTGGTTTATGCCTCGGCGGGTGGTGGATCACTTTGCATGTTGGGGAAGGCAGTTTAATAGTGTTCAAAGTGTAGTAGCGAGGAAGATAATCCCACCTTGCATAATGTGGTGTACCTAGAGAAAAAGAAATGATCGAAATTTTGAAGATTGTGAGATGATGCTGATTGAGCTAAAGGCCTTCTTCAAAACCCTTTACCAACAGACAGCAGCCTATGATTGTCTTCATATTTCTAGTTTTCTTAATTGTCTTAATTTCTTAGTTCTTTTTTCTGGTTAGGTGTTTCTCTCTCTCTCTCTTGTATATTTTCTGTATACTTGGATTGCCCTCTTTTGATTTTTAATAAATTTGAAATAATTACATTTTGCCCCATGAACTCACATGATTTTGAGTTGCCCCCATGAACTGACACTTGTCACAATCAGCAAAATTGAACTACCATTTTGGTACAGAACCCCCATCCATTAGTCAAAATTGTTTTTTTTTTAAAAAAAATTAAAAATTAAAATTAAAAACTTTAAATGATGAAAATACACCAAGTTTAGAACTAAATTTACATAAATACCCTTAAAATTAAAATTTTCAAAAAAAATATAAAATAAAAAAATTTGCTACCAACAAAAAATACATACCAACCCCAACACCTGGGGGGCGGTGGGGGTAGTGGCCGGACAACCCCCCAAGCATTTTGAGGTTCTCTTTTTTTATTTTTCTCTTCTTTTTTTTTTGTTTTTATTTCATTCTTAATTTTGAATATTTTTATTAGTTTTTAAATTTTTGTTATTTGTTTTTCTAATTTTTTGTATTTGAGGGTGTTTATGTCCTTTAACGGTCTAAAAAGGGCATATTCCGTCAAATTGAATGAGATTCCCTAACAATGGAAGTTTTTTGTAACAAAATGGTAATGCAATACGGCTAAGTGTAACATGTGTCAGTTCATGGGACAAATTAAAATTGCTTGATAGTTCATGAGGGTAAAAAGTAATTAACCCAATAAATTTTGATTACTTAACAAAAAAAAAAAAAACAGGTCGGGGGGGGACTTGCATACACTTTTTTTCCCCCTCTTTTGATAGCAGAAACTTATAGAGGAACTTTCTAACATACTTGGGACAGAAATAACTAAACCACATTGACAAGTCAAATATATATACACGACAAAACTCTGCTATGCTAAAACAAAATCTAAATTCTAGATATGATCACAGGTGCTTCTAAGAAATATAGAAAAATTCATATGGTTTCATTTGTTTCAATAAAAGTACTTAATCGTTTATTACCATGCAGAAAAATAATCAATGTACAATTGGAAAACTCACTTTCAGCTATATTTAGTACACAATAAATACCTGGTCAGTCCAGCTAGCTTTGTACGGAAGTCATTGAAATCATTTGGTGGTTTGCTCTCAGTATTGAGGAACTGTTGTAGTTCCTTCTCTGCACATTGATGAAGCCTTTCCAAACCAGACTCCGCCTCACCTGAAGACAAGATTGTCACACATACATACACCTAGCAAGTACTCAGAAAACTGTTTCTTAGCAATAAACATATACCTTGTAAGTACTCAAAAAACTGTTTTTTAGCATGCTCATCCTCAGGTAGGTAAAACCCATATGCATAAGTCCATTTCAGCACTCGCCTGCATTCAACTATCTGCAAGCATGCAATACAAAGGCAATGTATATTTCTAGATATATGCATAAATGTTTTGCCAGCATTTCAAGCCAAATAAAACCACCATAACATTGCAACTACTACAACTGCTAGAACTGTCATTATTTATCAGTACTGCTACTATATATATATAAAAAATTAATAAAACTATATTAAAAAAAACGTAAGACGCTTCTAAATACAAAAATAGTATACATTGGAAAAACCAAACCAGCCAAAAAAAAGAAACCCAACAAACCCGCTAGACCCTAAAACCCAAGACCTACATGAGGTACTCAACAGTACATCATGTGAGCCTTGCCTTTCGAACGCTAAGAGGGCATCGTCATAGTTAATAGAGCTTTTCCAATTCAATAGCTCCCTCCTACCTTTGGTCTTTTGGCGCACTACCATGGTTTCCCAATGAAACTCCTCTTCAATAGCATCCAGATTGCCAAAGACGGATCCTCGCCTCATCACCATCCATCGCCCAATCCAAGGGCATGTCGGGATGTAAGACACCCAAAGGATAAAAGGATTCTCCATCCTCCCCATTCCAAATCTTGTAACCCTGATCCCACATTACGATCTCTGATAGAATTGGTGTCCAAAACTCAAATTATATTAAGTAGCTTTTGCTAAATTGTATAATATTGAACATTTGGCATATATATATATATATATATATATATATATATATATATTATTATTATTATTATTATTATTATTTTACATGTACATATATGTTTGAATTTATCATATGATATACATGTAAGGTCCCTTAGATTACATTGAATATGGTCTATGGTGTGAGTAAGAGTTATCACACAAGATTCTAGTCCATAACCTTGTAGTCTTAAACTTACGGCTAGTTCATAGTTGGTAATGAAATTGGACATTCCATTTGTTAAGACTGTTGCACATCGAATCTTTGTGATTTATCTTAATCAGGCGAAGTTGGAGGCTCCGGGTTGATGTGTAGGTGTTATGCACTGAATGGACTTTGGGAGTTGTTTTTCCATGAAAATACTGTTAAAAGGAAAAACTTATACTTCGAATATTACTTATGATATTGATTCTAAATCTTAAGAAGCTTGTGCGCTCAGATGTTAATTGTAGATAACTTTGATGCATTAATGGGTGAGATCAAATTGATGGTCAAAATACTTAATGAATTGGGTAATCGCAATTAACATTGTGTGAAAAGTTTTTCTCAAGAAGGAATCCAAGTCCTTTATTAAAAGGATAATAAATTTCCCCATAAGGTTGATTTTATGGTGTGGATTATTCTAAGTCTCTAGCCGGAGCATTTTGGTATGAGATACTGAAATACAAAGTATATGTGATAAGGCTTTCACGAATACGAGAATAATATATAAAATCAGAGAACTCAAGGAAAAAGAGGTAGAGAATTAAATAGCAGTATCTTGGCTTTAATTATGCTACGAAAAATTTCATGGAGGAATCAAAAGTCAAAATTAAGTAAATTTAAAGGATTAATTATTAAATAAAAAATATAAACTGGAGTGCAATTACAATTGTTTAATGGAATCAATTGTAATTTAATAGTAACTGGAAACGTCGGAACTATTTTGGCTAGTTTTTATTTTTTCCTTTAGGTCCCTCATCAAGCTGATTTAAATTTAACCAATTCAGGCTTTTTATTCAATGGGCTAGTTGTTTTTATTTAATTAAAAACATGGGCTAGAAAGAAACTATGCATTGGATGCGAGAGATTGGGCCTTGAGATAAAACCCAAGCCCAGGAGCAAGTATAGGACTCATGGGCCAAGGAGCTTATCCCTAACCCATGCATCACATGTGATGAGGTGGAAGGCTAGGATGAATCCTAGCTTAGCCGTCCACCACTTCGAGTTCTAGTCTATCTAGAACTTCATTTTACAGCTTGTCTCACATTGCTTGCATCTCCCAGTCTCTTAGTATTCTGAGCCTATAAATAGATATGCATGTAGCTCTTCAAAGGTATGCAATTTTGCTAATAGTTTTCTCTAGTTTTAAATTAAGAACTAATATTCTTGAGTTAACTCTTGAGAATAAGTTTAATATTTTGAATAGCAAGTTAAGAGCCCACGCTTTTGGTTATCATCAGTCATTGGTAAGAAGATTTGAAGGTTCATCACACCTTCTTCGTCGAGGAGCAAAGAGCTTAATTTTACCCATATAGCCAAGGAGTGACAATTTATTTTTAAACACATTCAAGTAAGTGTTTCTGATTTGCAATTTATTTTAAAATAGCATTGTTCTTCGCTTGTTCTTCATAACGTTCATTTCGGATTTGAAAATTTTATTTTCCGATGCGTAATATTGTTTTTGCAATCTAATTCCCAACAATCTCCCCATCCGGGCCAAAGCTCACTGGCCACTTCTGAGACTAGGTCAGACCATTAATCCTGGAATCCTCACCCTTTTCATCGTTAGGAGTGCCGCAACCACCCAAAAGGGATAGAATCCCTTCCACCCCAACTTCCTTAGTAACAAGAGTCGATGAGACGAGGCCGGCACTTTAGGCGAGAGAACTAATATGAGCTTAAAGCTACTATTATGAGCTTAAAGCTTAGATGGAAGAACTAATAATCAAGCACCAAATCAGTAACTCAACTATGGCTGCCACATGAATAGTGTTGTCTGATTACATTCGTAGGGAATACAAGATTTGTGCAAGCAATAATAAGCTCTACCTCAAATATTACCCTTCTCCCCCTTAAGAACAGGTGAAAGTGAAGTTGTGGGTAAAAGACCCACCATGTCCATGTGGGTCGAAATTACCCAACGTTTGCTCTCACAGACTGGTCTTTTTCACTAATGCAAAGAGTTAAAAATGAAGAGTCACATAATCATCAGAAACAGGTTTGATTAAGTACTTGAAAAGTAAACCGTAAGTGCATCTTTGAAAAAATGAAGTCAGAAAATAGTTTTGTCAAATTTTTTAGCTTTATTTATTTGTAATTTACCAAGGGAAAGCAACCAATCAACAAATTGAAAGACAGCTTAGCACAATTTTTCTTTTTTGTTATCACCTGGGGCTGTTAACTAGATGAAAATATTCCCGAATATGGTAATCGCTTACAATACAAGCTTGAGTATCATCAAACTTGTTGCTCAACAAAACTTGAGTATGCACATTCCCAATATATATAATATATCTATTATACATATTTAATTAAATTCACAAAACGAGGTCGTTCTGGATTCGGTACGTTTAGGACCTTTAAGTTATGCTAGGTTTTTTTCACTATCATCTCAAAGTCAAACCTCACTACACGCCTCACCGCTACAGGTCACGGCTCACATACTTTCAGTTCCCAATCCAAATCCATCCCTCACGCAACGCCACACGCCATATCTCATCGCAGATTGCACCCTTTCGACTTCTGTCGCTATCTCTATGCACATACTCTAGGGTTTCTTCAAATCTGAGTTTGATCCCCACTCTTTCTACACGATTTTTATGGAGGTAATTTCGGTGTGTTTTGATGTTTGAGTTAGATTCTATTTGTTATTGCTCCACTATTTGGTCGCTGAGAGATTGAGAATTTTCTCTGCTGCGTAGAATGTTGTTTGCATATACACTAGATTTGAAAGGAAACAAAGGGGGATGAGACTTTCCTCTTCTTCCTTTTTTTATAAGTGAGTTACCATTAAAAGCTCAAAGCATAACTCAGGTACACAGAAAGTATACAAGAAAAACGATTAATTAGGAGGAGGAAAAAAAAAAAAAAAACTGCTTCTGCCTAAGCCGTGCTTGCTACTCTATGGTTTCTACCCCTACTAGAAGAGGAAGCAACCTTTGATCCTAAGAAATAGTACAGTTCAAGCATTGATAATAAGAAATAGACTAGTGCTCGCCTGTGAGCTTGTCGGTGTGGAGTGGCCTCGCAACAGTGCTTGCTACATAGCTCAACCCCGTTTTCGTCCAAAATGCCATAGGAACATGATATAATTTGACCCCAACCAGCAACGAGATAAATCACTAAAGAAGCTAAGTACGCAGCTATCCAAGTATAAAGAGAATAAAAGAAGGTCTTGAGCTCCTCTAACGTCCTTTCTTGATCCTCAAAGTTTATATCATTTCGTTCCCTCCACAGGCACCACAAAAGGCAAGATGGCACCATTTTCTACACAACAGCACTTCGAGAGCGACCACTCGTCCACCAGCAAGCAAACCAATCAACCACCCTATGAGGCATCACCCAAGACAACCCAAAGCGGCTGAAAATAGCATTCCATAAGGCGCAAGCGACTTAATTTTTCATCTTTTTAGGGGCTATGCACTTTTTGTTGGTTTTGATTATTTTTTCTTTGGCTATTTGGGATGGGATTGGGATGACAGGGGCGGAGGAAAAAGTCCTCACTTCAAGGCCCAAAACGCCTATTACCTCATATGCAAATAGTGGATAATAACCGCGCGGATGCGGATGCTGATATCGCTAATAACCTAGCCAGGGCCATGGAGACCTCCTTACACGGTATTCTTTTTTTAAATGATATAATGGAAAATTGAGTTACGTACGGGTCACGTGACTCATTTTCCATCCAAGTTAATAGAAAATGCTAACAAAGAGAACAAGTTCAAAGTACTTGATAATTTAAGGGGGTCGATTGTCACTTTTTAAAGTTTGAAGAGGTAATTGCAAATGGGGTGCAAGTCCAAGAGGGCCAAGTGTAATTTCCCAAAGAAAAGGCTTCTGGACCTAAACACATCCCTTTTCTTAGGGCTTAGCTAGGGGATGCCCAAAGCTAGCCTCACTCTCATATCTCTTTACCAAAGCTTAAGCTTCCCTGTTTCGCCCAGTTCCTCGAGAATCTAAAGAATCGTTTGACTTTGAATGCCGAAACCCATCACTTTGAAAGCAAGGGCCGGTTATTTCAGAAGTGTAGAAAGATCAGAACTAAAAAAAATGTGTACCTAATCTATGCCGACTAACTTATGAGAAAACATATTTGCTGATAAGCCATCATTACGCATATGCCCTGATTATATGAAGGCCATAATATTTTTTTGATTTGATTCCTAGAGAGGAAAAAAAAAAATAAAAAATAAAAAAAATTTGCATATCTCTAATGATGAGCACAAAAATTACCTGCATCCAAGCCTCTATAATGAACTTGAGCTGAGACTCAGGTGTGCACTGTAGGTCACTAAGCTTCTCGATCTGCCAAAAACCAAGAAATTCAACAAGTCATTATACAACCTCCAGTCGCAATTAAAGTCATAAGGCCACTAAAAGTTCATTACAAGAAATGGCATAATGTAAACAGAGAACTGCACAATGTTTTTTTCCCCCTCTGTAAGCAGATTATATATAATACACTGTTCTACAATTCAGTAATTCTATCAACAGCAGATCTTCTAAGCAATGAAACACCAACACTTCTACGAACCTGATGTAAAATGATATCTTCATATCATCAAAATGAAATAAAATAGTTCAGAATACAAGAAGATAAATTGATGGTTAAACCAATCAGCTAGGCTATTCATTTTGCAAGGGAGTTCTCAATGAAACCTGTTCAATATTCAGCACTACAACCCTTAAAAAAATACACTTGCACATTTCTCATCACAAAATTCTCTAGGGCATTCTCCTCAAGGAATACCAGAGTTCAGTCGAATGCATGTTTTGGAAAAACAATACCAAAGGGAATGCTTGATCATAATTTCTTCGTAACGTGTTTCCTTTTATTAAGTGGAATATAACCAGAAAGAAATCAAATAATTTTTTCAAAAAAATTTGAGAGACTGCCACGAAGCAATCAAGTTGTTGATGTTGGAAAACATAAAAAAACATCATAAAAAGCTTTTTAAAAAGTTACTTCAATAAAATTAGCATATACAAACACATCGACATCCACTTAACCACCCTCCCAACCCCGCACACAAACACCAGAATGTGTGTGTGTGTGTGTGTGTGTGTGAGTGAGAGAGAGAGAGACCACTTACATGCACAGTTTGCATTTGATGTAAATCTGCCAAAGCTTTCTGCCTCGACTGCCAAAAAAAATAACATAAATTTGCAGATTAAACTTAAAACCAATTTACATATAATGATATTAATAAGATGTTAGGTTAAATTCTCATTAAAAAAAAAAAAAAGATGTTACATTAAATGCAACATTTTTGAATTTAAGGATAACAAAAGGCTGAGATGAAGAAAACCAAACATCATACAACGATCTCACTTTATATATTAAAAAATTCCAACATAGTGACTTCATGCAACATTTTGAATCCAAGGATAGCAAAAAACTGAAATGAAAACAACCAAACAATCTCGAGAAATGATATTTTTTTTAATAATTACTACAATACAGTTGTTTCTATAAATAATAAGCCATACCTTTTTAAGAAAAAATCCTTGACACCTCTGTCCCCCCTCCCCCCCAACCCTATGCATTTGATTACTTAGGCGTCCACTGAATGCTTCTTGTTAGAATTTTGTTTTGCTTTGGACACATAAGCTAAGGGGTTCTGTGGATGGTGTTCAATTGAATCCAAACCGTTTGGGCCGGCAGTGGAGGGAAATTCTTCTGGGGTTTGGATTCTTCTGTTTTCTTGGGTAAAGCTGATTGTCGGTGGTTGCTAGCCACCGTAGTAGAGGGGATCAAAGTTGTATTGGAGACGATCCAAAACTAGCTTCCCTGATATTCTCGCCCAATGATGCTCAAACAAGCACGGGCGGTTCGTGGTCGTCGAGGAGCACAGTGGAGGTAAATAGAGGGGACATATCCTAGTGCCAGAAGGGAGAAACGGCGTAGGGTGGAGGACGTTTGCGGCAGAGCTTCGCTTGGTTGTAAATTTCCTCCCGTCAATCCTTGATGGCCACTAGGGGATGGCTGTGGGCAAGAATCAGACGGAGCCAACACCGTTTTCTTCGGCGAGGTGGGGTGGGGTTAAGAGACCATACGCAAAGGTATTGAATCCAAACGTATGCCCTGAGGGGACATCAGGAAGAGCTCGTTAAGAACTCCAAAATGTTTGCCCTGAGGGGACAGACACTGAAGGGGCGGCTAGGAGCGTCCGGGTTTGGAGGTAGTCCCACATTTTCAGCTAATGAAGGTTGTCCAAGATTCGACAGAGCTAGTTCTGGTGAAAGTCTCGAGCCATGCACCCTTAGAGAGAGACGTTGAAGCGCATTTTTAAGGATGTAGCTAGATGTTTAGAGTGGCTAGACTTCGGCCAAGGCTATGTTGCTGCTAAGTTGAAGCATGTTGCTAAAGCAAGCCCGTCCAAACCACATGTGGCCCCTGACGATCATGACCTTAAGAAGAAGGCCCTAATGGGCTCAATGGGCATTCGGGTCAAATTCCACCTTAAGCCCATACCAAAATTGCTAAAGTGGAGAAATTACTCTGGCACGAATGCTTTGGGCTCGTCTTCAATCTCCAAGAGCAAAGAGTATAAACCCAAAACTAATAAATTGGGCTTAGGCATGAAGAAGGGCTCGGGTTTCCCACAACCCGGTGGTCATTCCTGGGTTGTAGTCTTGCAAACGGCCACTACCGTGTAGGGAGGGCAGCTCGTGAGGTGTAGTGATCCTTTCGGTAAGATCAACGCCGGTGGTCCTTCTTACTGTGACCCAGTCCTCACTGAGAAGGAGATGTTTGTGTTGATGGGGAGGCCAAACTTCACTGGTCGTCCTTCCCAATACTTGCCGAGATCAGAGAATGTTAAGAAACTTGCCGGGGGAATCCTTATCAGAACTCGCCGGAAGTTTTGTATCATCACCGCGTTCTAGACCTAGCTAAGGAGGTGGCAACACCTAGTTTTGGAGATGTGGGCATGGTTTTAAAGCCTCTTGTGCTTACCTATTCTTCTTGCCGATGGTACTGCCCAAAAGAGTTGTGGGTACAACCCATTCAGCCATGGCTGAGCTTCTAGTGATACCCAAGCTGAACCAGTTGTTGTTGTTGGCGCTCTACCCCTCCCCCCCGATAAACCTACTCGATGATCAAGATGTTCCTTGCTCTTCCTCGGGTCTTCTGTGGGAGGTAAGTCCTATTGGTGATAAGGGGGTAAATCTCCTACGCTACTTTGTTTGGGATGGAGTTTTGCAGTCAGAAGGAGTAGTCAGTTTGTGCTTGATTCGGATCCTTGTCGAGTTGTGGATCTTTTGAATAGCGAGGAAGCCGTGTTGTGTACTTCCCTAAGCTCCTATACCCCAGTTGTGGTGGGAAAATTTGGTCGTATCAGGTTGATGTATTCAGATTGGGTTTTGAAAAGAGCAAAGGAAATTCATCGGGTTGTGGGGGTTTCGTGTGTGGGCCTGGAGGAGCCGTTTATGGCGATTTATACAGTTATTGAAGTGGGTCGTTCTCAAATGGTGTCGGGTTCCATTTCTAAACTTGGTAGCAAAGGCAATAGGGAATTAAAAAGGTCGAAATGCTCTATAAATTATGATTCTAAATCTGAGACTTCTAACCATGCTAGTGGAAAGAAGAGTGGTCCTTTGCTTGTGTCTATGGCCCTAATTCTGATAGAGATAGAAGGCTTCTTTGGGATGAGTTGGCTGGCTTGCTCAATTGGTGGGACTTGCCTTAGTGTATTGGGGGTGATTTTAATGTCACCCAATTCTTAGTGAGAGATTAGGAGTAGCACACTTATGCCCATCTATAATGGAATTCTCTGACTTCATTTCTTAATCAAGGCTTGATGGTCCTCCCTCTTGTTGGTAGTACTTGTACTAGGTCGAATAACTAGGAGTCTCCCTCTTGGTCCAGGATTGACAGATTTCTTGTTATCCGGCTTGGGAAGCTCAGTTTCTGAGTTCGTCCCAAATAAGGCTTCCTAGGCTATGCTCGAATCATTTCCCGATTCTCCTTGACTTTGGTGATTTTCATAGAGGAAGTAGGTACTTCAAATTTGAGAACATGTGGTTGAAGTCTGATGGTTTTGTGATAGCGTGAAACAGTGGTGGGACTATATCACTTCCAAGGCTCTCTGAGCTTTAGTGTGGCAAGTAAGCTCAAGGCTTTGAAAGTTGATTTAAGGAAATTAAATGAGGTGATTGGCGATGTAGGGAGAAAGAAAAAGATCCTTTGGGAAGAAGTATGTGTTCTTGGTATCATTGAAGAAGAGAGGGCATTAGGCGACGAGAAGAGAACGAAGAAGACAAAAGTTTAAGCGAGTTAGATAGATCCACTCTCATGGAGGAGGTGACTTGAAGGTAGAAAGCTAGGGCTTTGTGGTTAAGGGAAGGTGACAAGTGCACAAAGTTTTTTACAAAGTGGCCAACTCCAACAAGAGGAAGAACTCCATTAACTCCTTATTGATTGATGGCACACTTTCTACTAACTGGGTGGAGATCAGCGAGCATATTATCCAATTTTATAAAAATTTGTATACCAAGCAATTCAGCTGGTGGCCTTTGTTGGATGGCATTTCCTTTGATTCTATTGGTCAGGCTAAGGCTATATGGTTTGAGAGAGAATTTGATGAAAGTGAGGTGTTGGAGGTCGTGAAAGCAATAAATGGTGAAAAGGTGTCGGGCCCTAAAAATTTCTCTATTTCGTTCTTCCAAGCTTGATGGGATGTGTTAAAAGAAGACATTATAAAGGTCTTTCGTAACTTCCATGCTAGAGGTAAGTTCGAAATGAGCCTTAACGCTACATTCATCCCCCTCATTCCAAAGAATCCAAAGGTTATTGATCCCAAAGACTTTCGCCTGATTAGCCTTGTGAGTGGCATTTACAAAATCATTGCTAAGATTTTAGCTAACAGACTAAAGATGATGTTGGGGAAGAATATATCTAAGTCACAAAATGCTTTCATCCGGGGTAGGCAAATCTTAGATCATGTTCTTATTGCCAATGAATGCCTCGATAGTAAAAGCCTGGGAAGCTCAATTTCTGAGTTTGTCCCATATAAGGCTTCCTAGGCTTTGCTCTAATCATTTCCCGATACTCTGCAAGCTGGACTTAGAAAAAGCCTATGATCATGTTAATTGGGATTTTCTTTCGTACATGATTAGGAGATATGGTTTTGGGGGAAAGTGACTCTCTTGAATAGCAAACTATATCTCCACTGTGTGGTTATCGATTTTGGTGAACAACGCTTCCACTGATTTTTTTAGTAGCTCTCATGGCTTAATACAAGGGGACCCTCTGCCCCTCTGCTATTTGTCATTGTGATGGAGACTTTGGGTAGGATGATTTCTGCTGTAGTGAGTGAGGGACTAGTATCTGGCTTCTCTGTGGGACTAGGATTGATATCTCTCACCCTTTGTTTGCGGATATTACTTTGATTTTCAGTAAGGCTGACCTCGATCATCTATATCATTTGTGGTACTTTTTTATGTTCTGAAGCTGTCTCGGGCTTAAAAGTTTTTAGGGCTAATTCAAAATTAGTTCCTGTGGGTGATGTTGCTAATGTGGATGAGTTGGAAGGTATTATGGGATGTGGGGTTTCCCCTTCCAAGTCTATTTGGAACGGCAATATTAAAAAGATAGAGCATCAGTTGGCTAGTTGGAAAATTATGTATTTGTCTAAAGGTAGTAGGTTTGCCCTTTTAACGAGTACACTTTCCAACTTTCCTACGTACTCCATGTCCTTTCCTCTCCTTGCGGGTGTTGTAAACTGCATTGAGAAGCTTCAACGTGATTTCTTATAGAGCGGGCCAGGTGAAGAATTCAAATGTAACCTGGTAAGCTGGCCCAAGGTTTATTCTCCGATCTCCAAAGGAGGGTAGGAGGTCCGAAACTTTGTAATTGTTCAATCGACCTCTCTTAGGGAAATAGCTATGGTGGTATGTGCATGAGATAAAGGCTTGGTGAAGAGTCGAGGTGGACTCTAAATTTGGCAGTTCGGGGGTGGGTGGTGTTCTAATGAGCCTATTGAAATGTATAGAGTAGGTTTATGGAAGAATATTAGGAGAGGTTGGGGGAAGTTCTCTAACCATACCAGATTTGAGGTGGGAGATAGCTCCAATGTTAGTTTATGCCATGATCTGTGGTGTTGGGATATGACCCTCAAGGAAGCATTTACAAATTTATTTGGCAATGCTTGCTTCTATTGCAGCTTACTTGGAGTTTTTAGGTGGCTCCATTAAGTGGAGTGTAAGCTTTGCTAGAGCGGCTCATGACAGGGAGGTGAATGTCTTTGCCTCGTTCTTCAAGGTATTGTTTTTTGCTAGACTAAGACGAAAAGGTGAAGACAAGCTTTAGCGGGTCCCTCCAGAAGAGGTTTGTTCATTGTTAGATCCTTCTGCAGTGTCTTGGTTCACAACGACGACTTTCGCTTCCCCTGGAAGAATGTTTGGCGGACTATGGTTCTTTTGAGGGCGGCCTTTTTTGCTTGGTTGGCGGCCCTAGGAAATATCCTTACGATGGATAATATGAGAAAACGGCATATCATCGTGGTTGATAGGCTTGTATGTGTAAAAGAAATTGAGAGTTCGTAGACCATCTTCTTCTCCATTGTGAGGTTGTTAATACCTTATGGGATGTTTTCTTTCGTTGATTTGGGTTGTCTTGGGTTAAGACTAAACAAGTAGTTGACTTACATGCAAGTTGGTAAGCTGCCGGTAGCACTCGGAGTGCTTCTATGAAACACCCTGCTTAAAGATAAATGTTAAAGACACCTTACTTTTAAGCCTAAGTATGTTTGGGTTAGTTCTAAGTCCCAAAGGAGAAGAAAAATGAAATTTTTGAACACTTGAGACATTTTCCTGTGCAAAACAATCGATCGTCCTCTGAGTACGATCGAGCGGTGCTGCTCAAGCCCAAAACGATCAATCGGTGCCCTTGAACGATCGATTCAATACGGCCTTGAGCGAAACGATTGATCAAGGCTTTAAATGATCAAACGATGGACATGGAAATAAGAATTAGTCATTTCAGCATGAACTCTTGGGAGTGAATCTATTTAAGGGTCTAGGTCAAACCCTAGACCCCATTTTGCCACTCTTCAGCCCCCATACCCTAGAGAGAGAGAGAGAGGAAGGATTTGGAGGGTTTGGGGCCTCTACCTTCAAGAGAGATAAACCCTACACCGAAAGCTTGTTTCTTTTCATGTATTATGCTAGTTTAATCCTTGTTTAGTTTCTTTTGAGTGTGTTTTTGTGTGTGCATTTCTGGGGTTGTCGTTAGAGAGTCCTAAAGTAAGTTTTGATGTTTGATGGCAATTCTAGGATTAGAAATTTGAAATCTTTGGGGGAGACTTGGACCATTTTGTTTACCTTGCTTTGTATCTTGTTGTTTAAGGTGTTGATTTGTAGATCCTAGTGTTTTGGAGAATGAAAAAAAAAAAAATGAAGGAGGAGGAAGAAGCTTTGTGTTTTGGGAGAAAGGTTGCAATTTTGGTAAGAGAATTTTAAACTTTGGTGTTAGGTTCTTGTTTTGAGGTTCAGTTTGTGCTGAGAATGGTGTTAGGAAGTATGTCGGGGCCTTGGAACATGCTAGTTGAGTTAAAGGTAGGACCTTTTTGGGTTTTCAAAGTTTATGCCTAGTGAACAAACAAACATCCCGAAACATTGCCAGGAACAATCAAATGTTCTTAACGATCGAACATACCCTAGCAACGATCGATCGATCGGTCAACTGGCAGAATGTCTAAAAGTCCAATTTTAGGATTTTTTTTTTTGATAAGTAATAAGAGTTTTATTTAAAAGCGTAAGGCGCCCCTGAGTACACCGGAAGTATACAGAGAAGCAACCAAAAGCTAGCCAAAGAAGAGCCCAAAAGAACCTAAAGGATCCCAAACAAACCCTACAAACCGAACAGCCCAAGATCACAAAACCCACCAAGGAGAACACAATCCTACGTCAAGGGATCCTATCCTTTCGGCGACTTGAGGGAGCGCTCACATCTCCATAGTTAACGGAGCTTTTCAAATTCAAAAGCTCCCTCTTGCCTTCAGTCTTTTTGCGAGCTACCAAACGATCTCCAAAAAAATCCTCTGAAATAGCATCGTGAATTGCCAATGACTCCACATCAAGACCATCATCCATCTCCCAAACCATTGGCACCCCATCCCAAGACTCTTCATCCTGCTCCCACACCAGGGCCTCCTCAGAATGATCGAACCCAACCGGCCACTGTTGATACTTGGTAATGCCGCTGTCCCTCACAATACCAACTTCCTTGTCCTCCGGAGTCGAAGACAGGGCCAACTCAGAAGGCAAGGAGGAATTGGTAGAAGGGGCCAACACAGACGGCCTCTGGTTGAGAAATCCTTTCCGAAGGAAGCCTTTCTTCCCATTGCTCACTACCTTCTTCTCATTGCTCGTCGTATCTGCAGAAGACTTCAAAGGGGGAGCTACAGAATCTTCCTTAGAATAAGGCTCTACAACCGAAGCCTTATTACAAAAGCCGCCAGTCTTCATCGAAGCTTCCATGGAATCAGCAAGAAGCCCATCGTTCCAATTTTAGGATTTTTAAGAGCGTTTAAGCCTAGGTGTGTGACTAATAGTAAAACCTTTCCCAGGAGACGGTATTGGAGAATTTGAGGACCAAGAGGACCTTTGCAACTGAGGCAAATGAAACTCGCGTGAAAACTTTCATCAAAGCTTTATAGCATGTCTATTTTTACTATCAAATGTGCATGCTTTACACTCGCAAGAATATTTTGTCTAACAACGTAAACCCTAGCTTCGTGTAAATGGGGCGTTTGAAAAATGAATGACGCATCGTGTGAGTTTTATAAGTGTATGCATTAAAAATAAATAAAAAAAATCAATAAATAATTCATTTCATTGAAAAGCGTAGAGGGGTGCAACTCTAATACACAAGATGTATACAAAAAAAGGCCCCACAAAAGGCGAAAAGAAGAACAAAACCCCACAAATTGAGAGAAGTTAGAAAAAAAAAAAAAAAAAAAAAAAAAAATTGATAGGTAAGAGAAGTTAGAAAAATAAGAAATATTAACAGCCCTAGTCCAATTAAAGAGGGATTGGACCAAAATGTTTCTGAGCCCGTCCTTCAACTTTTCATGATCTTCAAAACATCTTGCACTCCACTCTCTCCATATGGTCCAAATTAACCACAACGGAGCTATTCTCCACACAACTATAACTAAACGAGTACTCACCTAACCTCTCCAACAAGTTAACAGATCTATCACCCTTTCCGGCATAACCCATGTAACGTCAAAAAGAGTAAAGAGCTCACTACATAAGTCTCATAACACTTCGCAGTGAAGAAGAAGATGATCTATAGATTCTCCACTCCTCTTACACATGCAACACCATCCCACCACTATTAATCCTCTCTTTTGCAGATTATCCAAGGTCAAAATCTTACCAATAGCTGCCGTTCACAGAAAGAAACTCACTTTCAAAGGTACTTTAACTTTCTAGATACTCCTCCAAGGAGAAGAAGAAACCCCCGAAATAGATAACTCGTGAAAAAACGACTACACCTCAAACTTCTTCTTTGAAGGTATCCAACGAATACAATCCTCCCCATCTTGTCTTCATATGAGAGAATACAACATCCCAAAAAAGGCAAGCACTACCTCTACCTCCCAATCCTGTACAGCTCGTAAAAAAAGGTACATTCCATTGAATAACACCATTGGAAACCTGGTTATTATCCATAACCCTCGCCTCCTTACATCACGCAATAGGTAGGGGACATTTGGGTGTGCGATTGTTTTGTTTTGTTTTGTTTTGAACTTTTTTTTAAAATTTCGAATACCGAGGAAAGAAGAGAGTAGAAATTAAGGGTTGAAAAGATATTGGAGAATGAGCCAAACATGATTTCTCATTTTTTTTTAAAAAAAAGTAAAAAAAATTAAAAATTAAAAAATAAAAATAAAAAGAGTTGAGTTGAGTTGAGAATGGTTCCCAAACATCCCTTATAACTCCGGAAAGGCGTCCTTCAGAGAATGATCCCCACACCAAACATCATGCCAAAAGCTAATTTGAGAACCATTTCCTACTGCAAACCTAGTAAGTTTCAAACCATTTCCACCCCCTCCTACTATGTTTCCACACTCCAACATCAAAAGGCCCATCAACTTCCTTAATACACCAACCTCCATTCAAACAACCATATTTTGCTTCCACAACCAAATGCCAAAATGCTTCCCTTTCTGTAACAAATCACAATAACCATTTACCCAATAGTGCTTGATTAAACTTACACAAATTTCGAATTCCCAAACAACCAAACTACATTGGAGAAAGAATATGTGACCATTTAACTAAACGGAATTTAAACTCCACATTTAGACCATCCCATAAGAAATCTCTTTGAAGTAAAGAAATCCGTGACCATTTAACTAAGTACATGCATGTAAAATGAAATTAATTTTTTTTTTTTTTAATGACGAGGAACCCCTCCAAGGTAGGGCATGAAATTATTAATTGCATAGTATGACATCGCAACCATGGAAAAAATGGGTTAAGTATCTAGAGCATGGGCATAACATTATATAAGCTTGATCCTACGGCCCAGAGATGGTAGATTTATGATGCCTTGGATCCATTGGCCAGAGTAATCAGCGCAGCCATGTATGAATGGCGGTCACAACCTGCAGCATTGCTAGTAGTGTGGATTACCCGAGGTTGGACCCATTCGGGCCACTAGTGGTGGCTAGCTATGTACCTCATCAAGGCACTTGTGTTATACAAGAGGTCTTATGGGGGGCGCAAACCTCCCGTAAGAGGGTTAAACGTTCGAATATACCATATGGAAATTGTTATGACTTGTTCACATGTGATTTTATATATTATGCATCAACCTGATTTTTTGTCTTGTTATTCTAACAATAACTCTATTGCATAATGCGGCATGTGATTTCTAAATCTTTTATAAACTGTAGAGTTCACTACCTGATGACATTTTCCTTGTGTATATTACTCACTAAGACGTGAACTTACACTTTGATCTGTTTTATAGCGAACTTTCCCTTAGAGGATGGAACCTGGGGAACCGAATAGGAAGTTGATGACCTTGCCAGGCTAGTCTTTGAGGAGTTGGACCCTGGGTTGTCAGATTACTTGTGATTCGAATATCCCGATAATTTTGGTGATAAGTTCATAGGAAGTTTGTGGGTGTGGTACAATGTGTTTTGTCGCACCGATTTGAGGACCTAGATATCTTATGAATTCTGATGTTCCTATGATTATTAGACTTTGTTTGTAATATTTGACTTGGTGACCGGTCTTCGACCGAGCTACTTGATGATTTCCTTGTGTTAATTTATGTTATGATGCTTTAGTTTTTGTTATGGTTATTAAGTGATGTGGTGTAGAAATGACTATCTTGTTTTATAAGTGACTTAGTTTTCCGTTGTGAGACCTCTGGTCAAAGGGTCCAAGATGCCCTGGAACTTATATACCTCATAAATAGATTTGGGGAAGCGCATCGAGTTAATTATAAGTTAATTAATATTGGGAGCGTTATAGGTATTGTGTGAAAAATGGTGTCTTCATGTCTTTTGTGGTGTCCATGAAGGAAAATGAATTACAGAAGTTTTAAGAACCGTGAGAGGACTGAGAATGAGATTTAAGACATTATTTTTCTATACTTTGTAGATTTGGACAACAGCTTTTGTTTCTCCATTAGTGATTTAGTTATAATGATTCCTTGTTCTTCTTTCTCATTCTAGTTTGGTGTTTTCTCATGTATACTCCTTGTGTACTTGAGACGCCTTACACTTTTAATGATATCTTGATTACTTCTAAAAACAAAACTTGGAATAATAACTCCACAAAACCTTGTTCATAAAGAATGCACTATACATCATACTATAGAGCCTTTGATAAAAGAGAAGGAAACCTAACAGCCTAAACCAACAGAAAGCTTTGAATGTTTAAAAAATCATATTTGATAATTGATAATTAGGTTTAAAGATTTTGATAGAAGCTTTTTACTGCCTCACACTACATTTAGCTTTATAGTTGTAGTCTCCTCTTTTTTTTTCTTGGGGGGGGGGGGTCAACATCATCATCATCATCAATTACCCTTCCCTTCTTTCCTTTTTTAATTTTATCCTTAATTTTAAGTGACAAACAAGGGGTCTACAAGCCTCATTAACTCTTAACATATTCTAAAATTCCCAAGGAAAAAGCCACCATCAATTAGCATCCAAAAAGATCCCAAGAATATTCCAAATACTGATCTCTTGATACCTTTCACAGCCCCCTGAACTTAGCCCTCCTTGCTTTACACCTAAAACTATACCCAATGTTGCAGTTTTTAAACCCCTAAACTCATATTGCTATATAGGTTTTTGTCATCAGTATGCTGTGATTCTAACCACCCTAATTCCCTGACTAGCTACTGCCAGTAAATCCCAAAGCTTTTCATTTAATTCCAACCTTTAAACCGTGTGAAAGGTGGTAAAGTTAGCCCTGTTTCAACCCATAGCTCTTAATGTAACCTTCTTAGGCAAAAACACAAGAATCAAAAGCCTTAGTGCACACATTGAATTATTAATAACACAGAGCCCCTAAACTTTGACCCTAAGGGCTGTCCTAAACCACATAATCTACTAAATCAAAAATCATTCATTACCCAAAGCATATAACATAAAAGGATTATTATATCTTTATCGCCAAGACAGATAAACCCAAACCTTATCAAAAGTACTACAAGAATTTGAGGTAGTAAGCTGAAACATAATATATTGCTTCAACAGTTACAAAGCCACATATTCGTGAAGCAAACGAAGTTAGATTTCACTAATTTAGGCATCCAAGAAATATTGGTTTAAATCTGAAATAGACATGGAAGAATAAATAAGGAGCATTAGTTAATTTCAATACACAGATGAAAAGGTTTGTAAAAAATTTCTGGCAATCATTTATTTATCTCAACCAAGAAGGGGGGAAAAACAAACAAATGATCCATTGCATAACATAAGAAACAGAGATAAATTTGGAAAAGTGGGGTATACCAATTGATTGCTCGCCCAACGTTCATAATAATGAGTGTATCTCTCCAACGAATTCTTCGCCATTTCTCTTCTTTTCTCAGCCTCATCATACTAAAGAGTAGCAGAATCAAAATTGATAACATAAATGCCAGGAACACTAACGTATCCATTGATTGAATGACCAAACAGAAATATTTAGCTCACATACCACTCCCTCTTGCTTAGCGGCCTCATAACGATTACAAGCATAGAAACCACCAGTCCTCTCACCATGATCTTGCCATATACCAAGGCATAGCCTGAATTGAAATACAATAAAGTAAATATGCAATTACATTAGAACACATGTAAGTGAAATCATGATTACTAATAAACATGTCTACGAAAGTTTCAGATATTATATGGTATTACTCTAGCTCAATTAAAAATTCAGTGAGTGCTAAATTTCCCTAACAACAATCATTTCTGAAAGAGTAAAACATTCATTATGGCACTTACCAGCAAAATTCAAATTTACAGGGAGGTGTGCATGTCATATGCATGCATCCTTGATTCTTTTCAATCGGCCGCTTGCACTTTGGACACGGCTTGGAATTAGCAAGTATCCTGGGCGTCATTACATAAAAAAGTAGCATCGTGCAGCTAAGTTAGAAACATATCAACAATGCCATTACATTTTCATAAAGCTATTGAAACAAATGTTGAAATGATAGTAAACAAGCCTTCTCCAACTGTTGAGGAACATGCAACACAAGAAAGAAATTCAAGAGGCAAGAAGCATGTGAAAAAAAAGAAAAAAAAGTTAAAACTTTCGTTTCTTAACTTATGATTTGATCTAATAATGTAATATACCACCTAAGAAAAATAAAAATAAAAATAAAAAAACTTGGTATAATAATAATGATATTAACCAATAGATGAATAAAAATCAACCAAAAACATAAGGCAAAACACATTAAGAAAAAAAAAATTAAATAATAATAATGTAAATAGTAAAATGGGGCTAACCTAATGGTTTGTTACCCTAGTTAGAATGTTGGTCTGATTAGGGGCATTTAGTTAGTTTGTAAGGGAGTAGTTAGTTGGAAAATGAACGCCCCAATAAAGCTTCAATCACAGCAGCCCCTATCCGAATCACAGAGAGAGAGAGAGAGAGAGAGGGAGGGAGAGAGATTTTGAGAAAGAAAAGGAAGAGGAAGAGGTAATGTGTTTTTTATTAGTTTGTGTTGATTTGGGTTGTTGATTTTGTGTGAATGGTAGTGATTGTTGCTGGATTTTGTTAGAGAGAGGGGGGGGAGTTTTGAGAGAGTTGAGGGAAAAAGGGGTTGAGAAAGAGAGAGATGGGTTGAGGGAGGAAGAAGGGGGGGGGGGGGGGGGGGGGGGTGGCACGCGGAACCAAAAAAATTGCAATAGGATACAGCAGGAACTGAGACAAGATTTTGCAATACAATGCAGCAGGAACTGCCAATTTTCAGTAGGCAACAAAAAAAAAAAAACGCAATACAAATATTGGAAAGATAAATCCAGGCAGAATAATCAAAAGAAAGATGCAACTTTAGATGCTATAATATAATTTCTACCAGTTCATGTTTTCAGACTCGGCACTGTTCTTCAAAATCCACTTTGCAACAGTACCACAGTCCACCGGCCGGTGAGCTTCCTCTGTACACTGCAGATTCACCAGAAGGAGCTTACTAATCTAGCATACAGCAAGATTCCTATAGAAACTAGATTGACATATTCCACATCCTTTTAAGCAAGCCAGAAGAAGCTCACATTCCAGCAAAAGCCGTATGAGCAGAGGCAATTAATATCATAATTTCCATTGCCAGCCTCAAAATTAGCAGCATACTCACAACCTGGAGCAGGACACCACTTGGTCTAGCAAAAATGGAGCAGAAAAAAATAAATGGTAAGAACTCTAGGAGACAAGGAAGAAAGCAAGAAAATATGATCTCATATACCTATTGGATGCTCTAATAATAACCTAAAAGTTGAACAGATGTCACCCATGTAAGAATCAATATCAGCGTGAATGCATGGCTATATTTTGTCGCTTTCAAAGATTAATAAACTAAAAAGTAGAGGACGACAGAGGCACATAGCAAGAGGGGGAGAGAGTGGCCTGCTGCCATGCCGCAAAAATATCAAATTATAGGGAAAACTACATTTACCCCTTCTAACTACCATTCCTTTTGCAATGTCCCCCCAATATTTTAAATTTTTTCTACAATGTCCCTCCCAATCTACCATTGGGGTTGCAATACCCTTTGCGGCCCAAAATGACAAAATTACCCTCCATAAGATAAAAAATTCAGGAAAAAAAAACATTAAGTCATTTTTTATCTTATGGAGGGTATTTTTGTCATATCACAGAATGGGGACATTGCAATCCAATGGTATATTGGGGGCGCCATAGCAAAAATTTAAACATTGAGGGCGACATTGCAAAAAAGATGGTAGTTAGAAGGGGGTAAATGTAGTTAACCCTAAATCATAAGCGCACTCAGAAGGGCCTCTTCATATTTAGTTTTTCTCTATATTTTCAACAAAAACCACAAATAGGCCCATATAACAAACTCTTTAGCAAATGTTAGGTGGTTTTTGTTGGTTGTTTCTTGGGTCCTAGAGTTTATTTCTTTGTTTTCTTGTTTGGGTTTTTGTGGGTGCTATGTTTGGGTTTTTGTGGGTTGTTTTTTGTTGTAGCTTTGGTTCTTGTTGGGTTTTCTCGGGTTAGCTTTGGTTTATCCTGTGTATACTTCCTGTGTACATAGGGACGCTTTACGCTTTTTCTTTTTCTTTTTTATAAGTAGATTTTATTGAAAGGAAAACGTAAGGCGCCTCTACGTATACAAGAAGTATACACAGGAGAACCACAGCTGACCCGAAAAACGCGAAGAAGAAAAAGAAAAAAAAAAAAAAAGAAAAAACCCAAGAAACAGCCCCCAAGACAAAACCTAGAAAACAAAAAACCAACTAAAATACTACCCGCAAAAGAAACCAAACAGCACCCAAAAAACCAAGAAACCTAAGAACAACCCACAAAAAAAGCCCTCAAAGCAACCAACCCTACGACCTATTGGCCTTGTCTCTCCTACACCTCGAAGAAGCTTTGATGTCTCCGTAATTTTACAGAACTTTGTAGATTCCGAAGCTCCCTCTATCTCTTGTGTTTCTTGTTCTCAATCATCTCACCTCAAATCTCCCGATGCTTCTGTCTCTATTCTTTAGTCACCAACGGATACACCTCAACAATCTTCCCCTAGAGCTCTGCCTCAATTCTCCAACAATCCTTCTCCCAATTCTGATCGCAAACAATAGGCTGATCCTTCTTCTCTTGAAGCTTTGAAACCTCCTCCTTCCACCAATAGACTGCATCTCGGACTCTCTCTCCCAAAGTCGAACCAGTGGATGAAATCCGACTAGGATTTTCAGCAGACTTCTTCTCTTCTACTGGATCTGCAGAGACATGTAAAGAAGAAGCTGCATGGGCTTGCAAAGAAGGAACCGCAGGGACTAGAGAGGAGGAGGAGGAGGAGGAGGACACCGGAGAAGAGTTCAACTCAGAACCGACCAACAAGGAGACGAAACCCAGAGAAGCTGCCGAAGCCACCGGAAGCAACAACTCCGGTGCCGGAAGAGGAGGATGACAGAACCCAAAAGAACTTGATGACACCATACCCATACCCTCAAAAGATTCTTTAAAGGCTGGAGTCTGGCTTGAAAGCACCGTAAGGACGTTGCTCGACTCACCCCCGGTGGAAGGCATAAACGACGTCGTCCCTGTAACTGCCGACGATGAGGGCTCCAACCTAATGGAAACCCCAATAGAAACCGAGATCGCCGAACCCGCGTCCTCTATGGCTACCGACGAAGCAACCTCCAAACCCCCACGAGGAGGTCAAACCAGAATCAACCCAGATGACACCTTCGACGTCATCTCCGGCGGCGAACTCGACGGACGGGAGACTTTAGCTTTCGGCATGAGACGAGCCACGCGGAAGCCAGAAGATTAATGACTTAGCCCCGACCCGGCAAAACGGTCCAAAAGATTCCTTACGGCCCAACCCAAAGCCAAAAAAAACCCGGTACCCAACTTACGCCACGTCCGCAACCTTGAATGTTCGATTTTGAAATTTGAACAAAAGGGACGCTTCTTACCCTGCGGACGGAAAGGACGGTCTTTGTCCAACAGGATGAGCTGATGCGACTCCACCGAGAAGCAATCCAATGCTGTTCTCTGTACAGACTCTGCATGCCACACCGTCGGAAGAAGATCAAGCTCACAAGGCTCCGGCAACGAAGCCCTTGATCTGGAACGACCGCCACCCACGATGGACAACTCCTTCACAACAATGGCCGAAAACGACCTCAACACCTCCGAAAAATAGGGTCCCGTCCACGTCGGAGACAAACCCAAACTCGGCTGAACAGCCTTCACTTCCTTCTTCTCCGAAGAAGAAGAGGAACCACTCCCACTACCCATCGGGCCAAAGAGAAAATCAACAACCTTTCTCAGCTCATCAGAGAATTTGATCCAACCCCACCCTCCACGACCCTCAGGGATAACAATGAACCCTTTCCAACCACCCAACCCGAATGAAGAAACCTCTAAAAAGAGCCCATCTTTGTTCCCACCTCTTCGAGCAATCAGAATTTTCGATCTCTCTCTGAACGACTTTACAATTTCTTGCTCTTCCGGTAAACCCAACAACACTTCCAACATCGACGCAAGCCATTCGAAACTCTAAGAATTCAATATGACCACTCCCAGAAATTTTTCCTCTTCTCCTCCACCCTCAGCGCCGACGCCCCAGCCAAAACAGAGAAAGCAAAAGACTTCAACACCACTAAAAATTTCTTATCCATCTCACAACACCCCCGGAGCACCGACGACCAAGCCAAGCCAAAAATTACATCGCCAGAAAAAGAACCACCCAAACCAAAGAGCACGCTGACAGACTCCCCTGCGAGAATCACACCCCAAGAGACCAGCAAAATGGAAACTCGAAACCTAAGTACCAAACGAAAGACTAAGAAAGACAGAGGAAGCGGTAGGCGACGAGAAGAAACGAATCCCTAACTAGACGCGCTCTCCCCTTACGCTTTTTATTTTCAATAATATTTTGCTTATCAAAAAAAAAAACATTTGCCAAATTTTCTCTCTAGATTCAAAGAAAAAAAAAAACAATGTTATAATTTTTTTAATAATATTTTTTACAAACCGTGCCAAATTAGAGAAAAATAGTATTTATTTAAAGACAATAGTATTCATGGTAATTATTGTAAATAATTAAAAAATAGTATTTATTTAATGTATAGAAACGTTGAGAGAGTTTTTTTATAGGTAATAAAAGACATAGCATTGAAAAAGTGTAAAGGCGCCCCTAAGCATACAGGGAGTATACAAGGACACCAAAACAAAAGAAAAATAAAAAACAAAGGAAGAACAACCAAAAAAACACAAAAGACAGAAGAAAGACTACATTAAACTCCCAACCTCTAGCCTCTAACCCAGCTAGAACCCACACCCCTAGCATCGAAATTGATCGAGCATTCAAGATTCTTAACCTCTCTTTTCCCTTTTTTCTTAAGAGCAGAGACAGAGCGCTGCCCCTCATCAACTAAAGTCAAAAAATTCAGAAAACCCTTCTCAGGCCCCTTGAAAGAAATCCCCAACGTGTGAAAACACGACCTAGCATCTTGCACTACCCTGGGGTATACAACCACCCCTACCTCAGGATTATCCCCCTTCGAAGATTCACCCACCTCGAAGACCCAAGAAGACTGTTGGTCCCTCCAAAACATACAAGGTAAAAACTGGGGAGACCCATACACCAAGGAGAACGGCCTCGATGGAAACAAAACCCACTAAAAAGGGGGAAGGAACCCCCCCACACCAAACGGATACGAAAAGGCAGGCCCAACACCACCAAACGAGGGCTCGGCAACCAAAACACCTCCCCAACCTAGCGCCGTCGAGGACTGGTCCACGGCCCCAAAAAGGGGCTGAGAAGGAACACCCAAAGACTGCGTTATCGGAACATTGATCACTGCCACAGCCTCAACAATCAGAGAAGTGTCCACCTGACCTACCCTGCCTTTCTTCGCTTTCCGGTAATATCTCTGCACCTGCTTGGAATCTGACGAGTAGATGGGAGCCCCGCACTCTGACATCACCAAACAAGACAAGAGAAGCCTTTCACCCAAGGCAGCCGCCCTTGAAGAAGTGGCTCCGAAAGATTCAAACCCACCAACAATGCCTACTGGCTCCGGAGAAAACCCCTCAAATTTGACAGAAGTATTCAAGGATGCCGAAGACAACTCCCCTGGGGGGAGAAAGGAGTTCCAGTGCACAGAAGGCGCCAAACTTACGTATGACGAGCACCCCATCGAGAAACCCACATCAACCAGCGGCGTATAGAGCAGCTCAGCTGCAGAAAACACCGAAACAACTGAAGAGCAACCCATGGCTACCTGCTGCGGAACAGCGACAAAAAACTTCTCCGCTACGGCCGCTAGAGATGGGACCTTTGGGGAGAAGAAGAGTGCACAAAAGACACCGAGAGCTCAACTGATGAATAACCCAAAGCTTTCGGCGCCGAATAAGCAACAACGGCTGCCGAAGATGCCGAGCCTAAAATCGTACCCGGACTCAAGCTCAAACCCACAGAAAAAGCGTTGAAACCATGAACCGGATCAAGACCCGACTTAGTGGTCTTTTTCGAATAGGGCCTACAGCCCACCCTACTGGACCCAACCCTTAAACACATCCGGCCCAACCCAAAACAACTCTTAAACAACCGGCCCAACCCATTCCTGCCCATTTTTAGCTTCAGCCCAAGAAAGGAATACAAGCCCAATTTAGCCCTATGCCCACAAGCCCAAACTAGCCACACTTCAAAAATACCAAAAGCTTCCTAAAACCCCCAAGCTCCTGCACTGATGTGTCACCTTCAAGCTCAACATCATCCACTGCAACCCTCTTCTTGGAGCACGCCAGACTGCACCCTTTGGAATCTCAAATCCTGGAGCCATCAGCATAAAGGTCTGTAC
Source organism: Alnus glutinosa (assembly GCF_958979055.1). Lineage (NCBI taxonomy): Eukaryota > Viridiplantae > Streptophyta > Magnoliopsida > Fagales > Betulaceae > Alnus > Alnus glutinosa. The sequence continues at coordinate 28,611,119 of NC_084886.1, forward strand.
CCAGAGGACCTCTCCATTCCGAAGCAATCCACCACCTGCCGGATCGTCTCCTACTCTCGACCCAGCAAAATGATCTTCTCCACCTCACACCAGACCATCGCCGCCATCTGAACCAAAGGCCCACCATCTAAAACAGGAGCCGACGAGTGCAGCACCTCTACGAACGACAAAAAGCCCGCGACCTTACCCAAAATCTTCCCCACCAGAGCGCTACTAGAAGATAACGACACCACCATGGTTTCAAAAAAAGCCAATGCTTTGCTTAGCTCCCCAAAAACACGACCCCAACCCCTCCCGTCATGGCCATCAGGAAACACAACCATCTCTCTCTGGCCACCCACAGCATACACCGCCACCTCCAAGAACCGGCCGAAGCTATTCCCACATCTCCGAATGATGGTCACCTTCGAACCATCCCTGAATGATTTAACGAAATCCTCGGAACCAAGCTTTCACAAGACCTCTTCTACCATCGACAGCAACCAAGCAATGCAACGCGCGCCCAGCAGAACCCACCCAAAGAACCATTCCTCTTTTCCACCACCCTTAACTCAACAGACCCTTTCACCACAGAGAAGATGAAAGATTTAGCCTCCACAAAGAACTGGCTCTCCATACCCAACCGCACACGACAACCCCTAAAGGGGTTCGCAGCAGCCACGCCGCCATGCACCACTCACATGGCTGAAATCCAAAGTGACGCAAGCTTCCCAGAACTACCAGATCTCTTTGGGGTTGTAGATCCTCTCTTTTCTTGAGAAGTTGTTGTGAAAGAGTAGAGGAAGAGAGATGAAGGCGATCTCATGCTGAAAGCTAGCGGGACAGGCCTACACGCGCCACCACTTGCGAAGAGACGGAGAGGAGAGCTAACATTTAGAGAATTTGTTGTTTGATGGTTTAAAAAGTGACTAGCTAAAACCCTTAAAAGTAGATTTTTATAGTTAAATTTAGAGAAATTATCAAGAGGCCATTGTGAATGCTTTAAGAATGGGAAACTTCACAAAACCCCCCCTGAACTTCCACTCGATTTGAACAACCCCCCCTAAAGTTCAAAAACTCTCAATTTAAACCACCGAACTTCTAATTTTTTGCAATGCCCCCCCTCTGTTAGGGTTTGGCATTAAATCGGACGGCAAAAGAGTGAAATGACCTTTATGCCCCTGAAAATTTTATAAAATCTCAAATTTACCCTTAATTTCAAATTAAAAATTAAAACAAAAAATAGTAAAAATTAAAACAAACAAACAAAAAAAAAAAAGGTGACCGATGGCTGCGGGTCACCACCCAACGCGGGTGGTGGGTGACCCCGCCGTGGGTTAGCAGGGTCAGCTCACAAATTTCTTTGTTTTTTCTTATTAAATGAAAAGAAAAAAAAATGAGGGTATTTTTGTCATTTTCAAGGCATCCATTAGGATTTAATAGAAAATCCTAACGGAGGGAGAACATTGCAAAAAATTAGAAGTTCAATAGTTTAAATTGAGTTTTAAACTTTAGAGGGGTAATTTCAAAACGCATTGAAGTTCAAGGGGGTTTTTGTAAAGTTTCCCCTAAGAAGAAAAAGCTTTACCCATACCAGCACATGAGATGCTTAAACCTTACAAATCCCAACCCTAGAGATAAACAGAAAATTTCCTATTTAATAAACTAAAAATACAAAGGAAAGCTCCAGCTGTGACCACTTCATGGTAAAAAGATACACAGGCAGCATTGAACTGCAGATCATGACATGTACAAGATACCAACTCATAGTAGAGAGAATTTGAAGATATACCTATAGATCCAAACTGAAATGAATGCAGCATTTACAAACTTCTTTTGCAGTAATTAACAATACAATTTCTCAAGCTAAGTAGTAAGTGCATTGCCACTGTAAGAACATCACAATTGGAACACCCAAAGGGCACAAACACAAGTGACTACTACCTCTAGTTCAGTATTGTCTTCAATATTTTTTTATTGGTAAGTTGCACATACGTCAGTGGGCGTTGAACACACGACCTTACTCTCCACCCACTTTTTCTCTAGGGGAGGAAGTGCCAATTGAGGTAGAGCTCATTGGCAATATATATAAAAGATGACAGATAACTATCTCAAAAACATATATCCAATTTAAGAACAGACATGGGTTTAAAAAGGGTGCAACTTAGAATCACAGAGTGAACCCATGATTGATAAAATTTCATACATTATAATCAAAAAGTCAGGTCTCAAATACAATACATACCTGCCCGGAGAAAATAAATACACTACATACCTTCTTACTGTCTTCAATATAGGACCTAAGAAGATAACGAGAGTACTTCTCCTTATCTTCATCAGATGCCAATGAATTGATCATATCTTGACCAACAGCAGCACCACAAGATGGATCAGGACATCTCAGCGTCAAACATCCTGGACCATCATTAATAGATGTGCTGATATACCCTACAACAGAAATAAATTACTGCAGGAAATAAGACATAAGCAAGATCCTGAATCAAAAAAGCATGGAAATATTCAAAATGAACTACAAATTAAAAATATTCCATGGCTCTACAAGAAAATCGACATAACATTTAAATATAACCTCAAGTGAAATTAAAAGAAAAAAGAAAAAGTATTCTCAACAGAACCAGCACTAGAAACGGCTGTAGATGTTGATATCGAGGCAAACAAATCACCAATTTGCACAAAATTATTAAAACATAATACTAAAACAGTGAAGCAAAAAGTAATCTCAATAGAAATGGCTGTAGATGTTGCTATCGAGACAAAAAAATCACCAATTTGCACAAACTCAAAACAAAATCAAAAGATGCAGATTCACAACTCAGTTTAAAAATAAAACAAAAATAAAGGATGATCGGACAAACCTGCCCAGCATGCAGTACAATAAGGATGACAACAAGCAGCTGATTTAATACCATCACGAGGAAAGATTTCAAAACAAATCCCACAAGTAAGCTGCTGCAGACAAAATCAGCATTACAAGTGACGCACAGACAACAGAATACAGAGGAAAAATCTTTTTTTTTTATATATATATGCAATTGGCCCAATGAGGAGGGAGAAAGGGGAAGGGCAGATTCAAACTAGTGACATCCACTTCATAAGACGTAGCCCCTAGCCGATTGAGCTACCCCTTGGAGTTAGAGAGGAAAAATCTAGCCATGGTCAGCACAAAATTTCAAAGTGAAATGTCTGCATAGCTTACTTCTCTAGCATTGGCAAATTGAAAAACTTGTTCCTCCAGCAACCCAACGGTTTTACGAACTCGATCTTCATCAGCAAACCATGCATCATGTACTTTACTGACACTCCTGCAATTCCAAGTTTCTTCAGAATACAAAAATACTAGAAACAGTTGAAATATAGATCTGAATCATACAAATGGCGAACCCAAAGTCGCAAAAATTAAAATTTCTAGCAATAGCTTCCATGTTACTTTTTACACATTAAGTTGTAAAAGAATACTGCTGTAGAAGCGAAGAACTCAACAAACTGAAAAAGAAACAGATATGAGGAAAATGAGACAACTCCACGTCAACTACAGGCGAGAAGCATGAGAAAAGATTGGTCTACCAATTAAAGTGGCGGAGTAAGATGCTTGAAGCAGCTGGAGATATGGAAAGAACAGTGGACACTCTTGCGATATCGTCCTCCTGATGTTCCCGTATATCAGATTCCTTTAAGATGGTATAGTTTTGCTGAAAGAAAAGACAACACGTAAAATTCAGAAGAAACAGAACAAAAATGCCGAAACCTAGGCAAAAGCGAATATATTGTAAGCATTTAACAGAAACTGCATCACGTGGTTTCATGGTTTCATGAAAGAAAATAAGGCATCATCTGAATGTCAGTGCTCCAAAGAGACATGAACTTCCAATTTCATGTGTTTACATCCTAAGTACAAAGTTCAGGATCCAAAATGAGTGTAGGTATTTTGTTTGCACCTTTTTGACTTCAAAAGGTCATTTTAAGGTGGGACCTACCCACTTAAGTTGAAAGTGGGGGTTCAGTGACCCATTGCAAAGATCAATTGTGGACCCATTTATTTGACAAAACCCACTTTTTCCAAAATCGCTTTTTGGGAAAACCCGTACAATGGATAAGCAATCTGACACTTTAGTCCACTCAGCCATCTCCCTCAATCAAAGATCTAAACTCATATCTCTTCATGTCACCAATAGTAAGTACTCTATGGTTCGGGTCTATTTGATTGTATAAAAAGGCCCAATGAATTTGGATTTCCCTATTGGGCTAGGTCATTTCAGCCAAGCGGGTTATTCTAGATGTATATTCCAATTTCAGTAGTAATTTTCCATTTCAGTTGCTGGATCCTAACAGCAACACATCTAGAGAAGTGAAATTTTTTTCCAACTTTTTCTATACAAAGTTCATGTTCCACAATGTATTCAACTTTTGAGTACACGTCTGTCCTTCTATACACGTGAGTGCATGCGCTACAACTTGCAGTCTATCAGGGTACCATAAAAATTCAATTAAATGAAATCAAAGGGGAAATTGTAACGTTTTATAGCTCTGCATTTTTGCATACATTCAAATATTGCTGCTAGATTCATTAAAAATCCAAATCCTCAACTAGTAATCAGGCAAGACAGTTTTTGAAGAGTTGAAGTTTATATTTTATGCTAACTTTTTTGATCCATTGAGTTGATTTTTCAATTTATAGAATCAGCTAATATAATTTCTCGTCTTTCCTCTCTTTTCTCCTTCTTACTCCAGTATCTCAGAAACCAAATGAAGCATGGCACAAAGGAAGTGGCTGTGGAAAGAGAGAGAGAGCGAAAAAGAGAAGGTTACCAGCACTTCCCTTTTTTTCTTTTTCTTTTTTGTAAGTAATCAAAATATCGTAAAAAGCATAAGGCGCCATCAGGTACACAGGAAATATACAAGAGAAAACACCTAGCTAGAGGAGAAAAATTAGCAACAAAATCATGACAACTAATCACCAAAGGGGAAACAAAAGCAACTGTCCAAAGATACAGAGTATAGAAAAATGAAGCCTTAGTTTCCTCCAAAGTCCTATCCTAGTCCTCAAAATTTGTCCTTCATTTCCCTCCATAAGCACCACTACAGACACAAAGGCACCATCTTCCACACAGAAGTACTCCAAGCTTTACCAACAGTCCACCAACACGCATATAAGTCAACTACTCGTCTAAGCATAACTCAAGACGGCCTGAATTGACTGAAGAAAACATCCCATAAGGCCCCAGCAATCTCACTGTGGAAAAGAAGGTGGTCCACGAACTCTCCATTCCTTTTACGCATACAACGCCTATCAACCATGATAACATGCTATTTCCTCAAATAGTCTGGTAAGGATCTTACCTAAGGCCACCAACTAAGCAAAAGAGGCCACCCTCAAAGGAACCTTAGTCCCCCAAACACTCTTCCAAGGGAAATGAGAGCTATCATTGCAAACCAAGACACTGTAGGAGGATCTAACAGCGAACAAACCTCTTATGAAGGAAACCCACCAACGCTTGTCTTCACTTACCCATCTCACTCTAGCTATATACAAAACGCTGAAGGACGAGGCAAAGACAACCACATCCCAGTCATGAGCCCTCTAGCAAAGCTCGCATTCCATTGATTGGAAACACCCGAAATCTCCAATTGAGCCGCTACTAAAGCATCTTTTGCACAAGCAATGCCATCTAAATCTGGAAAGGCTTCTTTAAGGGTCAATTCCCCACAACCACAAATCATGGCAGAAGCTAACCTTGGAGCAATATCACACCCCAAATCTAGTATGGCTGAAGAACTTTCACCAACCCCTCCTAATATTTCTTCCATAATCCCACTTCATATGTCCCAAGAGGCTCATCAGAACACCAACCACCCCCACGAACTACCCAATTTAGAGTCTACCACAACTCTCCACTAGGCCTCTCTCTCATGCACATAACGCCAAAGCCATTTCCATAGGCGAGCACAATTAAACAATAACAAGTTCGGGACCCCCACCCCTCTATCTGAGACCAGAGAAAAAACCTTGGACCAACTAACCAAATGATATTTGAATTCGCCTAGCCCAACCCATAAGAAATCACGTTGAAGATTCTCAATACGGTTAGCAACACCTCCCCTTTCTAGGGGGCTGTCTATGTGGTCCAACAATTCCACTTGGTCTAGACTTGATCGGTTTCTCGTCTCTCCGAATTGGAAAACTAATTATCCAAGGCTCCTTCAGAAAATGGTTCCTAGACTGTGATCAGATCATTTTCCTATTCTCCTTGACTGCAGTGGTATTCAAGAGGGCAAATAACCTTTTAAATTTGAGAATGTGGCTGAAAGAAACTGGTTTTGTGGATAGGGTAAGGCAATGGTGGTCATCTTATAGTTTTCAAGGCTCTCCTAGTTTCATTCTGGCTCAAAAACTTAAGGCTTTAAAGTTCAATCTTATAACGTAGAACACTCAGGTGTTTGGTAATATCGATTCTCTTAAACATGCTCGCCTCCAGGAACTGCACACTTTTGATAGACTGGAGGTAGAGAGAGCGTTAGACTCCAAAGAGAAGCTGAGTAAAAGTCTGATCTCTAGTTACCTGGAAAAAAATTACTCTTCAAGAAGAGATTAGTTGGAGGCAAAAATCAAGGGTTCTTCGGCTTAAAGAATGCGATAAATGCACTAAGGGCTTAAAGAATGCGATAAATGCACTAAGTTTTTCCATTGGCTTGCTAACTCGAACAGGAGATTCAATTCTATAGAGTCGCTTTCTGTCAACGGCTCAATTACTTTCAATCCTTCAGTTATCGAAGATCACATTGTTCAATTTTATGACTCTTTATTTTCAGAACATCACAACTGAAGGCCTAGATTGGAAAACCTTGCTTTCGACACTCTAGAGGTGGAGGAGGCCTCTAGGCTAGAGCTCCTATTTGAGGAGAGGGAGGCCTTAGCGGTGGTGAAAGGTATGAATAGAGATAAGGCCCAAGGTCCTAATGGATTTTCTATACCTTTTTTTCAAGACTGTTGGGATGTAATCAAAACCGATCTCATGAAGGTTTTCCTAGATTTTCATGCTCATAGCTATTTCGAGAAAAGCCTTAATGCTTCCTCCATTGCTTTAATTCCGAAGAAAGCTAGGGCGATCGATATCTCTGACCTTCGGCCTATTAGTCTTATCAATGGGGTTTATAAGATCATCGCTAAAGTCCTTGCTAAATAATAGAATGAGTCCTGTTATGGAGAAGATCATCACTAAGCCTCAGAACGCTTTTGTTAAAGGTAGGCAAATTCTAGATTCGGTCCTCATGGCTAGCAAATGTTTGGGCAGTCGTCTCAAGTTTGGCGATCATGGGTTACTTTGCAAGTTGGATATTGTAAAGGCTTTTGACCATGTCATCTGGAATTTCCTTTTGTACATGATGAGGAGATACGGTTTCGGGGAGAAATGGTGCTCTTGGATAGCGCATTGCATATCTTCGGTTCGTTTCTCTATTTTGGTAAATGGCTCTCCAACTAGCTCTTTCAATAGCTCTCGTGGGTTGAGGCAGGGTGATCCACCATCTCCTTTCCTTTTCATTATAGTCATGGAGGCTTTGAACAAAATGATTACTACTAATGTTGATAGAGGTTTTCTCTCAGGCTTCTCTGTGGGTTCTAGGCCTCCAGTCGTAAATATCTCACACTTGTTGTTCGCAGATGATATATTGGTTTTTTGTGGGGCCCACCCTAATCATCTCCACTATCTCTGAGTTCTACACTTAATTTTCGAAGCTGTTTCTGGTGTAAAGGTTAATCTGGCTAAGTCTGTTTTGGCTCTTGTGGGTAATGTGGACGAAATGGGTGAGTTGGCTGGCATCTTGGGTTGTAGGACTTCCTCTCTGCCCTTGAAGTATCTTGGTATTCCACTAGAGGCTTCTCACAAGGCAAAGTCTATTTGGGATGTCATTGTGGAAAAGATTGAACGCCGGTTGGCCGGTTGGAAATGGATATATCTTTCCAAAAGTGTCAAAGTCACCCTTATTAGGAGCACATTTTTCAACCTACCTACGTACTTTTTGTCCCTCTTCCCCATCCCTGCTACTGTGGCTAATTACATTGAGAAGCTCCAACGAGACTTTTTATAGGGAGGAATTGGTGAAGAATTTATATATCACCTTGTTAACTGGGCTAAGGTTCGCTCTCCGATCTCTGCGGGAGGGTTGAGTATCCATAACTTGAGAATGTTCAACCATGCTCTTCTAGGTAAATGGTTGTGGCACTTTGGTACTGAAAGAGATGCTTGGTGGAGAACTGTCATGGAATCCAAATTTGGTTGTTTACGGGGCGGGTGGTTCTCCCATGTGCAGGAGCTTTTGGGGTGGAACTATGGAAGAATGTTAGAAAAGGTTGGGAGACTTTTTCAGGCTACACCAGATTCGAAGTGGGGGATGGGACCAGGATTAGCGTTTGGCACGATCTGTGGTGTGGGGATATGACTCTCAAGGCAGCTTTTCCAACTCTATTTGGTATAACAGCTACAAAAGACGCCTCTTTTGCAAATAACCTAGAGTTTTTGGTAGTTCCAACCAGTTGAACATTAGGAGGTGGATATTTTTGCTTCTTTCTTCCAGGTGTTGCATTCAATTATAGTTAGAAGAGGCAGCGAAGACAAGCTTTAGTGGGTCCCTTCTAAAAAAGGCCTATTCAAGGTCAAGTCTTTCTTCCACTCCTTGACTTGTGCTATAAGTACTCGCTTTCCCTGGAAGTGTGTGTGATGGACCCAAGCCCCCTCAAGGGCGGCCTTCTTTTCATGGTCAACAGCTATTAGAAAGATCCTCACCTTAGACAATCTCAAGAAGCGTCATGTTATCATGATAAACGGATGATGCATGTATAAGAGGACAGAGAAGTCCGTGGACCATCTTCTCTATTGCGATGTGGCTTTTGCTTTGTGGTATTCTCTTTTCAGTCGCTTTGGGTTGTCTTGGGTTATGTCACGATGGGTTATCGATCTGCTTGCCTGTTGGTGGTCTTCGGGCCGATCGAGGAGTGCTACGGTGTGGGAAATCACTTGCCTCTTTTGGTGCTTATAAAGGGAAAGAAATAACAGAAGCTTTGAGGGCGTGGAGAAGACCTCTAAGGAGCTTTTATCCTCCTTCTATCATACTTTGTATCTTTGGAATACAGCTTATGTGTTCCCCTTATCTTTTAGCTTTCTTGATTTTCTTACTCGTTTCTCTAGTTAGGTGTTTTCTTTTGTATACTCCAAGTGTACTAAGGGGCGTCTCCTGCTTTTAATGAGATGGGCTTATTACTTATCAAAAAAGTTTCAAAACATCAAGAAATACAAATAATTCATCATCATAAATCTTTCTTTCCTTTAAACTCTTGAGTTGCCAACACACAATTATCCCAAAGAAGACTAGACAGCTTGAGGTTAGGGATTTCAGACCTATCAGCCCGGTGGGTAGTTTTTATAAGATTTTGGCAAAAGTTCTTGCTAGTAGATTGAAGCATGTGATGGGAGATCTCATTTCCAACAGCTAGAACACATTTATTGGGAGGAGGCAAATTTTAGATTCAGTTCTACTAGCCAACAAGTGGTTCAATAGCAGGCTTAAATCGGGGGTTCCTGGTGTTTTGTGCAAACTGGATCTGGAAAAGGCTTATGATCACGTCAATTGGGATTTTCTCTTATATGTTATGAGGTGATGCAGTTTTGGTGCTAAATGGAGAGAGCGGATTTTTGCGTGCATTTCCACGGCTCACTTTTCCATTTTGATTAATGGTAGAACGTATGATTTCTTCGAGCGTTCTTGGGGCCTAAGCCAAGGAGACCCTCTCTCGCCTCTTCTCTTTGTTCTAGTTATGGATGCTTTCAGCAAGATGCTCTCTAGAGCGATGGTTGGGGGATTTGTATCTGGTTTTCGGGCTAACAATATCAACACTTCTTTGGAAGTTTCTCACCTTTTGTTCGCAGATGATACACTTATTATGTGCGATGCAAATAGTGAACATATCTATAATCTGGATCACATTCTCATGTGCTTTGAAGCCATTTCAGGATTGAAGATCAACCTCCAAAAATCTGAGTTAATCGCAGTGGGGGAGGTTCCTAATATAGAGGAGCTGGCCAGTATTCTCAGTTCTAGAATTTCTTCTTTTCCTATGAAATGCCTGGGTCTTCCTCTAGGTGCCCCCCTTCAAATTGGGAGCTATTTGGGATGGGGTAATTGAGAGAATGGAAAAAAGGTTAGCTAGCTGGAAAAAGATCTACTTGTCATAGGGGGGGCGTCTTACGCTCATCAAGAGCACGTTATCCAGTCTTCCTACATACTTTCTTTCTCTCTTCCCGTTACCAGCAGGTATAGCAAGGCGAATGGAACTCCTTCAGAGAGACTTTCTTTGGGATGGTCCAGGCGGAGATCTTGAAATACATCTAGTTAATTGGAAGAGAGTTAGCGACCCTATTTCCAGCAGGGGGTTGGGCATTAAAAAGTTGATGGTATTCAACAAGGCTCTTCTAAGTAAATGGCTTTGGAGATTTGGGCATGAGGAGCATTCCTTATGGAGATAGGTGATTGAATCGAAGTATTCGCTCAAGAGAGGAGATTGGTGCTCAGAGGAAGCTCAAGGTCCTTATGGGGTGAGCCTTTGGAGGAATATTAGAAATGGTTGGGGTTCTTTTTCCAATTTCCTATCCTACAAGGTTGGTGATGGTTCTCAAATTAGTTTCTGGCATGATGAGCCACTTAAGCATTCTTTTTCCGAACTCTATTCCATTGCTCAAAACAATGAGGCCTCTGTGGCTAATTATTTAGACCTATCCAGATCCTTTATCCATTGGAATCCAAGTTTTATTAGGGCTGCACATGATTGGGAACTGGAATCTTCTGACTAATTCTTTATTCTCTTATATTCCTCGAAGACACATCCGGGGGAAGTGGACAACTTGTTGTGGACTCCCTCTAGCAGCCAGAAATTTACAATGAAGGGTTATTATACTCTGTTACAATCAAGTGAGCATAGTTCTTTTCCTTGGAGAAGTGTTTGGAAGGTCAAGGCGCCTCATCGCGTTGCTTTCTTCTTGTAGACAGCAGCACTTGATAGAATTCTCACGGTGGATACTCTTAAAAAGAGGGGCTTCTCTTTAGCTAATTGGTGTTGTCTGTGTAAAAAGAATGAGGAAACGACTAATCACCTTTTCATCCACTGCAAGTATACTTCGACTCTCTGGCAATTGATCCTTAATCTTTTTGGAGTCTCGTGGATTATGCCTAACAACATCCAAGAACTTCTTCATTGCTGGAAAGTACAAGGGAGGAGACATCCCAAAGAGGCTATCTGGAAAGTTATTCCTGCCCTCTTAATGTGAAGCATTTGGAGAGAAAAGAATCGTCATATTTTCGAGGATAGTGAGACTAACGTGCTCTCTCTAAAATCTTCCTTTTTGAGATCTCTTGGGTTGGGTTCTTGTTAATGTTCCTAACTTTGTCTCTACAAAATTGGTTGATTTGATTAGCTTTTTACATTGTAGCAGCTTATAGGGTTGAGTCCATATTGTATAATCTTCGTGTTTAACCCTTTTTTTTCTCAATAAGATCTGAATTATTCATAAAAAAAATATATAAATCACTGGGATCCCGGCTCCATTATCGTGGCCACAGCTAGAGCTGCATCTAGAATATGGACATCACTCGATAAACTAGGGTGCTCTCAAGTGAGCCATTGACATTCCCGACGGACCATACAAGAAGGTTGCCCCTGCCCATTAGCTCTAGTACCATTGCACATCATTCATATGGCCAAGAAAACATTTTTAAAATGTTTCATTCTTTCACGCAATCATTTCCTTTTCTTTCATTTCTTTCACTTTTATCAAATATCATAACATATTTATAACATGTTCAATACGTAGCAGAAGCATTCACATAAAGTCATTTGCATTTAAACTCTTTTTCAACATATAGTTTAGGATACATAAAGTGACTACCAATAAAAGGCTAACATTTTACTTTATAGGTAAGCAAAGAAAAATAAAGTGACTACTTTAGGCTAACGTATAAAGTATAAAGTAGTCACCAATTAAAGGCTAACATTGCATTTATATACTTTGAAAATAACTTTGAAAAAACATAACATTGACATTTGGAAGAAAGCAAATGTACAATCATATCTACTTACCTCGCTCCTTAGCTTCAAAAGTTCAACACTGTTCACTTAACATCCTATGCAAACATTTACAACAATTACTATTGTTAACGCACTCGTAAGCCATTCATTCTTTTCCATTGTTTGATCCTCCTAAACATTACTTTACACACTAAGGGGCAAACCCAATTTCTCCTCTTTAAGACAATCATTCATACATGTTGTGCTAACGTCAAACACTCAGGAACATCATGCAGTCATGTTATAAAAACCATATTCATGTCAGTTAAGAGAAGAAATCAGATCAAGCAAGTTTCCTTTAGTGCTGGCAGCATGTATAAGAAGATCAAACATCAACTTTCATTTAGTTATTAATATATTAATAGGTTTCGTTATGATTCTTATAATAACAAAACTATACATCAATGATACGGCTTATTAGAACTCATAACTAAGCAAAATCCAGCCATGACTTAGGAGAAAAATGAAGAGACAGAATCTGCTGGAAAAACACAAAGGGGATATTTTTTCTCAAATTTTTTGAAAGGGGACTCTTAAAAACTTGAAGAAATCATTGAAAATACTTATAAACAATTTTGAAGCTCCCAACGTGTCGTCGTCGGCCGTTACTTCTGGTTCCGAGGGCGTTGGTGTCTCTGCTTTGGTGAGGTCAGCTCTGGGTGGGGATCCTCCTTTGTCGCCTTCGTCTGAGATGGCTCCTTCTCCGGATCTCTTTGTTCCAGCTCTCTGCGTTTGCTCTTTAGGCGCGGATGCTCTAGGTGAAAGGCTGCGTTACTCCCTCCCTGTGATGTCGGAGTCTAGCTCGCCTGTTTACCGGTTGGAATCCAAGTCGGTGCTTTCATACTCTCGGAAGAACAAGGTTGGCAAATTGGATAAGCATTTGCTTGCAGAGGCTCTTGAGACTTTCAGTGCTCCTAAGGAGCTTTCCAGGCCAGTTTGTGGGGTTGTCTCCAAGCCCTTGTCAACTCGTGCAAAGTCTACGGCTGCTCAAGACGAGGGCTATCAGCCTATCCTTCGACGTGGCTTCCTTCTCCCAAGTGGCGCGGCTCTTCCTCCGTCAAAAGTGGGAGTGGTTCAACTCTCTTCGGTCCAGTCTGTGCTTGGGTGCCCGCCTTCTATGTCTTTCTCAGAGGTGGGCAAATCTTCAAGGGGACGTGGTTTTGAAGAGATTGGTGATCCTCCCGGGGCAGCGATTGATCTTAGTTTCTGTGTTAATACTTTAGGGGTCTCCCACGAGGGGAATGTGAAGGGCTTTGTAGACTTCATGACTCTAATTGATGCGGAGCATCGTCTAGAGGCTTCAATTTCCTCTTCTAAGTTTAAAGGGAGTCGTGAAGTGAAGAATTTAGAGTGCTCGATTAATTATGATGCTAGAGGTTTTGGTTCTAGTAGGGGCAAGGCTAAGCGGCCTAATGTGATATATTAGTCTCGGGGTTTTGTGGGCTGGTTTTGTAGGGGTTTTCTGGGTTTCCTTCTGTTTGGGTTTTTCGGGTGTTTTTCCCCTTCCCCTCTCTTTCCTATTTTGGTGTCCTTTTGTATACTTCTTGTATGCTTAGGGACGCCTTTACGCTTTTTATAAAATTCTCTACTCATCAAAAAAATAAAACGTATAAAATTCTTGTTTAGAAGCTGGTCAGCAGTTGGCAGCTTCTACGAGAAGTTTTGGGGCTTAACTTACCCCTGATTTTGCATGGAAGAGACAAAAAAACTTTAGATAGGTTATAAGCAATCTGAATTTTAGTTTTAAATAGAAAAGTTGGAGAAAACATGGAGAAATCACCTGCTGGTTGCAGCCTTGAGGGATTTTGTTTGAAGACTTTTCTGTCTTAGCATGAAGAGAAAGAGAGCTAACTTTTGAAAACTGACATTGGGTGTTTTTGGGGTTGTAATTGAAGGCTGAAAATGTGACTTTTAGGGTTTTAAAGTTAACAACAGATTAGGGTCTTGGTTTTGCTAAAAAGTGGTGGCAGTTTAGTATAACTTTAGGGTTTTTAAGTTGAAATTATAAGCTGGCAATATATGGGTAAAACTAACAGCTGCAGGGGAGTTTAGGTTTTAGGGCAACTAGGGTTTTAGAGTAGCTATAGAGTCACGTGTTTAAAAAAAAAAATACAACTTTCCTTTACTTGTTTTGGGACAATAAAGCTGGCAGCAATAAAATAAAGTTTCCTTCTCAAACTAAACTTCTTTTCTTTTTTAAATAGCTTAGGAAAACAGCTCCTACAAAATAGGAGTGTGTTGACATACATTTAGGACTTGTTTTAACAAAGAAACTTTCTTTTTTGGGGAAAAAGACAGCTGGCCAGATTTGGTTTTAGACTTCGATTTTCTTGACTTTCTTGCCCTTCTTAAGTCTTTTTCATCCATCTAACAAACCCCTCTATTAATCCCACGAAATATTTTTTTATGACGAGTAACCCCTCCAAGTAGGGGTGGGCAAATACCCGTGGATCCGCACCGACCCGCGCCAACCGTCCCAATCCGACCAGTGATTTTTGGTTTTCACGTTATTCTGTGCGGTCACGGTTTGAGTTTTCCTCAAACTATGCCGGGCGGGGCGGGACTCAAGTCGCATGATGAAAAATCCCCGAGTCCCCACACCGCCCCGCATCTTATACTTATACAACAAAAAACCCTAACTCCGCCCCCAATCGCGCCACAAGAAGTAAAAAAAAAAAAAAACGCAAAGTCTTCTTCATTCTTCTCTGCGCTGCAGCCTCTAAAGTCTTTTTCATTCTTCTCTTCTCTGCTCTTCTCTTCACTCTTCGTTGAGTTCGATTAGCCTATCTCCTAATCTTCTCTTCGTTATCTAACTCTGAGGAAGAAGATGACCCAAAGAAATAAAAAGAGAAGGGTTTGCAGAGAGAATCACAGAAGGCTCTAGAACTAGAAAGAAGAGTACGTGGCAGTCTCTGGTCAAAATAGCCTACAGCTGGAAGCCATGCGTTGGTTACTTGGTTCAAATTTCAAAAGAATCAAAACGCACTTTCTTAAAAAAAAAAAATCAAAACGCACAAGAGTACAGTTGGAAGCCATGTGTTGGTTCAAAGGAATCAAAACGCACGGATATTTGCGTTTTGAACCAATGTAGTAAGCCATTTTCATTTATTTCTTTTTGAATCCTTCGTCCATGTGAAGAAAGTGTCTTACAGTTGTTTTGAACAAATACCCATACGATGTACGTTGTTTCATTTGCGTAAGTTCTTAAAACAAAAAACAAAAAACAAAAAATACAGCTATAAGGAGAAAAAGGAGAAAAGTGTGAAGTAAAATAGGAAGGCTGGAAGGATCCATAACCAAAAGTACATGTGCCTTCTTCTTCTTCTTCATTTATTGGCTTCATTTACGAAACTACCCCATATCCTTCTTCTTCTTCATTTGTTGTCTTCATTTATGAAACTGCCCCATATCCTTCTTCTTCATTTACTGGTGTCCTTCTTTCACTGCCCCAAAGAGATCGAAACCACTCATCCTTCTTCTCCTCCACTGACCACTTATAATCTCCCAGATCTCCTCTGCCTCTCTGACTAAGATCGATCTCCCTCCAAAACCCGTAAAACCTGCACCCACAGAAACCGCCCCGCATCCCCTGCAAACCTGTGACTTCAGTAAACACAGTTGAGGCCACGGGTGCTATTTTCGCAACCCGTAGGGGTGAGGGGCGGGGGCAAAAAAGGAGAAAATCCGCCCCGCCCCGCCCCATGCACACCCCTACCTCCAAGAGAGAGTCACTTCGTATACCCACCCCTGTGGATAAACCTTAAATCCGTACAAACCGTCTCCTCCACACGAATCGGGTAATACTCCAACTACGCACGAGTGCTAACCCCAAGAAATTGTTTACACCCAAAGGAGTTCGAATCTTAAACCTGATGGAAATGCCACCAAAACCAAAACCCTTACTACTTGAGCCAACTCCTTGGGGTTTATTAAACCCACGAAATTAGAAGAGCTAACTAAGGAAATAGCTACCAAACAATAAATAAAAATATAACACAGCAAGCAACATCATAAAAATTACCTTAGGAGGTCAAGGGTGCTACACATGTAGAACAGAAAATCCCAATTAAATGATCATAGGCTTTTTCTAGGTCCAACTTGCAAAGAACGCTCGGCTCCCCAGATCTTAATCTACTTTCAAGGCATTTATTGGCAATAAGAACAGAATCTAAGATTTCCCTACACCGGATGAAAGCATTTTGAGACTTTGAGACAATCTTTACAAACACCATCTTTAGCACGTTTGGTAAAATCTTAGCAATAATTTTGTAAATGCCACTCACAAGACTAATCGGGCGAAAGTCAGGTGACTAACATTAATAAGGATTTTTTAACATTAGAATGCATGGGAAAATCAAAAATGCTTTTTATCCCTATAGACTAGACAAACAAATTTTGCACTACTTGGTTTCCTTTGTCTAATTAAATCCTCCATTGCATGACACATGCATTAGATCCAAAGGATTTACAAGCATCAGAAAGGGAACTTATTTTGCTATGAGACCAGAAAAGGACCCTACTACCTCTGAAATTAACAATAGTCAAGTTTGCAAAACATGGCAAGACTTGAATCCACAAGTGGGGAGATCACACTTCCACCCTCTTGTCATATTGCTTAGACAAATCAATTAGAAAATTTGACATTCATAGCAACCGAGCCTTATCACATTACCAAAACCACACTCTCTAAGATTTTTGGGATTGTCAAAAGATCTTCAAGGATTAGCAACCACATAACACAAATTGATCATAGACTAAGCAACTCATATATCATTCAACCAAGTCTCTAATCACCCAAAACTGCCAATGACACTGGATTGGAATGAGAAATTCTGACATATTACTACAAGAAACCAATTCAAATTTATCCAAACTACTAGACACCCATAAGTGAGGCTGAAACAAAGCAAATTCACATACTATAGGATGGTAAGATAAATGACTGTGGTGCAGATAAGGGGCTCTTAAGTATTCTTTTCCAGAATTCTATTTCATAGCCTTTAACAAGGAGGCCTTAGTGTCAGACTACATGGACTTCTACAGTTCCACAATCCTTTGGAATCAAAGCTTCATTAGGGCAGCCCATGATTGGGAACTAGAATCTCTTGATTCCTTTCTCAATCCATTATACTCCTCGAATACTCATCCGAGATAAGTGGATAGTATGTTGTAGAGACCATCTAACAGCCACACTTCAATTAAGAGCGATTATAATTTGTTACAATCAGGTGGGCATACTTCTTTCCCTTGGAAAAGTATTTGGAAGGTTAAGGCCCCTCCTCGCATTGTTTTCTTCTTATGGACAGCAACAATGGGTAGAATCCTTACGGCAGATAACCTTAGAAGGCGGGGTTTCCATCTAGCTAGTTGGTGTTGCCTTCGTAAAAATAATGAGGAAACTATTAAGCATCTTCTCATCCACTGCGAGTATGCTGCTGATCTCTAGCACTTGGTTCTTAACATTTTCAAGGTTTCTTGGGTCAAGCTTAGTAGCATCCTAGAGCTTCTTCATTGCTGGAAATTTCTAGGGCGGGGACACCCCAAAGAGGCAGTCTGGAAAGTTATTCCTCCTCTCTTAAAGTTGAGCATTTGGAGAGAAATAAATCGGCGTCTCTTTGAAGATAGCAAGTATAATGTGCTTTTTCACAAGTCCTTCCTTCTGAGATCTCTTTGGATTGGGTTATTGTAAATGTTCCTAATTTTGACTAAGAGAATCTGGTAGATTTGATTAATTTTTTAGATTGTAGTAGCCTTTAGGGTATTCAGCTTCCTTGTATACTTTTTGTGTATGATGGCTTTGCCCTTTTCTTTCAATAATAATCTTATTATTATGCATTAACAAAAAAAATTAATGATTCAAAATGTAAAGAATATAGATAAACACTCATTTTTTTTATAAGTAATAAATTTTATAGAAAAAGCGTAAGACACCCCTACGTACACAAGAACAAACAATCCTTAAAAAAAAAAAAAAAAAAAACCCACAAGAAGAAACCCAAAAAGACCCAAATTAACCCTCAACCCTAAGACCCTCAAACCCAGAGCTCACAAGAAGCATACACCCTTAAACACTCATTTGCTTAGTAAGATACAAACTTAAAACCTATCCAATCATCCTCTACCAACTTAAGTAAAGGCCTATGACTTCTGTTACTCCTCAAAATTAGGCTTAAATCCCTCTTCAACTCACTTTCAAATCCCCTACAATGATGGAGGGGGGAAAAACATGTAGAACAAACAAAAAGCCAAACCAAAGTAAAATTCATGCTAGACGTTTATTTATATTTCTAAGAAAAATGTGAAACTTTCTTCACATTCCAGAACAATATACACCATGAGATACATAAATGTAAATTTCTTTCCTTTTGCTCCAGGTCTCCAAGAAACATATCATCAAAGGAAACCAAATAAAAAATCTTCAACACCTTCTATTTGACAAAAATGAATTGAGTTTCCACTATTTCACAAATAAGAAATACACGTAACATAAGATTCATCAACCAATTCCCTCGTCCTCTCTTTTTCTTAGTTTTCTCAGCAATCAACCAGAACTCTAAGAGAACTATAACCACATTATCTGTATTGAGATATGATACATTTATAACTTCTGTGCAACATTTGTACAAGTCCAACAACTTTTTTTTAAAATCAACCATTGAATATGTAGGACCCACATGTAGGAAAACATATCCAATGGTTAGTTTGAAAAAACGTTCTTGAAATTGTACATGAGTTGTACAAAGGTTATAAACGTATCATATCTCATCTGCCCTAGGCTCAACTGATAATAGATTTCTTTCTCCCAGGACCCAAATGATACTTATCACAGTGTCGAAAGAATTATAATTTTCTTACAGAATTAATCAATTTAACCAGAAACCATAAACTCCAAGGTATTGCTCAGTTGAACATAATCTTTTTGTTCTACCACTGCACAATATACACAATTCATTAATAGCCAATTCCCCTTTCAATTCCCATACTTTTTCTCAGCAATTAGCTCTTCCTCAGAGTAAACCTTCACTAAACCACGCCCAAAGAATCTAGTTGCCTAATATTTTTACTTTTTAATTCTTTCGTTTTCCTAGTTGAGCGAGTATTTCATTATTTGGGAACCGTCAACAACATAACACATCGGATTTAAATATCTGATTTTCCTTACCCTTCCTTCAGTTCACTTAAGGAAACTAATATCACCTTAGCCATAAATGGGTCAAACAACAACAATTCCATGACCAAAGGATCCAACCTTCCCTTTGCCAAACTTTCTCAGCAACCAAACGACACAGAATCCCGACAATACACAACTATTCATTGAAAGTGGAAAACTTTAATTAAACGAACAGAAAATTCAGAATGAGAATTGAATTAACCTCAGGCCGCCGAGACGTGATATCAGCGGAATCATCCATATCGTCTTCGTCGAAGTCGAAATTGGCGTCGTCATCGTCGTCGTCATCGTCATCGTCATCGTCCTCGCCCTCGGCGTCTTCGTCATTGTTGTGATCGTAGTCGCTGCAGTAGTAGTCCATGGGCGTATCCTCGGTCTCGCCACTGTAGAAGTCGTCTTCGACAGACTCGACATCGTTGGCATCGTGCATATCGTCCTCGGAGTCCATGGAGGAAGATAGACAAGCAATAGGCGAAAGAGAGGATCGGAGGGGGAAACAGAGGAATTAGGGCCAGGTGCGATTGGTTGGAGGGAAAAAGGTGGGAGACGGAAAGGAATCAGACGATTTTGATTGGGATTTTGATTGGGATTTTATACGTTGAAGGAGAGGAAGAGAAAGAGGTGACAAAGGAGAATAGAGGAAAAAAAAAATAAAGACGGTATGCAATTATTGTGAGTAAATATAGGTGAGGCAACTTTCAGCAACTCACCAAAAGCAATTGTATTGTTTTACATAAAGAGAGATGATATTTTGGCACCCAAATCACACAATTATTGCTTTTTATAGCTTTTTTATTTTCACCAAAAAAAAAAAAAAAAAAAAAAAAAAAAAAAAAAAAACCGCAAAAC
The DNA here is from genome assembly GCF_958979055.1 of Alnus glutinosa. Lineage (NCBI taxonomy): Eukaryota > Viridiplantae > Streptophyta > Magnoliopsida > Fagales > Betulaceae > Alnus > Alnus glutinosa. The sequence continues at coordinate 28,631,251 of NC_084886.1, forward strand.
TCAACCCAATCCATTTACTTGGTTTTGTAGTTTTTTTTTAATTAAAAAAAAAAAAAAAAAAAAAGAAGAAGCAAATGTAGTCATAATTATGCCAAATATCATTCATCTTACATAAAGGAATTGCTAACAACTCTCATGGGTCTTGCATCCGTGACAATTATTATTTCCACCCTCGCTTCATCACTTAAAAATGATTTTTACATGAATTTTACTATCACGTCAAAGCGTTTGTAAGCGATAATGAACATAACATTTCTCTTCTTTAGGAGGAATACTAGGCATCCAAACACTTGTTTCTAGAATTTAGTTCCAAACTGATGTGTCACAATCCCATGAGATCTATCATTTTGAGAAGTGTGCCACAATCTCATAGAATTGTGACACATCAGTTTGGAACCAAATTCTGGGAAAAAAGTGTTGGAATGTGTAGCATTTCTCCTTCTCTAGATATGTTGGGAAATCTCACTACCACCAATGAATAGGTTTATCGAGTCTAAATAAGCCCATAAAGACATAGGCTCGTAAAGATTTACCAATAAGCCAAAGGCCATCAAGATGCAGTCATCTACATACGCTGCTAGTATAGTGCTCATCGAGGATATTCCAGAATTGTCAAATCCTAGAGATACTGTGAAATATATTTGTGCCATATCCAGGAGATAATTGATGAGCGTATCACCGGATGTGCAAGATCACATCCCGATATGAAATGATGGAGTTTGGGGATGAGTCAATCCCGAGACTCCTGGAATATCGTTGGAAGCTGTGACGACCCTTTTTTCTATTATTATACAAAACATTTGCATAAATATTAATATCTTAAAATATAAACGGATCTTCACAGTGACACGACGATATGTCACAAAGCCAACATATGGAACATACCCCATAATATGTACCTGGTAAATCAGAATATAATATCTATCTACTATGCAGTAAAAAACATAAATCTAATAGCAGAAATCACATCTTTAACATTTATCATAAATTAATTACAACAAGAGTCATTTAACATCTATCTGTTTAAGTATTTCCTCAATATAAATACATAACAGAAATGGCTTGACAAAGATTATGTGACACAAGCTTCACAAGCCATAAACAAATTACCCAAAAGAATGGACATCCCGCGGTCTATCACGCTACAACTGTCGCGTCGAGCTTCAGTCATAATATTCCAAAACACATCTACGAGACCATCAACTATGACTAGAGTACCTGCAGCCAACATCAAAATCTGCACGGTTGCGGGGGTTGCCATATCGGCACAGGTGGAATTATGAGCCCATCGTCTCAGTATAAAACATACCGAGACCTCAGTGATATTAAACTAACTGAGTTTTCGCAATGAACCAACTTTTCCTCTATAGTCTTGCGAGCACTATAACAGCTACCAATTTTATAAACTTTAGTTTGAAAACCCCCATAGTTGTTATAGCAAACACCGACTATTAGAAAGCATTTAAAACATACTATGTAGTTAGACCCATACGTAGAAGTCCCAATGGCTCGGAAGCAATTACGTACACACCCATCTACAATAATACTTTTACATTGGTAGCTCAAATGCATAGAGATCTAACGTCATCAACTGTGATATCACCGTGCCTCAGGGCATTACAACTTCATGTCTATGGCACATAGTTGTCCATGCGGTTACTAGAGTAAAACTCCGATATCTAAGCACTTCTTATTGATGTACCAATGACAATCCATCTACCTACTCCCAAAACACACTGATATTCCAACCGATAGCGTCACATCCAAGTACATCAAGCTTAAAACATACCATTTTGCTTTTTAATATGAGCATACTATCATCCCCCGAATACGGATAACACCAAATCATAGGGCATTACAACTTCATGTCTATAGCACATAGTTGTCCATGCAGTTATCAGAGTAAAACTATGGTATCCAAGCACTTCTTACTGATGCACCACGACAATCCATCTACCTACTCCCAAAACACTGTATTACTCATACCCAAACAATGAAAATACCCTTGTACATCTAAGCTCAATGTTCTTAAATCATGCAACCAGACGATAGCAGTATACATAAGCTCTTTGTCATTAAAACTCTTAGGCATACTAATACGTCTAGCATAAAAACTACAATATTCTGTATCATGAAAACATCACACAATTTAAATGATGATATGCATGCTCATGATAGTATTTTTATTCATTGTGGGGCTTACCATCTCTTTCGTTATTATGAGGCTTACCCTCTCTTTCGTTATTACGTTCATGCTTTATGCTTTGTAATTCAAACTCTATACTCATATTCCTTGCAAATCATGCTTTCTTCAAATCCGATAAACCAATCAACATACAATTTTATCATTCTACTTTGCATAATTTAAATCTCAATCGCAGCACACATTCAAACACTTTAAATCAATTCAACACCCTTCATTCATGCACCATTTCACAACATCATTGATATTATTTGAACATAATCAAAACTACTCAAATCAACCAAAACAGATATATTCAACATACAGTTGGTTCAGATTAGAAAACATATATATTTTGCAATTCTATAATATATAAAAATAATAGTTTCTTAGTGAGTGAAATATCACATTGACTGTGTTGGACTCTTGACTCGAACTCAACATTGGAGAAACCTTGAAGTCTCCGATCCGGACACTATCCTGCAAACATTGGTATCGTTAGACTACACCATTGAACTCTATACTCTATGACACATAGACTACCCACGTGCTCACGCATCGCATTAACCGCTTCTAAGGCTAGCCAAATATCATAAACTATTATTATGTCATCATTTAGGTTTAGGTTCACATTATATCATGTTTATTAATGCTAAGGTGTGTTTACTATTTTCATTGGTTTATACATTATTGTTGTACCACATTATTATTGTTAACCTTATTTGTAACGCGTTGCTTATTTGTTAAGTTAACAAGGTAGATTTGACTCATAGACATACATATCTACATATACATACATATATGCATACAACGCTTAACAAGCTTAAACCTAATCCGATGATACACTAAAATATTTAGTGTACATGGATAGGTGAATTAGTTACTAGATTACCTCCTACTAGATTCAAAGTACATTTATGTACTTCTACATTCTTATTAATTCATATTTGTTGTCTAAGGGTTACATGGATAATTATCATTTCACGGCATTCCCATCTTAACAATTACTTTAATGCTTAACCTTTATTAGTCACTAACCACATAAGTGGTTTAGGTTTAGGACTTTAATCTTATCTAACATACTAATTTAATAACCTATTTTATAGTTTGTTGTTTATTTACTTATTCACTTATTTTATTCTCTATCCCTCACCTAGATCATCGTCACTTCAAAGGATTCTATTAGGCCAATACCATGGGCTCATCTAAACAACCTAGTTCACAACACCAATTCACATACCTTTATCCAACCATTTCCCAAAGAGGATTCAATAACCAAAGATTAACTATAATCATTTAACAAACCATACTTTTATCTTTAAAATCTCATATACCACATAACCTAATTTCCACCAAAGTCCATAACCCATTTTATTATTACACCATAAAAATCAATGGATATCATATCCAAATAAATCCCTAAATCAATAGGTACTAACAAATTCAACACAAAGCCAACCTAAACACAACCAATCCACCATTCCTCCTTCCAATCATAACCCATAAACTGTCTAGAACCAATTCAGATTTCTCTACTAGAATCACATAGCAACATTCAATAGAAAACAATAATTATCAAAAGCCTAAAACTAAACTCCAAGAATGCCTATTTGGGATCTCCACACCAAACCCTCAAATTCCATCTCCAACTCAGTTAACATCAACCTTAAAACATAAATAAACTTAATCCCTAACAAATAAACATAAACTAACATCATCATCTCATTTACAAACACAAACCAGATTTTGATTCCCATCAAAGCATCATTTTGGAAATTCAACCAAAAATCCATCAATCTATTTTAGAGTACTATACATGGGCTAGCCTTAACAAAACCAAAACCCCAACAAAAAGCACCATTCGGCCTAGCTAGAAAATTACCCAACAATCAACATCATAAATGTAAATCAACAAACCAAAACCATTTGGCCATCCACAGAAAATTGCCCAGATCAACAAGACCAACCCATAAAATCCACTCCTCAACCGATAGCCACATGGACCAAAAGGGGAGACCCATTCAGCCAAACCACCACCCAACATCACAGAAACTTTCAGCCAATGAGAAAAGACCCATGGAAATCCCACAGAATCGAACCCATCACTCACATATTTCCACCCTTATACCCATTTGGAACTTTGCAACCAAGCCCTAAGAAAATCAGATTTCAAAACATATATTCAATGCACAAAATGAAAATACAAAAAGCTAGGGATTTACCTTACACAAACTCCCATGGCCGAAATCCATGTTTCTGCATCTCTCACGATCCCAGTGTTTCTCCCTCTCAGTGACTCTCAATCTCAACATCATATCTCTCTCACAGTGCCTCTCTCGTGTGCCAGAGGAAGGGAATATGAAAGGAAAAGGGTTCAGGTGTTGGAACAAGGGTGGCGGCAGAGTGTGATTAGAAGAAGGGGAAGAGAAGGAAAAGAGGGAAATGAAAGAAAGAGGGAACGTGCGATCGGGAGAGGGGAGAAAAGAAAAGAAAAAGGAAAGAAAAGGGAGAGGCGTGTGAGTCAGGGGAGAGAAGAAAGAAAAGAAGAAAAGAAAAGGAAGAAGATTGGGGAGATAGGGACACGCGTGTGAGTGTGTGGTTGGGAGAAGATAATGCTACCTTCTCTCAGCCAACCGGATGCTGACACGTGGCAGGGGGAGATTTCCTTTATTTTTAAAGCCCCACTTTTTATTATTTATATCAGGAACCCCACTTATTAAAATCCTATCATTTAGTAATTAACATTTGGCCCCATATTTAATTTAATTACTCTCAACCCATTCAATTAATCATTTATTCCATTTGGGTCCATTATTACTATCACTCTAGTTCTCTTATTTTATCATAGATTTATTTTATTTTCTTAACATAAATATTAATACCGAAAATATAATTATTAATCCCATATTTAATAAATATGACTTATTAATTGCTAAATGCCCTATTTATTTTCTTGGTCTTTACAGAAACTCTAAATCCCGAGATGAGCTCTAATCTCCGATCATCCGAAATCAGTTCCCACCCAATCCGGAATTAAAGTTAAAACCTTGCCTATAAATAGGCTTGCACCATTAGGTATCACAAATGCTAATTTATTGTGCTTTTCTATTATATACGAATTGCTCTGCAAGATTTTGACTTAAGCATCAGAGTGAGATCTCGTCGACATACCCAGCAAGCTCTTTTGGTTTTTTATTTTGCAGCTGTTAGAGAAAACATTGTCAAAAGGTGTATGTCACTAATTTGGAAACTATTTAGAGCCATGTGTATGAACGATTTATTCATTTCTCATAATATATATATAGACACACACACACAATGGTGACTGCACGTTCTATTAATCATGCTAGAAGAACTAGAAATCCTCCACCGGAGGCTGGTGGGCCTTCAAAAAACCCTCAGGAGCAAGTAACCAGCTTGCAAGCTTAAATCGCCCAAATGTTCAAAGATATGGAGGCCCTTACCGAACAAAATGCTAGTTTATTGCGACAAATCCCGTAGGAATCTAATATAAATGTGGAGAATGAGGGAGAAGAGCAAAGCAGTCGGAGCAACGGGTGGAAGGACCGGGAAGCGAGTCCCCGGAGAGAAGATGACAACTAGCAAAAACAACCCAAGAAGATCTGTCACAAAGGGAAAAGAAATTTGAGGGATGTGGTGGCAAATTTGGATGAGAAATGCAATATCCTTCAATAAGAGATTCTCTAAAAGGAGAAGGGCAAAATTTCTCTAGTGGATAACCTGCTGCATGGGACAGCCCTGCCCTTCACCAATCAGATAGTTGCAGTCCAACTTCTCTAGAAATTTAAGGTTTCGAGCGTAGCAACCTGCACCGGGCTTGAAGATCCAACCAAGCATCTAAACAATTATCGGGCTCATTTGGATCTTCACGTGCGGTATGCCAAATGAGGTAGCTTGCCGGGCCTTTCTCCATGGAGAACCCCATGGAAGAGACAACGTATGCGGCTCTGTATCAAGGTATATGGACTGATAGATCTTTGATGGCAAAGTTGGCTCAGAGGCAGCGAAACACCCTGCTAGAGTTTATGGACAAAGTGGAAGAGTTCATAAACCAAGAAGAGACGCTTCGAGCTATCATAAGATCCCGGCAACCTCAATTCTCGGTCCCGAAGGTCTGCAAGAATAAGAAGAAGAAGAAAAATCCTAAAGTGGAGGACACAATAGACTTTAAACCGTGCATGACATTTAAAGAATATAACTTTACACCTCTCAATGTGGCGATTACTAAGGTCCTCATGCAAATCAAGAAGGACCCCGAGTTTGCCCTCCCTCCGAAGATCTGGGAAATCCACCAGAGAAAACTAAAGATAGATATTGCACTTTCCATGAAGCCAATGGCCACAATAATAAGGGTTGTATAGCCATAAGGCTATTGATTGAAAAGTTCGAAAAGCTCATGCAATTTCTTGCCGAGCATCGGGGCCAACAGGGTCAAAACCAGGACCAACAGCCTCGGGATTACCTGCCTCGAGAAGATAGACACCAAGACTGAACGCTCTGGAATGGCATGAATCAAGAGAATGAGCCTCGGGAACACAATAGAATAAGGGAGGGACCGAGGAGAGAGAGGAGTAGAAGTAGGAGTCATGGGCACCAAGAACCTAGAGACCAGCATGTTATAGCTGAGATTCACTCTATAGCTAGTGGGTTTGTTGGAGGAGGAGAATCTAGCTCGGCCAGAAAAGCCTATGCTAGACAAGCAAGGAGTTGGGAGGTTCTCACAATGGAGAGACCGTTCAAATCTCGAAAGAAGGAGACTCCAATTTTGGGGTTTTCGGATGACGACTATGTAGGGGTGTCGCTCCCTTACATTGACGCTTTGGTTATCACATTGACCATTGTGAATCACAACATCCACCAAATCCTGTGGATAACAAAAGCTTGGTTGACATTTTATACTGGTCAACCTTTATGTATATGGATATAAGTCAAGAGTGAAAAATAAAGAGACTTCTAATTTAACCGTGTGTGTGTAAACAATGTGTAACAAAATATCTAAATGCAGAGTTTAAATGAGACATATATTTTTCTAATGAAGTGGAAACTCAATCAAGAGAAAAAAAAACTACTCCGGGGCAGCCAAACCCAGGATATCTACTATTCAGAAGACAAAGCTAGTAACAAGGCAGTAACACTCACATACCTTATGCAGCGATCATACCTTGTACTCTAACACATAACCCAACGTGAAGGCCTCCCAATCAAGTCTCCTACTTGAAGGGGTCTTCAATGGATTCCTTTAGCTTAAGGCTCCTCCCTAAGCTAGACTTCACAAGAAGAAAGTAGCCACACACCAGCAACAGCTAGAGAGCTAGCAAATCTTCACAATATCTCCTTTTACACCCTCTCTAAGCTATAGGGAATTCAATACCAAATTCTATAATTTTTACATGCCTAGAGGCCTCTATTTATAGGCTTAAGAAAACCTAAGTCGAGTTCAAAACGTACTTCTTTAGATCGGGTTCGGACGGAAGCTGAGTGCGTCCAGACAGATAACTGCAACTGCCTTCCATACTGCGCTTCACGCTTTCCTTATTAAGGTCGCGTCCGGACGATGTTGCCCTAGCAGCTGGACGGTTGCAAGCTGTTTCCCAATCCGTGTTTGAAAAGGAAGTTTGGATTCTTCTCGAACACTGGAAAGCGTCCGGACGGTGTTTCCCTGTAGTCCAGACAGATGCTTGATGTGCTGGCAGAATCTTCTAGACACAGAAGGGCGTCCGAACGTGTCTCTAGGTCGTCCAAACAGAAACAAGGGATCCGACTTTTGCTGAGTTGTAAATTGCGCAGAATCTTCCTGTAACTACTGAAATTGCCTTCTTGATGCTTGTGACACTGAACTTGTCATAATAAGGCTCTTCCCATCTTAGAAAATTAAACGCTTATATAACTAAAGATTCTAAATAATACGGCAACCTTGTTTCAAATAGCAACCAACAAAGTAATGTTTTTGTCAATAGAATGTAGCCAATAAACTAGTATAAGTTAATAACATGACTAGTTTATTTCAAATATCTCATGAGTCCATTCCTAATCTACTAGCAAGCCTAACCCATAGTTGTATTAGTATGCTTTCCTAGTTGTGGGTCCAAGGGTGTGTATATCATAGTATATTTTCTACATTAATTCCAAATGTGTTATAGTATAAAGATTTCACAGTTTCATATGAGATAATTTTGTTATCTAGAAAGAATTTCTTAAAGACTGAAATGTATAAGTTAATAACATGACAAATTAATTTCAAATATCTCATGAGTCCATTACTAATCGACTAGCAAGCCTAACCCATTGTTGTATTAGTATGCTTTCCTAGCTGTGGGATGAGGGTAGTATTTTGTTTAAACCTTTACTCATGTGACTATCTAGCTGTCAAGGATTTCTCTTAATTGCATTCAGAGAGGTAAGTATATCCTCTATTGCTATTTTGTTCATTGTTTTTAGCACTATAGATATGTACATGTGAATAATTGTTTTATTACTTTATTATGAATTTACATTGCTTTCAAAAAAGGTTTCTACAGAGCTTTTGAAAATGAAAAGTTGTCTATGGAAAATATATCATTGAGAAAAGAGATTTGTTTTGGAAAGTTCTTAACATGAAATAATTTCTAAATACATTCAATTTTATTCTTGGAAAGTTCCCAAATTGGGAAAGTACTATTCTAGAAATATGAATATGGAAAACCCTCCTGCACGTTGCCTTGAGATGCACCAAGAGAAGGAAAAAAAATGGGAAAAGTTTTTAAGATGAGGGCACGTGTGGAGGAGATAATTTTGGCCCAAGAGAATTAAAAGAAAACACGGGTCAGTATCGACGCTGGGATGGAGGCGCAACCATTGAAGGAGGCCCTGCCATATTCCATCGCTTTTGCCAAGTTAAGTGCACCCAAGAAGTTAATCGGATAGCTAGAGGGCACACCTATGGCCGCATGCGTTGCACTGGTCGCAATGACTGCTCAACCCTAGTACGCGAGGGTAACAGTGTGCATGGGCCCTATTAGGAGGATATTAGTTAGAAATAAATATATTTATGTGTTCTAAAGAAGATGAATGTGTTTTATCGTAGCTTTATTGGAAATTAATTTATTTCGAAATAAATTTGTGTCATCCTTTAAATAGTGATATGTGTTAAATTTGCTTTGAAGTGATTTCAAAGACGTTTTAAGTAATTGTGTCTTAAAGAAAATGAATTTAACCCAACTGTTTTTTGGTTGGAGATTTACTTACTGAGCCGTTTTGCTCATTTAGTTTACTATTTTGATTTCAGGTGTTGAGCAAGACTAGACGGCCGGAATGTGGGGCTAGGAAACCTATAGGGAGTTTAATCATGAATAAATTTTCTTTATATTAAATAAGTGCAGTAGCATGAGGAATATTCGTTTCGAATCTTGTTACTATTGTGATATTATTTTAGAAGGTTTGATCAACCATTCTACATTAGATGAATTTTAAATTAACTCATTTTCTTACATGCATTTATTATCTCATTTATTTAATTGTTGTGGTAAACCTTAGAAATCTTTGCACCATTGAGAAAGCAGTTGACAATCCTAACCCTAGCGGGCTGGGGGTGTTACATATGTAGTGAAAATTAAAGATGACTTTTAATTTACCAAGTGTGTGCAATAGTGTGCAACAAAATATCACAATGCGGCAATTAAAAAGACAGATATTTTGTTGACGAAGTAAAAACTCAATTAAGAAAAAAACCACTCCGGGGCGGCCAAACTCAGAATATCTACTATTTAAAAGACAAAGCTAGTTACAAAGCAGTAGTACTCACATACCCTTATGCAGTGGTAGTACCTTGAACTTTGACGTATAACCCAACACGAACGCCTCCCAACCAAATCACCTCCTTGAAGAGGTCTTCAATGGAATCCTTTACCTTAGGGCCAACCTCTAAGATAGATTTCAATTCAGCACAGCAACAACACTTGGTAACGGCTTGAGAGTGAGCGGATCAGCACAATAGCTTCTAAAATAAACTCCCTAAGTACTACGGAATTCACTACAGAATTTCTACAAAATACATGCATAGGTGCCTATATTTATAGGCTATAGAAAACCAAATTCGTGTCTGATTTGAATTTCCTAGGCGGCGTCTGGACGGTAGCTAAGGGCGTCCAGACGAACAACTATGCGATCGGCATTCCAAATTCGCTTGAAATTCTTTTCTGCATAGAGCCGCGTTCAGACAGTGTTGCCCTAGCGTCTGGACGGTTGCACTTCAGCTGCACGCAATTTCCATATTAAGGCCTGAGCGTCTGGACCATGAAGTCTGACGTCCGAACAGTTGAACATCTTCTGCACGACTTGCCTTTTCAAGGATAGTGTCCGGGCGGAATAGCCACGTTGTCCGGACGGTTGCAGGTGTCTTCCAAAATCTGTGTTTTGGAAAGAAATCTTTTAACTTGTCAAACACTGAAAGGCGTTCGGACGTGTTGCTGAGACGTCCAGACGGATGCAACTGAGAGCAATTCAAAGCTTTTAGACACAGAGGGACATTCAGAAGGAAAGATCTTGTCGTCTGAACGGATGATGCTTTGTCAGATGAGCGTTCGAATAGAATTTCACGTCCTCCGGACGGATGCAGTGGAACTGAACTACATTGTTTTGAATCTTGCATAGAGTCTTCTTGAAGCTCATAACTGAAGTGTAGACTCTGAATAAAACAGCATCCCTCAATAATAAGCATCATTACATAGAAGTGATTTTGTCAAACAGAATGCAGCCAATACAAAAACTAACGAACTCCCCCTGTGGCCATTCTGAGACAAAAATCACTTGAACGGTTTAAAAATACAATCCCAGTCTAAAATCTAACATACTCTCCCTTTTTGTCTTAAAGGGTAAATAGAGTATAGAAGGATCACAGTAATAAAATACTCCCCATTGATGTCTCAATAGGACAAGGGTAAACAGAGTATATAAAGTCCATAGACAAAAACGTTCTAAAATCCAAAGCAATAGGAAAATAGAGAAGAGTCTTCAAGTAGCCCAAAAGAGAGGAACAAAAATCCTCCAAGTACCAAATCTTGTTGATCCACTGAAATCAAGTAATGAAGAAAAAGCCGTACAAAAGGCTGGATTTGTACTACTTCAGCTTCTAGCTCTGGAAGCCGAAAAACCTTCAGTCGCTTGATTTTGCAAAGCTTGAACCTGGTTATCCGCAGATTGACATCCTTTAAGCAACTGGTCTGCAAGATAAAAGAGGAGATTCTCCACTGAACCTCTAACTGATATAGATCTAAGGGAGATACTATGGAAGGCTCTGCATGAGCGGGAGGAATAGCTCATCTAAAACCTGAGACCTTTGAAAATATGAACATATGACTTCAACAACAGTCTGTTTTCCAAAAGATCCATCTATCAAACATTGTGCTGGGAGCCGCTGGATGACATATTCCTGAATCAAGATTAAACAGAAATATATTCAAAAATACCATTACCAAGAAAAATCAGATTCTGTTAGTTCCAAAAGTGGTATTTATGACGGCTGTCAAATGGATGCAAAAAAAAAAAAAAAAATATAAGCAATGCAGCAATTCATAAGGCATACATATATCAAGATCAACCCAGCACACAAACAAAATAGGTTTTTCATGCACAATATCTCAAGAAAATATCTCAATCAAGAAATATTCAAATATTCTAAAAGCAAAAAAACTTAAAAGAACAAAGGAAGACACAAAGAAGATCATGGAATGAGAAGAAATGTGTAGAGAATGCCAAAATCTCGGGTGAAATTCGCGAGAAAAACACACAACTTGACATGATAAATCAATAAAAATGCAGAAATGTGTGTATGACAGAAAAAGACATGCAAGTCTTAAACCTGTAGAGATCTCGTCCGGACGGCTACTGCTAGATCAGCATAAGGCAAGACCGCGCCCGTCCAGATGTAAGAATAGGTCCGTCCGGACGCTTCACACTGAAAATCTGAAACTTGAGGAAAATTTACAGAAAAAATATTTTCTCTAAAGTTAGCTTCAAAATACGCATGTAAAATCAACTGATAAACTAGTCAAATAACATTGCAAAAATATGCAAAGATATATATGAGAGTTAAGTATTCAATAAGCACAAATTTCCCTGCAGATAGAAATTTTAAATAGATTACTCAACTCATGCAATGCGTGTGTGTGTGAAAGCTATCTCAATAACGTATGAAGTTCACTGATATGACTTAAAGTAACCGAATTTTCTAAACAAGAGAGAAAATCAATGATAGATTAATCAAAAGTCAAATCTTATTTTACTTGGGCCTAGCCACCCTCATCTGATATATGGCCCCAACGCTGCAACACTTTTCTTTTACTTAGTCCTTTAGTGACCGTCTATTTCCGCAATGATTTGGTCACTAATTGTTTCTATAGGGACAAGTTCAAGAATAGATTTATAGCACAAAAGCAGTGGATCTTTTTATTTATCCATATTTATTCAGTTTTGAATATTTTTTATCACTTGGTACTGCAACCTAGAAAGAATGCTAGAATTTATGGGTTCTAGGTTCAACTAGCGAGTTGGTCAATTTGACCATCTTCGCAAAAAAAAAATCTCTCTCATTAGAATTTCCAGAAGTTAAAAGTCAGAGAAAAAAAATGTACCTTAGGGGAGCTTTGAATAGTGCACAATTTTTTCATCGCATGAGAAAAACAACTATCTAACATTAAGATGCAACAGAAAAACTTAGCAGATATTAGACATAAACTCTCAATCATATATAAGCATATTCAATTAATGCACAATGAACTGAGATATCAGGCAAAAATACATACAATATCTGAAGAGCTATCAAAAGTAAAAAATAAAATTCTGCTTCTCCTCCATTTTATTTTTTAATTTTGAAAACAATAAAACAGAAAAACAACAAGGACATGCTTATGGAAAATGAAATAACATCTAGTCCCAGCATGTAAGGTAAAATCAAAGTTGTCATCAGGGAGAGAGGTTTAGAAATACCAAGACAGAAAAGTAACTGCTTGACATGCTTTTGACTGTCATCCCTAAAAAAAATCTGCAGAAGTTTCTCAAGATAACAAGAGAAAATATGGAGATAGAATAAATGGTTCCTCAAACAAAATGCAAGGCATGAATAAGACATGACATGATAAACAATGCAATTTAAACATACCTGACATGTACTAGGATTTAGGATCTGAAATCCTATGCATGGTGAGACTGCACCTCTACTAGGTGAGTCCACTCCCCTTCAATGGGTGAATGGTCTCATCAATCCTGACCCATACCTGCTTGACCCATGGCGGTGGTTTGCGGGTCTTGTCTATGTTGTCCATTCTTCTTAACATACCTAGCATTAGGCTCAGCAACCCTTCATAGCCATGGTTGCTAATGAGCTTCTGCGGCTTTCTCTTGCAACGCCTTGATTTGTTCTTCTTTGATTTGCCACTCTTATTGGCAGGAATAAACTGCTACTGATGCCGTGGAGCCTGATGTGCCATCGGAGGTAAAGTGTCTGATGTAGCTCTTGTTGGTAGCTCCCTTTGAACATTCGACTTCTGGGCCTAGAGCTGTGGACATTTGGGTCGGATGTGACCGGTGATGTCGCAGTGATGACAGGTGGGCAGACTTCTTTTGTTTGAATGCTTCTTGACATTCTCTTTCCTCAGAGCATCCTACTTAATCCAAGGCTTGTAGGATTTCAACAAATAACAATTTAGTCTAATATGACCAATCTTTCCACAATTATGACAAGTAGGAGCATATTTACCTTATGTTCTTGAGTTCTTGGATTTAGGCATCACAAGATTATTTAAGCAAGAATTTTCTAAACAAGCTGTATTTATTATCATAGGCTTAATATCAATAGAATCTAATTCAGAATCAGAAGCATGTGAAGTAGAAGTACTCAAATCATCAACAATTAAATCAGGCTTGTTAGAAATATTTGTATGAATACAAAACATGCTTTTCAAATTATCACTAGAAAATTTTTCCAATTTATTCTGTAGTGTATCAATGGTATTAAGCAACATGATATTCTCAGATTTCAAATAGTCAATCAAAACATGTGATTCAGATAATTAAAAAATCAAAGACTATTTTTCTTGCTTCACCATTTTAAGCTCTTTATGAGAAACTTTAGATTTTTTAGCATTTTTCAATTTATCAAAAACCTTAAAGAGCTTAATATTATAATTCTCAATGGATAACTGAGAAGAATTCATGATAAAATGTGTAATAAAAAAATAGAAGTTACAAAAGATAAGGATCACACAGGAATTAAATCCTTTAAATGGAGTGTACCCGCTCTGATACTAGTTGAAAATTAAAGATGACTGCTAATTTACCAAATGTGTCCAATAGTGAGCAACAAAATATCACAATGCGAAAATTAAAAAGACAGATATTTGGTTGACTAAGTGAAAACTCAATTAAGAGAAAAACCACTTCGGGGCAGCCAAACCCAGGATATCCACTATTTAGAAGACAGAACTAATTACAAAACAGTAGCACTCACATACCCTTATGCAGTGGTCGTATCTTGAACTCTGATGTGTAACCCAACACGAATGCCTCCCAACCAAGTCATCTACTTAAGGGGTCTTCAATGGAATCCTTTACCTTATGGCCAACCCTTAAGATAGACTTCAATTCAGCACAGCAACAACACTTGGCAACAGCTTGAGAGTGAGCGGATCAGCACAATAACTTCTAAAATAAACTCTCTAAGTATTACAGAATTAACTACCGAATTCTTACAAAATACATGCCTAGGTGCCTCTATTTATAGGCTACAGAAAACCAAATTCGCATCTGATTTGAATTTCCTATGGGGCATTCGGACAGACAACTGTGCGATCGGCTTTCCAAATTCGCTCGAAATTCTTTCATGAATAGAGCCGCATCCGGACGGTATTGCCCTAGCGTCAAGAAGGTTGCACTTCAACTATACGCAATTTTCATATTAAGGCCTGAGCGTCCGGACCATAAAGTCTGATGTCCGGACGGTTGAACATATTCTGCACGACTTGCCTTTTCAAGGATAGCGTCTGGACGGAATAGCCACATTGTCCGGACGGTTACAGCTGTCTTCTCATATCTGTGTTTGGAAAGAAATCTTTTAACTTGTCGAACACTAAAAGGCGTTCGAACGTGTTGCTGAGACTTCTGGACGAATGCAACAGAGAGCAGTTTGAAGCTTCTGGACACAGAGGGACGTCCGAATGGAAAGAGATAACCGTCTGAACGGAATTCCATGTCGTCCGGATGGATGCAAGGGAACTGAACTACACTGTTTTGAATCTTGCACAGAGTCTTCTTGAAGCTCATAACTAAAGTGTAGACTTTGAATAAAACAACATCCCTGTATAATAAGCATCATTACATAGAAGTGATTTTGTCAAACAGAATGCAGGCAACACAAAAACTAACATCTAGGGTACAGTCTCAGAAGGTGTTCATCCACAATTAAAGCCCATAAATTCAACGTGTTTCAAGAAACCCAAAGTGTCCGATCCAGACCAAATCATCACAATTAAAGAGTAATGTGCACAAGAATTCTGAGAGTCAGTACAAATCCCATAGCCAATAAATCCCCATTATCTCCGCTGACAAGTTAGATAAGGGAATTGTGTGGTAAATGTTCGGAATTGAGCCGACTAAGCCTTTTGGGCCTCCGTGACAATTCGAAAACAATGGCCTAACAATAGGAAATGTCCAAAAGTGCTCAAGTTGAGTATAAACTCTTCATGTCTCTCTTGGAACCTTCAATGATTTTAGCAATACTCTCTCAACCCGACTCAAAGTCTTGTACCAAATGACTCATCAAAGTCCATATATCCTAGGATAAGGATAAGCTCCAACAACAACCATATCCCGAGAATCATGGGATTGGGTTGGACTTAATCACAAACTCCAACATCCTCCTATAAAAGTAGGATGGAGTTCAGGTAAAAAAGGGGTTCTCAATTCTCTCAACAAAACACTATATTTTACAAGTTCATTGTTTCCTCCATGACAAAGGAACTGACTTAAGCATCAGAGCTGTCCTCCGTCAGAACATCCCTGACAAGTTCTTGTGACTCTTGTTATTTTTGAAGGTATCCATACTCTTGCCTTTGATGATCCCCAAGACTGGAAACAACTTCAACAAGTTTGATTTGTTCAATTTTTTTTTTTCAAATTAGATTTGTTCATGCTTTGTTCATTAAGAATGGAGCTTTAAATTAGAAGTTCAAGCCGAATTCAAAACTACTTACAAAAAATCTTAAAACTAATTTTTTATATTGTTAGACCATTTTTCGGATTGGTGACGTACACCTTTCGACAATGTTTTCTCTAACAGCTGTAAAATAATAAAATTAAAACAAAGGAGCTTGTCAGGTGTGCCGGCGAGGTCTCACTCTGACGCTTATATTAAAATCTTCCAGATAAATTGGTATATAATAGAAAAGCACAAGAAATTAGCGTGTGTGATACCTGATGGTGCATGCCTATTTGTAGGCAAGGTCCTAACTTTAATTCTGGATCGGGTGGGAGTTGATTCTAGAGGATCTAGGATTAGAGCTGATCTCGAGATTTAGAGCTTCCAACGATATTCCGGGAGTGTCGGGACTGACTCATCCCAAAACTCCCTCATTGCATATCGGGATGAAATCTTGCACATCCGGTGATACGCTTATCAGTTATGATCTTCCGGGGCATACCTACCTCCCAGATAACATGACACGAATATCTCTCACAGTATCTCCATGATTTGACAATCCTAGAATATCCTTGGTGAGCACTGTACTAGCAACATGAGTAGATGACTGCATCTTCATGGACTTTGGCTTCTTCGTAAATCTTTACAGGCCTATATCTTTATAGGCTTATATAGACTCGATAAGGCCATTTATTGGTGGTAGTGAGAATATTTCCCAATAGTTACCCCCTCAATTCCCTTATCCGAGATGTTTGCTCGGTTATAAGAATTCAGTTAGTTTGTGTTAGTATTTTGGCCCTATTCTGTGTTTGGACAAAATCACTTATGTGTAATGATGTGGTAAACAGGGATTCTACCTTCAGAGTGATGTTAGAAGATTCTGCCTGGGAGTCAGAAGAATTTCAAGTTCCCTGTCAGCCGTCCGGACGATGTGTCATCTCGTCCGGACGCCCATCTGTCTACTGTTCCATCTATTCGGACGACGTGTTATTCCGTTCGGACATCAGACAGACAAGCATCATCTGTCTGGACGACGTGCTTCTTCCGTTCGGACAACTACATCGTATCGAGAAGCTTCTGTACCAGCTTGCTCCGTCCGGACATTTCAACAGCACGTCCAGACGCCTATCAGTTCTCGAACGGTTCACTGATTCTTTCCAAGTTTCAAGAAAGGGAAGATCAATCAACCGTTCAGACGATGCGGTATCCCGTCCGGACGCGTATCTCCGTAAGGCAAGAATCGCAGTTCAAAATGGACCGTCCGGACGTCTGACAGCTGTGGTCCGAACGCTGGTGCATCGTATATGGTAACTGCCGATTCGACTTCAACCGTTTGGGCGTCTCCCTCTCATGGTCCGGACGCACGCACATTAGATATGGAAATTGCGTGTTGAAGTTTAGCCGTCCGGACGCTCCTGCCCCATGGTCCGGACGCGCGAAGCCTATTATGGAAATTACTTGCAGTGGACGTGCGTCGGTTCGGACGATAGAGCCATCCCATCCAGACAATGTTCTTATACCGGAAAGATTTCTCCGTGAAAATTTCAGAAAATTCTGTCGCACAGTTGTCCGTCCGGACGGCCATGGTTTACCGTCTTGACGGCCCCCAAGCATATTTTGCCTAACGCCCATTCTGACCCCCAGCCTATAAATAGGGGCCCCTGGGCACTTAGAGCTGCAAGAATTCGGTGTGAATTCCATTAGAGCTCAGAGACGTGATATCTCCTCTGAAACCGTTTTTCAAGTGTCCTGTGCTATAAACCGAAGTCTATCTTAGAGGTCGGCTCTAAAGTAAGGAGTTCCATTGAAGACCCCTTCAGGTAGGTGAACCTGATTGGGAAGCGTTCGTGTTGGGTTACACGTCAGAGATCAAGGTACGACCACTGCATCGGTACATGTGAGTGTTACTGTCTTGTATCTAGCTTTGTCTTCTGAATAGTGGAATTTCTGGGTTTGGCTGCCTCGGAGTGGTTTTTCTCTTAACTGAGTTTCCACTTCGTCAACAAAAATCTCTGTGTCATTTACTTTCCGCTGTGCTTTAATTTTTGTTGACACTTGTTGCACACACTTTACTTTTAGAAGTCATTTCAATTTTTCAGTTTGATTTATCTCCTCTGGAAAGGTTTTGCATAGTGGATATTTATTGTGGTTTTCCCTGTCATGTCTCTTCAAATTCTCATCGTGGCCATAATTCTCGGTCCACGCATCATCCTTTTGGTGGTGTGTCTTTCATGATTCTCGTGATTTTCTGACTTGTATGTGATATGGGATGTGTGTCTCTTGTTCCCTGTCTGCTCATACGCGTATTTTGAGGAGCCATTTAATGGGCGTGTCAATCTGACATCTAAGGTTATGTATAAATCCTATTCACGTCACCACCCATCAATCACCTTTTAATGGCGACCTTCTGGTTCTCTAGAGGGGTTTGTGGTTCCTATTTAAGTATCCCCCAAGACTTCATCATTTTTTCACCATTGTTGTCTTCTTCGTCTTAAAAATTTTCAGAGCTCTCTCTCTCTCTCTCTCTCTCTCTCTTTCTCTCTCTCTCTCTCTCTCTCTCTCTCTGTCCATCTTCCTTTAATTTTTCAACATTGTTTGTTTAAAATGTCTGGTTCACATTCTGGTGGTTCCTCGTTCTGAAGCCATAGTCTTCTTACTACTCCGACTAGTTGTAGTGAAGCTAATCAGTCCGAAGAGGTTCCACAGGGCTCCAAGGTTAGCCCTTTGGTTCCTCTTGAGGGGCGATTCAAGTGTAAGCTATCCTCCAAAGATGAAGCAATAATTCAGCATAATTTTGACATTACCTCATCCCCCCGGCTCCACTTCATGGATCTCAAACTCGGGACCTTTGGAGGCAGCAAGATCTACCTATTCGAGAGGATGTTCCTGGCTGGCCTCCGTCTTCCTTTCCTGGTCATAGTTCAAGAGCTTTTGTACTTCCTTCAGGTCTCACCGAGCAAAATCATGCCAAACAGGTGGAGATACTTCTTCGCTTCATATCTCTTATGGGCAATAGTCCATGATGATCATTGGATGTTGATCCTAGTGTTCTGAAACATCTATTGCCCGTATTTTTATCTTGGCAGGTTGGTTGCTTTTCAGGTTCGTTAGAACCCTGTCTTCAACTATCTTCACTCTAACTATTCCAACAACAAGGAATGGTTGAATGAATATTTCTAGGTCTCGGGGAATTGGGAATGTCCTTGAACCAAGGTATTGTCTGACGAGCAAAGGATTCCCAAGCAATGGAGAATGCCAGGGAATGAATGTATGTTATGTGCCTAAAATAATATTCAATATTGACTTCTATAAGTATTCATATCAAATATTAACGAGTATTTATTCTTGTAAAAATATTCACATATATTCTTTTGTATTATCATTAGATCTTAAATTCCAATTTAAGTCGTTATATTTTATGTCTTAAAATCTGGGGCGCTACATCCCTAGCATCACACTAATGGACAAGTTTGTGGGAGCGAGCCCTCGATGTTGTTAACATAATGATGATGTTATGGAGGACGAGTCCTCGAAAGGTGTGAGTTGCGAGCTCTCACTACCTAGGGACAAGTCCTTCATGATAATAAGTATGTACGCGAAAGGATATCATAGAAGCCGTCGGGACAAGTCCTAGAGTGATGAGAAAGAAAGAATGTAAAGATGAAAATGTACAAAAAAGCACGCATGACATAGTTTATATGATGATGTTTTATGTTTTAAATAGGTTTTCATGCTAGAATATGCCTATGAGTTTGAATGAAACAAAGCATATGTATATAGTTTCGGCTGGTTTGCATATGATATATAAATGTTTAGTATGAGATAGATGGGTTCATATGTATGTGCTTCCAAGCGGTAGATTGGAACACATATATACGACAACAACTACGAAAAAATGTTTCTATTTACTTATGGAGCACCATCGTTTACTTTATCAGCTACTAAATGTTTTAAGAAAAGAAATGGTATAACACCTAAGAAAAATTTAGAATACTTGTACAATAATAAGTGTTATTAAAAGAGATTTAATTAAAAATAGATGAATAACTAATATTTTTTTTTTAAAAAAAAAAGTAGAAGAAGACTCTAGAAGTCTTCCTTAAAAATAAAACAAATTTAAATTCTCCAAACCATCCCCAACATGTCTCCTTTCCCTTTTACTCGTTGCAGCTCACTCTTCCCCCCATTGCCACTTCTTGGTTCCCCTACTACACGTTGCAAACATGCACATTGCTCTCAAAAAAATAAAGTCACTCAACACCTAAGGCCTACCTTTCTTCTTCTTTTTTCTCTTCTTTTTCCTTCCTTCTTTTCCCCCACCCCCTCCATCTTTTTCGTTCTTTTCTTTTCCTTTCCTTCTGATCTGAGCAAACAAGAGAGAAAGAGGAGAGCGAGAGAGAGAGACCCAAGCCGAGAAGGAAGAGATTCACCGAGAGAGAGAAGAGGAGGAAGAGACCGGATGAAAACATATGGCCTCCTTCAAGGGTAGATTTTCTTCCTCTTTAACTTTTGGATCTTTCATTCTTGATTTATTTATGTTGGATTTTGTGAGAATTTATGGGTTGAGATCTGTTGTAGAAGATGAATGGGTGTTCTTGATTTTCTTTTCTAACTGAATGGGTATCATGATTTTTGGTTAATTTTTTTTTTTTGAAAAATCGAATGGGTATTGATGGATTTTTTGGGATTTTGTTTTAGTGAAGGTGTTTTTTGGTGGAACAAAATGGGTATGGAAAAATGGTGGAATTTTTTTTTTTGTAATGGTTGAATGGGTTTCTCCATGTTTTGGGTGATTCTGATTTTGTAAATTTATGACTTCTCATTTTGGTGTTGTCTATGGAGTTTGATTATGTGATTTTCTAGGGTTTTTAATGGCAGAAGGAAATGGGTATTGTTGAGAATTTATGGATTTTGTGATGCTGATTGTTGGATTAATCTTGGTTGGGAAATTCTTGATTTTTTTTTTAAAGCTATAATTGGTTGGGTATTCTTGGATTTTCTATTAATGAATAATGATTGTGAAATTCTGGATTAATTCTCTATGAAGAAACCAAATGAGAAAGTGAACTTAGTTTTTTTTTTGTTTTTTTTTTTGTTTTTTTTTCTTGTGATTAAATGAATAGGTTTTCTGATGGTCTTGTGGGGTTTTCATTGTGGATTGAGTGAATTGAGAGTTGCTGTGGCTGAGGTTTTATGGGTGTTTTGCTGAAATTTTGTTAAAAAAGTTCGAGTAACTTGATGTTAGCCTAATAGCCAAGAGGATTCTTGTTGTTTTGAGTCTCATTTATAAAGAACTTGTTGCCCAAACATGAGAACTTCTTTGCAATTTTCTATATCTTCTTCTTCTCAAAGAATTTATAAAAGGACTTGTTATCTGAGCTTAATATTGACTTGTTTCATTGGTGTTTAAAAATATTCATTGGATTGTTTTGATGAGATGCATTAGCTAGCCGGTACTAGAGTAGTTTTTGGTTAATTATTTATGCTTAATCGTTGTTATGGTTTATGTGGAATATGTATGGTGGTGATGCTAAGCTAAATGAATAAACTACCTATTTTGAATTCAATTTCCTGTTGAAGGCTGTATTGAATTTTTGTTTGGATTATGTTTTGGGATTTAGTTGTTTATAGCTGAATATCAATGGTTTAGTTTATTAACATAGCAGGGTTGTTTGGACTCCTAAAATTTTGGAATCTTTATGTGCTTATTGGGTTTCAATTGGTTAAGGTTACTGAGTATTGATGATTTAGTCTATTAAGGTAGTGGTGTTGATTGAACTATTCTAGGTTTGAAGAGAAATTTTAGTTTGGTAATTTTTGGATAGAAATATAATGTGTATATATAGAGAGAGAGGAATGGTAGACATCCAAACACTTTTTTCCAGAATTTGGTTCCAACTTGATGTGTCACAATCCCATGAGATCTATCATTTTGAGAAATGTGCCACAATCTCATAGGATTGTGACACATAAAGTTGGAACCAAATTCTGGAAAAAAAAAATGTTGGGATGTCAACAATTTCTATATATATATATATATATATATATATATATATATATATATATATATGCTGTGAGTTTTGAATAAAGTATTTGTAAGTATATAAAGTATTTGGATATTTATGGTTACATGTTACGTAGGATATGTATAGGATACCTTAGGTAGAAGGTCGATCCTGACGTAATTGACAAATCTAGGTAAGGGGACACAACACCAAAAACCCCCAACAAATTTTATTGTAAATCTTTTGAAAAAGTGTTGGGGAATTTTATAAATCATTCATTTAAATGATTTTAAATTGCTTTTAATTCCAAGTTTTAATTATTTATATGTCATTATTTAAAAATGCTATGTGTTACAATTACTTTATTGTTATGATTTATGCATGGCTACAGTTATGAAAGAAAAGAGCATTTCAAAGTTTATAATTGATGCATGACTATAGTTATGAATTAAAAGAGCTCTCAAAGTGTCAAAGTATATGGTACAGTTATAGAAGAGCTTACAAAACTAAAGGAAATGTACATGTGCATCAATGTTTAACCCCAAGGCACTTTCATAGTTATGATATGTAGGTATGGGTAGCAAGGCGAGCACACCGAAGGACGGCTACAAGAAGGTGTGTGCTACGGCCGAGTGGCCTTCACCTAGGGTAGTTTCCAACCTGGGGCTCTCCCCTATGACGACAGGATGAGCTCATAAGTCCTTTGGGATAAAGCCAACGTTCGCCGCTCACGATTAACAGTGGAGTTGAGTCTAAATGGGGGAAACTAATGTTTTTAAAAGAAAAGAATCAAAATGATTTACTTATTCATTTACAAGTTTTATACCATTCCTGCTTAAATTGTTAATTATGTTACTTTGCATAAATTATCTTTGAGTATGACTAAGATATGCTATGAAAATTTTATAGCTTGTTTTATTTCTCGGGTGTTGTGTTACTTACTGAGTTGTCGAACTCACCCATTTCCCCTGCAAATCTTTCAGATGCCAAGTTCTTTTAGTGGATGGCAGAGACCTCCTTAAAGCGATAGAGCATAGACTGCACTGACTCATTTTGTATGTTGTATAGTGGCACCGCTTTTGTTGATTCCCTAGTTTATTATGTACTAGTTTTAAGAATTGCAGAATTATGTTTAATCAATCCTTCTATTATTGTTGTCTCCTGGATATACTTATGAATATTGTTACTATCTTTTATTATGTATAGCTCAAGTTCGCGTTTCCCTTGTATCCAAAAAACGGGAGTGTGACAAATGGTGTACTACAAGTAGCTGTTGTTGTAAATGTTTAGTAAACAAATCAAATGTCAGTTCATTACGAAAACTTAGTGAGTTTATACTTGTTAGTTTTGTTGGCTGCATTCTGTTGACAAAATCACTATTATGTAATGTTGCTGTCATAAACAGGGATGTTGTATATTTCAGAATCTTCAAAGTATTTAGAGAAAGGCTATTTCAATGTTCAAGGAAGATTCTGTGCAGATTCCAACTCAAAGAAGTCGGATCCTTTGTTTCCGTCTGAATGACCCAGTCATGCATTCGGACGCCCATCAATGTCGAGAAGCTTCTAAACAGTTCCAGGTTGCATCCGTCTAGGCGTCATGGCAACATCTGGACGCTCTTCAAAGTTCGAGAAGAATCCAGCTTTCCTTTGCAGACACAGAGTAGGAAGACAGCTTACACCCATTCGAACGACAGGGCAACACCGTTCGGACGCCGAGATCCTTGATAAGGAAATTGCGTGCATACAATCTGCATCTGTCTGAACTCCAGGGCAATACCTTCCGGACACAGTCCTTGATAAGGCAATTATGTGCAGACAAGTTGCGACCGTCCAGACTCTAGGGCAACACTGTCCGGATGCGGCCATAATATGGAAACGCGTAAAGCACGTTATGGAAAGGAGGTTGCACAGCTGACCGTCTAGATACTCTATGCTACCGTCCGGATGCCATCTAGAGAAATCAGAGACAAACTCATTTTAGGTATTCTTAGCCTATAAATAGAGGCCTCTAGGCATGTATTCTTTACAGAATTCGGTATTGAATTCTCTATAGCTTAGAGAGGGTGTTTAGGGAGATATTGTGAAGATCTGCTAGCTCTCAAGCTATTGTCGGTGTGTTGTTACTATTTCGTGTGAAGTCTATCTTAGGGAGGAGCCCTAAGGTAAAGGAATCCATTGAAGACCCCTTCAAGTTGGTGACTTGGTTGCGAGGCGGTTACGTTGGGTTACATGTCAGATTGCAAGATACGATCGCTGCATAAGAGTATGTGAGTGTTATTGTCTTGTTACTAGCTTTGTCTTCTGAATAGTGGAATTCCTGGGTTTGGCTGCCTCGGAGTGGTTTTTCTCTTAATTGAGTCTCCACTTCATTAACAAAATATGTGTCTTCTTTAAATTCTACATTTTGATATTTTGTTACATATTGATCACACACATAAAGTAAATTAGAAGTCTCTTTATTTTTCAATACTACTGAGCTTATGGACTCACACTCCACCTATGCAAACGTGGCTATCACCACAACCATGTAGATATTAATACTTTGGCTGCAGGTACAGCTGTGGTCGACGAAAACCTAATGGCTTTATACTTGGGATACTACGACTGAAGCCTGTCGCTAGAGTTGTAGGTGTTGGACTTTGGGATAGTCCATATTTTTATATAGACTTTTGTAGATGGCTCAGGTCATGTGTGACACCTATTTTGTATAGCCATTCTTTTGATGTAACTAAAATTTTGATTAAGTTTCAAACAGATAGATAATTATATGGCTATGTTGTTGTAAATAACATTTGTTAGTTTATGAAGTTTAGTTTCCATTACATAGTTATTTGTCTCTGATATATCTGGTGCATATTTTGGGATGTGTAATATCAGTGGGCTTTGTGACAAATCGTCATGCCACTGTGCGATTGCATTTTGTATACAAAAAAAAAAGGGTCGTCACAAATAAAAAATATTCATCTTCTTTAGAACACATAAATATATTTATTTATAACTAATATTCTCCTAATAGGGCCCATGTACACTGTTACCCCCACGTATTAGGGTTGCGCGGTCCTTGCGACCAGGGCAACACATGCAACCGCAGGCATGGCCTCTGTCCAGCCGATTAACTTCTTGGTGCACTCAGCTTGGCAAAAGCGATGGAATACACCTTCTGGCAGAGCCTGCTTCAGTGTTTGTGACTCCATCCCAGCGTCAGTACCGAGCATTGTTTTCTTTTAATTCTCTAGGGCCAAAATTATCTCCTCACGTGCCCTCATCTTAAAAAAAAAATCCCATTTCTTTTACTTCTCTTGGTGCATCTCAGGTCAGACGTGCATGAGGGTTTTCCATATTCATACTTCTCATAATCATCATTTTCTAGAATACTTCTCATAATCATCATTTTCTAAAATAGTACTTTCCCAATTTGGAAACTTTCCAAGAATAAAATTTAATATACTTGGTAGCTTTTTCACCTGCTAGTATACACACACACACACAAGTCGCTTAAGCATTATTAATTCAACCAAAACCGATCGAGTGACTTTATTATCCAGTGCGAAACAGTTTACGTTTAAGCTACAAGTTTCCTTTGATTTTTGAACCCATTGCATGTGAACGGTTCCAGATGATTAAAACTCATCTAGTTAGTCTAGTTAGCTGGTTTGGTTTCAAACAAACATGATTTGGTATAATTATTATTCAGAAATATGAAAATCTAATCTTAGCAGATCTGGTTGATCTTAGTACTATTTTCCCTAGCTAATATGTCGTTAATCTAGCCATTGAGGTACCTCATTGCTGGCTTGATCTCAACCATCCAAGATTATTATATAAAGTATGCATGAACGATCAAATCTTCACGAAAGAACAGAAATTCAGCAAACTCTCCCTCTCACGTAAAACTTTCTGCTTCTCTTTTCTTTTCACTGCAAAAACTTTGAAAAGTGTTTTCCTTAGTTTCTCCATATTTCCAGAAGCTAATAAACCAAGAATTGAAGTCTTAATCACCCTCTTTTCACCACAAAACTAGTAGAAAATTTTGAATGAAAACTGTCCCTGCTCTGGAGTGTAAAAAACAGAGTATGTATAAGTCACATTGTCTATTTTAAATCCTAGACAGCAGCACCTTTACTCATTTAGGATACCTGGGAGCTACTTTAATAAGTGGTTTTTCCTTCTACTTCTTTGGGAACCTTGTCTTTTGCTTATTTAAATTCATTTATCCAAACTTCTTCTTCTTTGAAGAAGAAGCACCAATATATATATATGTATATAAATTTTTCTTTTTGGATGTTAACAGAGGAATTCTTGACCACCTTCAACAGCAAACCAGTAAGTTTGAAGTTTGAAAAGACACAAGAATGGATTAAAAACGTTTGGGTTTATTATGGAAACCGTGGCTGTGTTTTGATAAAGATCATAAGTGTGTTTGTGTGCTGAATTTTTCTGCATAAGTGTGTTCTAAGGATGAGTGAAGGTGTGATAAAAAGTGAAAGTATGTGACAATGAACGTGTGTGAACCAAACAGTGCGTGTATGTATGTTTCGGACGGTGGGCTGGTGTGTGTGATGTTAGTATGTGGATTTGGTGTGCTCTTAGTAAAGGAGTTTGTGTGTGTGATTTGATTAAAAGAGAAAAGTGTTTGATAAAATAAAGATATGTGTATCTTTTTAGTGAAGGCAATGGGTGTGTGTTGTGTTTTTCTGCATACATGTGTTCTAATAGTGGGTGAGGGTGTGATTAAAAGGTGACAATGTGTGTGTGTGTGTGTGTGTGTGTGTGTGTGTGTGTGTGTGTGTGTGTGTGTGTGTGTGTGTGTGTGTGTGTGTGTGTGTGTGTGTGTGTGTGTGTGTGTGTGTGTGTGTGTGTGTGTGTGAAGAGAGTGGACGTGAGTGTGTGAGGTGAGGTGAAGTTTGTAAGTTTTCTTTTTATATGTGTGTGAACCGTAGGAACTGTGTGTGTGTGTGTGTGTGAGTTATTTTAAAATATACATACATATATATATATATAACTAATGGTTTATACATAAATAATAAAAGAGATATGTTATTGGATTAGCACAAAACATAACAATGAAATTATATTTGTATAACTATTGCAATTTGTCCGAATAAATAAAATAATAATTAAATTCACTAGTATTTGCTAATCTATCAACGTATGGATATAATTATGCAGTTTTTGTGGACGATCTCTGAAGCGGAAACAGTAAGTATCTTTATACTTACTAAGGGTGAAGCTGATTGATTTTTCCTATAATATTGTGATTACTGCTTTATTTATTTGTTTGTGCATGGGACTTTGCATATTTTTATTATTTTAATAATTTGTTTAATAACAAGCTAGGAATCTAGATAC
This sequence comes from Alnus glutinosa, assembly GCF_958979055.1. Taxonomy (NCBI): domain Eukaryota; kingdom Viridiplantae; phylum Streptophyta; class Magnoliopsida; order Fagales; family Betulaceae; genus Alnus; species Alnus glutinosa. The sequence continues at coordinate 28,658,977 of NC_084886.1, forward strand.
CAATGGTACATGACGATTCACTGTGTTAGTATTTTATATTGGTAATATTCTGGTTGACAAAAATACTTTATGTAACAGTTGCTTTTTAACAGGATTATCGGTTCTACTCAGAGTCTTCAAGTAATATGGACAATGTCTCATTTCATGCCATGTATATGGTCACAAGTTTCTAAGAAGATGTCCATGAAGATTCCATGCAATTTCCAAGTCAGAACAACCGGTTCCTGTGCAACCGTCCGGACGGGCCTTTGAAGGCATTCGGACGCCTCGTAGTGTCTAGAAGCTTCAACGTTGAAGATGTCTGGCGTCAGAGCTACACCGTCTGGACACGAGGTCTAGCTTCTCATGTTTCTACACGGAGTTGGATTTCATGTTAGACATGGATCTAGAAACAGCAACCGTCCGGACGGAAGGGCAACACCGTTCGGATGCATTTCAGGCTTCCAGGAAGATTTATGCGCATGTCTCAGTGTTTTTATCATAACTCTCTGCTCGAGTATCGGATTGAGACGCAATTGGTGTCGTTGGAAAGCTAAGAAAAAATCCTACAAAATGAATGTCTGGACTTCCTCTGGAAGGCCCACCGTCCTGACGAAAAGAGAGTAAGGTCTGGACGGCCTCCAGAATTGTGCTGTTTCTGAAAGGCAGTCGCAAAAGAGCGTCCGGATGAGGCTAAATTCCGTCCGGACGGTCCGCAGTCAGAGTCCAATTTTGAGCAGATTTAGGGCGCTATTTCTGAATGGATATCATAGAAAACCGTCCGGACGTGGCTAACTTTCGTCCGGACGCTCGCCAGCCCGAGGTCTCTTAAAGCCTAAAAATAGGGGGCTCTAGGCTAGTGTTTTGAGCAGAATTCGGTGGTGAATTCCATAGTGCTTTAAGAGGGTGTTTAGGGAGAATCGAAGATCCGCTAGCTCTCAAGTCGTTGCCGGTGTGTGCTCATTGTTTGTGTGAAGTCTATCTTATGGGTCGGCCCTAAGGTAAAGGAATCCATCAAAAACCCCTTAAGGTGAAAGATCTGGTTGGGAAGCGTTCGTGTTGGGTTACACGTCAGAGTTAAAGGTATGACTACTGCATAGGGTTATGTGAGTACGAGTGTCTTGTAACTTGTTTTGTTTTTGGATAGTGGATTTCTTGGGTTTGGCTGCTCCGGAGTGGTTTTTCCTCTTCATAGAGTTTCCACTTCATAACAAATATCTTGTCTTATTTAAATTACGCATTTAAGATATTTGTTTGCACACAAACACACACACTTGGTTTAAATTATTTTCAATTGGTATCAGAGCAAGTTACACTTGTGTTTTAGATTTATTTCTTAAGTGTAATCCATGACTTCTTCTAACATAAATCTTCATGAGTTCTCTGAAGATGATATTTATGATTTCTCTAAAGATACCCTTTTGATAGGTAAACTCTTTAAGAAATCCAATAAAGAACTCAAGAAGATTGAGCAAGAAAAAGAGTCTTTGATTTTACAATTATCTGAATCACATTTTTTGATTGACTCTTTGAAATCTGAGAATACCATGCTTTTTGATATTGTTGATGCACTAGAGAATAAATTAAAAGAATCAGAGGATCTCTTGAAAAAATTATCTAGTAATAATTTGAAAAGCATGTTTTGTATTCATACAGATATTTCTAACAAGCCTGATTTAATTGTTAATGATTTAAGTACTTCTACTTCACATGCTTCTGATTCTGAATTAGATTATGTTGATATTAAGCCTGTGATAGTAGATGCAGCTTATTCTGAAATTTTTTGCTTAAATAACTGTGTGAAGCCTAACTCCAAGGATTCAGGAACACAAGGTAAGTTTGTTCCTATTTGTCATCATTGTGGGAAGGTTGGTCACATTAGACCAAAGTGTTATTTGTTAAAATCCCACAGACCTTGGAAGAAGCAGGAGGATCCCAAAAAGGTCTTTATTGAGAAAACCTCTTTAGATAAATGTCCCGCCCCATAGGCATATGTGTCAAAGAGGTAAGGACTTTGTTATTTATGAAAATGCTAATCTTAAATTTGCAGAATCTTTCAAGAAGCATTTCAGCAAAAAAAGTCAGCCTACCTGCTATCATTGTGGTGTCTCTGGACACTTCAGGCCACCCTGTCCTTAGATCCGATATCAGTAGCCTCGAATCAGGAAAACAGAGCAAAAGACAGGTAAGTCTAACTCTAAACCTTCCAAGCCTCATCATGCTTTTCGGCAACAACGACATTATCCTCAAAGGGGTTCTCCCTCATGCCGTCTATGTGGTAAGTATGGCCACACCAAGGCCGAATGCTTCAGAATGAAGCCTCACAAGTCCAAGAAGAAACAGACCAATGAATGGCTTGTCAACATGATGAAAAGTGTACTAGTCAGACTGATCAATTTGGACATGGCTTACACCCCTGCCTCACAGGTAGAGAAGATATGGGTATGGAAGGATGAGACCATTCACCTCTTGAGGGGGAGTGGACTGACCTAGTAGGTGAGGTCTCCCATGCCTAGGATTTTGGTTCCTAAATCCTTGTGCATACCAGGTATGTTTGCATTGCATTGATTGTCATATCTTATACCCTATTTTTGCCTTGCATTCTATTCGAGGAACCACATTTTCTATCCCTATATTTTCTCTTGGTTGCTTTGAGAATTTTCTGCAGGTACATTCTAGGGATGACAGAGAAAGCATGTCACTGCTTTTCTGTCTTGGTATAGTCAAACCTCTCTCTCTGAGGACAGGTTTGCTCTTACCTACATGCTTTGTCTAAACATACGTTCTTTTCCTTTTAAGCATGTCTTTATTTTTTTCCGCTTTTATTTTTATAAAAAAAAAAAAAAAAAAAAAAATTGGGGGAGAAGATGCAGAATTTTATTTTTTCAGATATTGTATGTGTTTTTGCCTGATATCTCAATTCATTGTGCATTATTTGAATATGCTTATATATGATTGAGAGTTTTTGTTTAATATCTGCTAAGTTTTCATGTGCATCTTAATGCTAGATAGTTGTTTTTCTCATGCGATGAAAAATTGTGCACTATTCAAAGCTCCCCTAAGATTATTTTTTTTTTTCTCTCCTCTGACTTTTAGGTTATGGAAATTTTAAATAAGAGAGATTTTTTTGCTAAGATGGTCAAATTGACCAACTCGCTAGTTGAACCTAGAACCCATAAATTCTGGCATTCTTTCTAGGTTGCAGAACCAAGTGATAAAAAGCATTCAAAACTAAAAAAAAAAAATATGGATAAATAAAAAGATCCACAACTTTTGTGCTAAATCTGTTATTGATCTTGTCCCTAAAGAAACAGTCAGTGACCACATCATTGCGGAAATAGACGGTCACTAAAGGACATAGTAAAAGAAAAGTGTTGCAGCTTTAGGGGAGTGTATCAGATGAAGGTGACTAGGCCCTAGCATAATAAGGTTTGACTTTTGACTGATCAAACATTGATTTTCTCTATTATTTATAAAATCTGGTTGCTTTAAGTCATATCAGTGAAGTTCATACCTTATTGAGAAAGCTTTTACACACACACACATTGCATGAGTTAAGTTTACTATTGAAAAATTTCTATCTGCAAGGAAATTTTTGTGCTTATTGACTCTTAACTCTCAATTATATCTTGGTATATTTTTGAAATGCAATTTGACTGTTTTATAAGTTATTTATACATGCGTGTTCTGAAGCTAACGTTAGGAAATTTTTGTTCTGCATATTTCCCTCTACTTTTCAACTTCTAGAGTGAAGCGTCCTGACGTGCTAGGCTCTGTCGATCTCTTATCTGATAGCATGCCGTCCGGACGAGTATGTGCCATGTCCGGAAACGATCTTTTTGCTTTCTCTGCCAAACACACACACACACACACTACTTTTTGGCTGTTCTATCATGTTGTGTTGTGTGTGTTTTCTCTAGAACTGATCCCGAGATTTTGGCATTCTCTGCACATCTTTTCTCATTCCCAGGTATTACCTTTGACTTTCCTTATTCTCTTAAGCTTTGGTTCTTTTTAGAATATTGGAATCTTTAATTGATTATGATTTGAGAGATTGTGCATGAATATCTTTTTCTATCTTTACGCTGGATGGATATTACTAATCTGTGTCTTTTGGATTGCTATATCTACTTTTGTATTTTTTTTATGCATCCAATTGATAGCCATCATAATGCCACATTCTTTTTGAAACTAACAGGATCTAATATTTTCTGTGTTATTTTTGGATAGATTTCTGTTTAAATATTTTCAGGAATATGTGTCCGGTAGCTTTCAGCATAGTGTCAGACAGAGGGCTCTTTGGAAAACAGACCAGTATTGAAATCATATGTTCCAAAGATCTCAAATTTTAGATGAGCTCATTCCCCCTGCTCATACAGAGTCTTCCGTAACCTTTTCTTGCACCAGCTAGAGATTCAGGGGTGAATCTTCTTTATCATCTTTGAAAAATTAAAAGCACTTCTAATTTTAACAAGTGTGTGTGAACAGTGTGCAACAAAATATTAAATACGGAATTAAAGGAGACAAATATTTTGTTGACGAAGTAGAAACTCAATCAAGAGAAAAACCACTCCGGGGCAGCCAAACCTAGGAATTCCACTATTCAGAAGACGAAGCTAGATACAAGATATTAACACTCACATGTACCGATGCAGTGGTCGTACCTTGCTCTCTGACGTGTAACCCAACACGAACGCTTCCCAACCAGGTCTTCTACCTGAAGGGGTCTTCAATGGAATTCCTTACCATAGAGCCGACCTCTAAGATATTCTTCAGTTGTAGCGCAGCACACTTGAAACGGCTTCAGAGGGATCTTGAACTTCTCTGAGCTCATGTGGAATTCAATACCGAATTCTTGCAGTTCTCAATGCCCAATGGCCTCTATTTATAGGCTGAGGTACAGAATGGGTGACTGCTGTAATATGTATGGACGCAGTCCGGACGGACAACTGTGCGACAGGATTTTCCGAAAATTTCGCTGAAAATCTTTCCTATTTAAGAGCCGCGTCCGGACGGTCGCACATCCGCTGCAAGTAATTTCCATATAAGGCTTAGCGCGTCTGGACCAAGGGGGATGAACGTCTAGACGGCGATTCTTCAACACGCAATTTCCATATCTGCGATGCGTGCGTCCGGACCAAGAGAGGCAGACGTCCGGACAGTTGAAGTCGAATCGGCAATTTCCTTAACTGATGAGCGCGAGTCCGGACCAAGGCTGAATGAAGTCCAGACGGTGATATTTGAATTGCGATTCTTGCCTTAAGGAGACGCGCGTCCGGACGGGATACCACATCGTCCAGACGGTCGATCGATCTTCCCTTTATTGGAACTTGGAAAGAATCTGAGACTATTCGAGTACAGATAGGCGTTCGAACGGGCTGCTGCGATGTCCGGACGGATGGAAGCTGGAACAGAAGCTTCTCGATACAGTGTAGGGTCTGGACGAAAAAGATACGTCGTCCAGATGGATGATGCTGGTCTGTCTGGCGTCCGGTTGGGATGAACACGTCGTCCGGACAGATGGAACAGTGGACAGATGGGCGTCCGGACGAGATGACACGTCGTCCAGACTGCTGATAGGGAATCTGAAATCTTCTATCTTTTTCGCAGTGCAAAGTCTTCTAAAAATGCTCTGACAAGTGGAATCCCTTTTTACAGCATCTTTACACATAAGTGATTTTGTCCAAACACAGAATGAGGCCAAAATACTAACAAACTCCTCATTTGGCCATTCTGGGACAAAAATCACTTGACCAGTTTGGAAATACAATCCCGGTCCAAAAATTAAAATTACTCCCCCTTTTTGTCACAAAGGTTCAAAGGGTAAAACAGAGTAATAAAAACCAACTATCATAAAAATTACTCCCCCTAACGGTCTCAGAAGGACCCGGGTAAACAGAGTAATATTAGTTTAAGTTTTTAACAAAATAACAGAAAGGGATAATTGCACCGGAGGTCCCTGTGGTATACCATAATTATTTTTCACTCCCTATGGTTTAAAAAGTTCACTGGAGGTCCTCGTGATGTGCAATAATTACAAATCGATCCCTGGCGTCAAATTCTGTTAAAATTTTTAACAGATTCCGTCAAATGCCACGTCAGCGCCACGTGTCGTCATCTTATTGGTGACACGTGGCGCTGACATGTCTAATTTTAATAAAATAATATAAATTTATTAAAAAATAAATAAAAAATACTTATTTTTTAAAAAAAAAAAAACAAAAAACAAAAAAAAAAAAGAAAAAAACAAAAATGGGAAAGGGGTGGCCAGGCCACCAACAGCCCATGGGGGTGGCCGCGCGCCACCCCCAGAGGCCGCCGGCGGTGGCGCGCGGCCACCCCCAGTGGCCGGGGGTGGCGCGCGGCCACCCCCAGGCCATTGGGGGTGGCCTTCGGGCCACCCCTAGATCTTCTAAGGGTGGTGATAAGCGTTGAATGTTACACATTCAAGCCCCTTAACTTATATATGTTAATTCCTTAGCATTGTTATTTGTTTAATTTTGTGTTGTTTTAATGTTTTCAGGTTTTGAATAAAGATGCAATTAATTCCATGCTTTTTGGGCTTAAAGTACACTTTGAGAAGACCTAGAAGATATGTTTAAGCTTAACCAATCATAATAGAATACCTATATGATGTGGTTAAGTTTAATCAAATCAAGTGAAGGATTAAATCGGAATTTCTCTAATAAGAGTCAAAATCGGATTGGGTTCAAATTTGGATTCTGCACATGTCTCAGTGTTTTAATCATAACTTTTGCATCAGATATTGGATTTCGATGAAATTTAGTGGCGTTGGAAAGCTAATAAAAATTCCAACAAATATGTCAGAAATAGCTTTTCCTAAATTCGGACGTTTACTATATCAAAATCGCCTCGCAATAAAGGACCACAATTTTGGCCGAATTTGGAATCCTTTTCCTACTTGGATTGAAGTTTCAATCTCCTACTTGGACAAGAAGACTCAAGAGACGATTTTTCTGGAATGGCAAGAGCTTCTAGGCCTTAAAAACATTGAGAAAAGACACTGCTACCGAGAGAAAAAATTCAGAGAAAAACTTCTTGAAGGCTTGAAGAGTTGAAGAGAAGTAATCATGGCAAGAGGCCATTGCAGCAACTTCATGAGCGGCTAAAAACCTTTGTAGGGTATTGATGTAGCCCTATCCAAGCACAATGGTTTGATTGTATTTTAATTTAGAGAATTTTAGTTTATGCATGTTGGTTGTATAATTATGAGAATTGCTACAATTTGATATTGTTCTTCATCTTTTAATGCAATTGTTCTTCAATTCATAATCAATATTGGTAGAATTCTTCTCTTGTCTTAGAAAGCTTTTTACCTTTATTGAACACAAATCATTCTTATTTTCTGTGATTATGAGAATGATGATTATACAACGGGTTTAATTGACATATGATCAAGAGAATTAGATAGGCCATGCCTAGGGAAGATGAATCGTACTACACCCTAGTTTAGTGTAATTTAGGTAGACGATTCGTGCCAACCGAAGATGGGTTATACTTTTTCATTGATTGTATGTATCCTATTAAAGACGTAGCTAATCCATGCCTAGGGAAGACGGGTCGTACCGCATCTTAGTGGTTAGGTGGACGGTCCGTGCCAACCGAAGATGGATTATACTTATGCTTTAATATGGTAATTTCTTGTTTATTTATAGCATGCATAGAATGAATTTCTCTAATTAAATATGATTAACCATTGATGTGCGGATAGCGGTGAAGTCAATACTCTACTCTTTTTCTCTCTCTTATATTTCAATTCTCTTTTACGTTTATTTTTATGCACTTTAGTTAATTACAAATTCAACAATCTTTTCATTAGTTATTTTTAATCTTCATAAACTTGATAGCAATACCCCTGTAGTCCTTGAGGTTCGACACCCTCTCTATAGCCTTATCCTACAAGGATTCTTCCTATTGCGAGTGGTTATTTATTATTGATATATTTTGGTAAACAAAAGACCACATCAGGTGGCCCGATGGCCACCCCCGGCCACTGGGGGTGGCCGCGCACCACCCCCAGAGGCCACCTGGGTGGCGCGCGGCCACCCCCTGCAGCCACTGGGGGTGGCGCGCGGCCACCCCCAGTGGCTGGGGGCGGCCAGGCCACCCCCAAAGGGGTGGCTGGGCCACCCCTTCAGCTTTTTTTTTTTTTTGTTTTTTTTTTTTGAATTTTTTTTATAAAAAAATAAGTATTTTTATTTATTTTTTAATAAATTTATATTTTTTATTACGATAGACACGTGTCGCCATCTTATTGGCGACACGTGGCGCTGACGTGGCATTTGACGGAATCTGTTAAAAATTTTAACAGAATTTGACGCCAGGGATCGATTTGTAATTATTGCATATCACGAGGACCTCCAGTGAACTTTTTAAACCATAGGGAGTGAAAAATAATTATGGTATACCACAGGGACCTCCGGTGCAATTATCCCTAACAGAAACTAACAAAATGTCTCAAAATAACAAAAAAAAACAATAAAACAGAGGGAAATCAAACATCCTCTGGCATGTGTACAGTCTGAGCTGCAGCATCCTCATCATCACTGCTGTCCGGATGATGGACTCGAAGGCACTCCTGAAGGTCTAGATGGGTCTGCTCCACCCGCTTGTTGATGGACCGCACTTCGAGCTGCAAGGAGAGATGGACTGCTGCATGGTGGACATTCCTCCCTGAATGACAGCTAAAGCCTCCATGATCTGAGAATAATTTGCCCCTAGCTTAGATGGCGGGACGGTATGAGAGGATGAAGCCACGGCTGGAAAAGCAACATGCATAGCAGCAGGCATATCATCATCAGAATCCTCTCGTCGCAGCTACTATTCGACTTCATCAGTGTCTGTTTGCTGAGGGGCTGCTGGATCTTCATCCTAGGCTCTCCATTCACATTGATACCCAACTGAAGGATGATCTGAGTGATTAGACAGCCGAAGGGGAGACCGGTATTGCTCTCATCACGAGGCTCGAGCATGACTCCCAGAATATGCTTGCAAAGACAGAAAGGCAAGCGAAGATGAACAACATAAACAAACTATGCCCTCTTCAGTATCAGATCACTGCGCTTGGCAACTGGCCAGAGATTGTGCTGAACAATTTTGGCCAACATACGATGAGCCGGAGCTAGTGCACCAATCCTGATATTAGTTGGACGCCCCTCACCCTGTGGATCGGCATGGAAGAACTCTCGGAGATCGTCCATAGATGGAGGAAGCACCACCTCATTGTAAGAACTGGTAGGCAGATCAAGGATTGTCCGAGGAACCGACTGATGGTCTGGGGATCTACAGTGATGATGTGTCTGTCAACAGTGGACTGCAGTACCATCCCATGCTCATCATCCTGAGCCACCTCAAGGTTGGCATAGAAGAGCCTGACTAGCCTGGTGAGGACGATGCAGGCACAAGTGTAGAGGTAGCCCCAGTGATATGTCTGGATAGTCTCATAAATGCTATCCAATGGAGGCACCATGATGTCAGCACGAACCACGTTTCGCTCAGCGAGGACATTGCAGTCCATGATCTTGGCTTGGAAAGCACTCTGCTCTTCCTCTGTCCTCTGGCAGACCCGACACTGGGAGCTGATGTCAGCACGAACCACGTTTCGCTCAGCGAGGACATTGCGGTCCATGATCTTGGCTTGGAAAGCACTCTACTCTTCTTCTGTCCTCTGGCGGACCCGGCGCTGGGAGCTGATGGCAAACATGATTTCTACAAAAGAACCAACAAGAATTTTTGCCAAAAATAATCCAAAAAAAATATTCTTGTTAGTGTAATAAAAATTTGGCAGAATAACAGCAGTAACAATGACTTTTGTAAAAAAAATAAAAACAGATAATATCACAATTAAGTCCAAAGAATTTCAGCATGGCAGATATCCCAAAAAAAACATTCCAAAAAAAATCTAACAGTTGCAAAATAAACTGAAAGAAATAAGACAAGAAAAGAAAATACCTGGAATGGGAATGAGAATGCACACAAAAAAATGAGATCACTCCAAAAACTCAAGAAATCACTCACAAAGTGCCAAAGGAAGGATTTTGTGGGGTATGGAAGAGTGAGATCGGCGATCTGGGCTATTTATAGCCTCTGTAGGGTGCCCGTCCGGACGGTGTTTTGATGACGTCCGGACGCGCGCTGCCTCGGAAAGGAGCAAAACGGTTACGCACGTCCGGACGAATTAAATTACCCGTCCTCCCGAGGATGACAGCTCACGTCCGGACGTGGAACGGATCCCGTTCGGACGACAAAAAGTCGTCCGTTCGAACTCCAAAAAGGAATCGTCCAAACTGCTGAACTCCACCTGTCCAGACGCCAAGAGGGACCGTCCGGACGCTCCAAACTGAAACACCAGAAAAACTGAGGAAAATTTTACAGAGATAAAATTTTCTCAAGTCAGTGTCAGAACATGCATGTATAATCAACTGATAACACAATCAGAGAGCATCTCAAAACTAAACAGAGATATAAAAGAGAGTTGTGATTTTAATTAGCACAAATATTTTTCCTGGTCATAGAAAATTCAAATAGACAACTCAACTCACTCAATGCACGTGTGTGTGTGAAAACTCTTTTCCCACAAGGTATGACTTTCAATATTTTGACCAATAGAAACCAGATTTTCTTAGACAGGAGAGAAAATAAATGGAAGATAAGCCAAAAGTCAAACCTTACTAGGGCCTAGCCACCCTCATCTGATACACTCCCCCTGCGATGCAGCACCTAAGTGATTTACTTGTACCATGAAGGACAACGTAAATGTTTTACTTGCACGTAAAGGGCAAGGCATAAAGCAAATGTAGCACATAAGCAGAGAATATATACTGTAAAGCATAGATTTTATACGATTAACTGCTTGTTTCTTATGGTGCTGCAAATTATAGGGAGTGCCAGAGTTTATAGGCTCTAGGTTCAATTAGCACGAGGTCAATTTAGTCATCTTATCAAAAACTTCTTCTCTTATCCAGAATTTCTAGAAACAAAGAGGTCAGAGAAGGAAAGATGTACATTTAGGGGAGCCCGGGATAGTGCACTTTTTCATCGCGTGAGAAAAAAAGCTATCCTACTTTTGCATAAATAGGAAAAAACACTTGGCCACTATAGTCATAAACTCTCAATTATATCTAAGCAGAGTAAATTAATGCTTACAGAATTGAGATATCAGGCAAACATAAATGCAATATCTAAGTATGTATTTATATAGGTTACTTAATATTTATATCTATATTATTATATTTCATTACTTCTTATTTATTATAGATAATTTCATATCATATGATTTTTTTTTTAATTCATAAGTTATAAGTATAATATTATAATTATATAATGTCACACAAGTATATATACAACTTCATATGAATAGTATATATATATATATATATAATATTAGTTAGTTCTTTGATGTATGTATGAATATATGTAAGTACAATGATAATGTAATTCATATATTATTAAATTAAGTGATTAGTATTGAAGTAACTAATGATTTAACATTGTGCCATATGATCACATAATTCATATAAGTATCACACGATTATATGATATAACATTTTATCATTTAATCATTATATTATATCATATGCATATATTAATGTGATCATATATATGATCCAAGAAGTATCATTAGACTCTTAGAAATCGTTGGATCTCATAATTCATAACTCATAAGTACTATAATATTAGGGATAATTGTACCGGAGGTCCCTGTGGTATACCATAATTATTTTTCACTCCCTATGGTTTAAAAAGTTCACTGGAGGTCCTCGTGATATGCAATAATTACAAATCGATCCCTGGCGTCAAATTCTGTTAAAATTTTTAACAGATTCCGTCAAATGCCACGTCAGCGCCACATGTCGTCATCTTATTGGTGACACGTGGCGCTGACATGTCTAATTTTAATAAAATAATATAAATTTATTAAAAAATAAATAAAAAATACTTATTTTTTTTTTAAAAAAAAAAAAAAAACAAAAAAAAAAAAAAAGAAAAAAACAAAAATGGGAAAGGGGTGGCCAGGCCACCAACAGCCCATGGGGGTGGCCGCGCGCCACCCCCAGAGGCCGCCGGCGGTGGCGCGCGGCCACCCCCAGGCCATTGGGGGTGGCCTTCGGGCCACCCCTAGATCTTCTAAGGGTGGCCCGATGGCCACCCCCGGCCACTGGGGGTGGCCGCGCACCACCCCCAGAGGCCACCTGGGGTGGCGCGCGGCCACTCCCAGTGGCCGGGGGTGGCCATCGGGCCACCCTTAGTAGATCTAGGGGTGGCCCGAAGGCCACCCCCTGGGCCTTGGGGGTGGCCGCGCGCCACCCCCGGCCACTGGGGGTGGCCGCGCGCCACCCCCTGCAGCCACTGGGGGTGGCGCGCGGCCACCCCCAGTGGCTGGGGGCGGCCAGGCCACCCCCAAAGGGGTGGCTGGGCCACCCCTTCAGCTTTTTTTTTTTTTTTGTTTTTTTTTTTGAATTTTTTTTATAAAAAAATAAGTATTTTTATTTATTTTTTAATAAATTTATATTTTTTATTACGATAGACACGTGTCGCCATCTTATTGGCGACACGTGGCGCTGACGTGGCATTTGACGGAATCTGTTAAAAATTTTAACAGAATTTGACGCCAGGGATCGATTTGTAATTATTGCATATCACGAGGACCTCCAGTGAACTTTTTAAACCATAGGGAGTGAAAAATAATTATGGTATACCACAGGGACCTCCGGTGCAATTATCCCATAATATTATATGCACATAATGTAACGTAAGTATAATGTATACAAATTCATACTAATACCATATTTAGCTTCATAATGTACGTATGAATGTATGTAAGTGTAACAATAACATTGTAATTTACATAAAATAAAAAAATGTGAATATAATCACAACTTAATCATTAATCATTATAATAAGTATTAATATATCGAATAAATACATGATAGTAACTTAGGTAATATATACTAGATTAAATAACATAGAAAATAAGTAATAAGAGAGTTAGTTAATATATAATTATGTTGCTTGTTAGTGTGTGACATTATGTACAAACTATTATAGTTTAACATTAGCATTAGCATTAACATATATGATATTAACTAATATTACTAGACTACTAGTTACTATATTAACTAGTATGATAGAATGATCCAAGTATTATAATTAGTTACTTAAGAATCATTAGATCACGTGATTAAAGATCTAAGATCATTGAATTGTTAAATCATATGATCATGTGATAATATTGATCATCTGATCATTGGATACTAATGAATTAAGATAATTATGATTCATGATGATCATACTTATTATAGATAATCTCATAAGTCATATGATATTATATTGATTCATACTTCATAAATATATCATAAATATAGATAATTACAAACCAAGTACAAGTATAAATTCTAGTCACATAATGTTATATAAGTATACAAATTCATACTAATACAATGAGTTCACACTAATCATATGATATAATGACAGTTTTGAAACTTAATTATCATATACAATGATAATCTGATTCATATAATTTCACCAATCTGTTAATTATCATCACAAATTAATAAGTATTATCATTATAATTTAGATCACGTGCTCATATGATCTAAAATTGTTCTATATAATCATTAAAAATGATCGTATGATATAAGTATTATCATTATATATTATATATTAAGTATGCAAGTATATAGATTTCGTATCTAGATTATGATTAGGTATCTAAATTATGAATTGTTGTATCATAATTTATAAATGAAATGTATAATTAGAAAATAAGTTATAAGTTTGAGTTAGCATAATCACATTATTATAAGTATATGTTCATATAATTATAAATTAAGCTATAAATATTAAACAATTAAGTAGGTGCTCAAAGCAACCTAATCAAATACAATTCAACTAATAACTAATGGACAGAAATTTCCTACAAATTGGTTTGAAGGAAATTTTCTACAACCCACATATAAGATTAACATGTGTCTCTTGACATGTGAGAAGCACATATTGTTTTAATAACATGTAATTCTCACAGAGAAATGCTACATGTATTAAAACTTTTACAAAATGAGTCTTACTAAGATAATGTGGAATTTATTTAAGGAAAATTTTTACAACCCACATATAAGATTAACATGTGTCTATTGACATGTGAGAAGCACATGTTGTTTTAATAACATGTAATTCTCACAGAGAAATGCTACATGTACTAAAACTTTTATAAAATGAGCCTTACTAAGATAATGTGGAGTTTATTCATTGGTACTCGTAGCATTTCATTTTATTAATTGTTTTGATAATTTCCAATAAATAAGCTCCACATCACTTAGTAAGGCTCTATTTGTAAAAGTTTAAGTACATGTAGCATTTCTTATTCTCACATGTTTTTTTAATAGCATTAATAAAAAAACTTGTGCTTCTCATATGCTTAAAGGATACATGTCATTTTTATATGTGGGTTTTAGAAAATTTCCTACAAACCGGTTTGTAGGAAATTTATGTCCATTACTAATTGGATTACTTAGGAAGAAGAAAAAAAAAATACTTTAGAATTAAAGATCCAAATTCATAAGAAGATTAAATACAAATTTAATGTATAGATTTCAAATATTATTTGATATTAAATGCAATCTTAGAATTATAAAAGATCTTGGTAATTGCAAATATGGGAATGGGATTGACCAAATCCACCTACTAAATAAAGATTTCATTATTTCAAATAAAATTTTTAACTTTTAATTAAAGATTTTACAATCAAACTTTACTTAATTATCTTAAAGAAATTTTTTTTTTAAAAAAAAATTATATTTTCCCTAGTTGCATGATCTCATTCAAATAGCAAGACAAAACCAAAAAGGAAAATATAATTTTCTATCATTAAGTATTATTATTATTATATAGCCTAAGTATAATTTATAACCAAATTCTTATTGTATAAGTTATGAGCCTATGATTTATTATTATTATTATTATTATTATTATTGAGTATCTAATTATATAAAAAAATTATTAACTTATACATGATACATTGTATCATTGTCATATATCAAACATGAATACATAATTAACTTAATGAACAATTTTCAAGATACATGATTAACTTCTTCTTCTTATTCTTTTTTAATTATTTTCTAAGCAATATTTTAAAATTTATAATTTACAAGCTATGAGCCTATGAATAAGTATAATTATTAATAAGTGACAATCATTAAATTTTGATATGTTAATAGGGAAATGATATTTACACTTCTTGTGTACAACAACTACACTCACACAAGACACATTGGGATGGGGCTCACACACTGGACCCCACCTCAATGTGTCTTGTATGAGTGTAGTTGTTGTGAGGGTGATGTGTAAGTATCATTTCCCATGTTAATAAGTTAATATATTATAATGTTGTTTCAAAAAAAAAATTATGTTATAATGTTAATAGGTTAATAAGGTCAAAAATTGATTAAGTATCAAATATTCCTAATAAGTCAAGAAGGATAAGTTTTCAAAAATTGATTAAGTAATTTAAGTTAATTATTAATAAGAATAATTTTTATGGTTCAATAATTTAATAAGTTTAAAATTGGCATTAATGTTAAGCTTTGAATTAGCTTGCCATTAATGTTAAAAAAAGATTGCATCGGATTGAATGTTAATAGAAAATTGTGTATTTTTTAATCCATTAATGGTTTAATATATAAGTTAATATGCTTAAAATGAGCATTAATGTTAGCAGTGCATATTTAATTGAATGGTAATTCAAAAACCGTGCTATTAAATGACATAACATTAGTACAAATTTCAATTCCAAAAATGGCTAAAACGGGCTTTTTTTTAGGCTGATTTTTAATCGTTCGATTGATTTTGATTAAATCCCAACCTTTAATTTTTTATAGTGGGTTACAACATTTTGTTTTTAAATATTTACTAGTGATTAGGGAGTTACGAAAAGCTGCCCACATTTACCGAGGCTCAAAACTGCCCACATTTACCAAAAACATCATTTTACAATGACAAATCTGTGTCGTGCGATTGTTTTTGGTTAAATCTCAAACGTTAATTTTGAAATGTGGATTACAATTGTAACCAACATCTTACGTAGGAAAGTTTATGGTGTTACGCATAACCATAAGCTCACTTTAAGAAATATGATCGAACAAATTCAATTGAATCATAAAATACGTAATTATGATCGACGGTCAAGATCACAAGTATGGCCGATTTCATCTACACACGCTCGCAGGGGAAAAAATTCAATCCCTTATTTCACGCGATGTTTCCATTCCACGCATGCCAACCAAGACTTACAAGGCTGCAACCTGTCACTCATGAAGAAAAAAAAACCAGGAATTCTCACCCATCTGATTGCAAGAAGATTAAATCTAAGCCATTCGTTTTGGATCGTAGTTATAGCTGTAACACATGTTTTACACCTTTTTTTTTTTTTTTTTTTTTTTTTTTTTTTTTTTTTTTCGTGTTCCTCATGTTCATGAGCTCACTTTCATTGATTTAATGTAACGACTTTAAATTAAATAGTGAAGTAAGTCATTTTAATCAACGATCAGGATTATACATAACGTAGATTTCAGTTACACACACAGTGGAGGGTAAAAATTTCCAATATCTTCTTTCGAAATCCTTTAGAAATAAAAAAACCTATCTCATCTCTAATCTTCCCCTTTTCTTTTGTCTTCTCAACTCTAATATGAGGAAGGTTGTTGGTGGGTCTTCGCCTCCTCGGTGTTGGCTTCGCTTCTTCGTTGCTGGCTTTGATGGCGTGGCCACTGCTTGGTGGTCTTCGGCGACTCAGCATGTCGGGGTAGCCATCTCTTGCGGTCACAGGTCTTTGTGGTGGTTGTGCCGATTGGGTGTATGAGAAGTTTTTTATTTGAGCATATTTATTTCATTTGTATAGTTTTCTTTTTCTTAGTTGTAATTCAAGTTTTTTTTTTTTTTTTTTTTTTCTCTTTCTTTTTTGAATTTGCTTGTAAATGCCCGAAATTACTTGTTTGATAATTGAGAATCTAACTCTCTCAGATCTTTAGAATCTGTGTTCTTCTACTTTTTTTTACTAAGTTCAAAATTTGAACTAAACGAGCCCTAATTGGGCCGAGCTACCTGTCGAGCCCTGAACCCGAAGCTCGGGCTCGGGCTCGAATCGAACTTGAAACAACTTTTTGGGTTTGATTCGAGCTCGAGTCAACTCAAGCGAGTCGAGCACTCAGATCAACTCGTGAAGATTGATTTAATAGTCTCGAGCTTGGTCCCGAGTTAGGGTATTACCCCAACGAGTCGATCCCGGACAAAGGTCCTTAAGCCAGGCTCGAGCTCAAGACCGACTCATTTAAATTCTCCTTAAAATGAGCTGGTCCAGGATTGTCAAAACTTGACTCGGACCGGCTCGTTTACAGCCCTAGACATAATCATTAGGTTTAGTCGTTGTTACATCATACAAGAAAATTAACTAGGTAAGAAATAAACTAGTGGAAATACATTCTTTATTAGCTAAAACATGTAGGGAAAGAAATACGGAGAATTATACTCCTTATTCATGTTGGCTTGAGGCTGCTTGGTGGCTACGATATTGCCACATCAACCCTAGGAAATCTGACCATATCACCCCTCCCCCTAATAACTTCCTTGTCCCCAAGGAAGAACTCCGAAAATTGGGCCTTGATCATGTCTTATTCTTCCCACGTGGCTTCTGCCGGTGAAAGGCCTTGCCAATGGATCAACAACTCGAGTTTCTTATGCTTGATCCAAGTCTCCAATATCGCTTGTGTTGCGGGAGTCAGTCTGCCTTCTTCTAGCATGTCCGGGAGCTACTGCAGGCAACATGCTTGCTGCCAAGATATCTCTTCAACAAGCTGATGTGGAAGATTGGATGGATTCGGGACCCTTGTGGCAAGCTTAACTTGTACGCCACTAGATTGATTTTCTTGATAATCTAAAATGGAGCATAGAAGCGGGCGACCAACTTGGTGTTTTTGCGCATATAAACCGAAACCTGTCGATAGGGTTGCAACTTCAAGTATGCCCAGTCACCTTCTTTGAGCTCCTCTTCTCAGTGTTTACCATCATATAGCCTCTTCATGCATTCTTGGGCACATGGATGTTGTTCTTCAATTCCTTTATCATTTGATCTCTACCCTAGCCGTACACAAGAGATAAGTTAAGAGCATAGGAGGATCCTGGCCGTATATTGCTGCAAAAAGTGTGTTTGATATGGTGGAATGCCAGCTCGTGTTGTAACTATACTTTGCCCAAGCTAACCACTTGCCCCATTCCTTCGGTTCTAATGTACAGTTCACCACCTTCATTTGCCCATTGGTTTGGGGGTGGTAGGCTAAAGTGAAGTTGAAAGAAGTCCCATGTAGCTTAAACAATTATGTCTAAAAGTTGCTGGTGAAGGCAGGGTCTCAGTCACATACTATTGACTTCGGCATTCCGTGGAGCTTGAAGATATTCTCAAAGTAAACCTGCACTATACTCACAGCCATGTATGAGTGACTAATTGCTATGAAGTGGGCATATGTGGACAGTCGGTCTACCACCACAAAAATGGTTTTCTTCCCTCTCGAATTCAGCAAACCATCTATGTAATCCATAGATATATCTTCCCATATTTTTTCTGGGATAGGGAGTGGCTGCAGCAGTCCCCTTAGCGTGAGATTTTCACTTTTATGGCATTGGCATCCATCACAATCCTTGATGAAATCTTTAACTAGACCCCTCATGCCTTTCCAATAGAAGTTAGCTCGAACTCTTTGGTAGGTTTTGTGATACTCCTCATGGAAGTTGCTATGTATTTTTACCAAAATGGTAGTGAGAAGAGCTAAATTTTCTGGTAGATATATCCAGTCCTTGTAGTACAAGAGACCCTCTCGGAATTCCCAAGGGTCGACTGCTTTCCCCTTCCCTAACCTTCCTTATGAATTCTTAGAGGGCAGGATCGTTCCTCACTTCCGCCTTAACAATTTCCAGCCACTATGGAACCAGGCCCGACACTGGTACTAGCTCGACCTACTGCAAATTCTTCTCTTTTTCCAGCCTAAAATTTTCATCCCTACGAGAAAGGGCATTGGCCACAATGTTCTCCTTGCCCTTCTTATACTCCACTGAAAAATCAAATCCCATTAACTTATACAACCACATTTGTTGCACGGTGGTAGAGATCTTTTGAGACCACAAATATTTAAGGCTATGTTGATTGGATCTTACCACAAAGTGCCGCCTAATGAGGTAGGGCCGCCATTTCTGCACTACCACCACCAAGGCTAACATCTCATTCTCGTATGTGGATAGCAAGAGCTGCGTCCCTTGCAGTGCTTGGCTTAAGAAAGCTATGGGTTGCTCTTGATGTAAAACAACCCTTATGCCCACTCTGCATACGTCGCATTCCACCATAATTTTTTTAGAAAAATCTGGTAAGGCAAGTACCGTGGCTTTAATCATTGCTTCCTTGAGGTTTTCAATTGCAACCTCTATTGTGGACGTCCAAGCAAAAGTTGTTTTTCTTCAACATCTAGTTCAGTGGGGCTGCTATCTTCCCGTACTCCAAAATAAAGCGCCGGTAATAATCGGTGAGACCCAGAAATCCATGCATGGCCTTGGGTGTTTCAGGTTTGGGCCATTCCTCAATGGCTTCTATCTTCTCGGAGTCAACCGCCACTCCTTCCGTGGAAATTACATGCCCCAAATATTGGACTTCTTGCTGTCCAAAGATGCACTTGGCCCTCATGAGATAGAGTTGCTGTTTTTCGAGCAAGTCCATCATTTCTCTCACATGCTCCATGTGTTGTGTCCACTCTCGACTATAGATTAAAATATTGTCAAAAAACACCAATACAAATTTGCGAAGATAAGCATGGAATACCTCATTCATGAGCGATTGGAAGGTGGAGGGAGCATTCATCAAGCCGAAAGGCATGACCAGGAACTCGTAGTGCCCATGATGAGTGTGGAAGGCTATCTTCTCAATGTCTTCTTCCGCTAGCCGAACTTGGTGGTACCTCGAACTAAAGTCCAGCTTGGTGAAGTATTTGGCCCCATTAAGTTCATCCAATAGTGCATCTATGACGGGTATCAAAAATTTATCCTTTACCGTGATCTTGTTTAACTCCCGATAATCTACACACATCTGCCTTATTCCATCCCCTTTTTTGACTAGAAGTACCGGAGATGAATAGGGGCTGTCAGAGGGCCGAATAATACCCCTGTCCAGCATCTGTCTTACTTGCTCTTCGATCTCAGTTTTTGAAAGAAAAAAAAAGGGTAAAAAATAGATGACTTCTAATTTAACCGTGTGTGTGTGCAGTGTATAACAAAATAATGTAAAAGCGGAATTTAATTGACACAATTATTTTGTTAACGAAGTAGAAACTCAGTTAAGAGAAAAGCCACTCTAGGGCAGCCAGACCCAGTAAATTCACTATCAGAAGACAAAGCTAGTACATAGACAGTATCACTCACATACCTGATGCAACGATCGTATCTTGCACTCTAATACGTAACCCAACGTGAATGCCTCCCAACCAAGTCTCCTTTTTGAAGGAGTCTTATATGGATTCATTTACTTTAGGGCTCCTCCTTAAGATAGACTTCAATTGACAAGTTCAGCAACAACACACGACGGCAACGGCTTGAGAGCAAGTGGATCAGCACAATATCTCTTAAAATATACTCTCTAAGCTCTAAAGAATTCAATACAGAATTCTGTAAATAATGCATGCCTAGATGCCTTTATTAATAGGCCACAGAAGATTTAAATCGACTCTAATTCGATTTTCTCTAGGCGACGTTCGGACGCAAGTTGAAGCCGTCTATAAAATGGTATCCCTAATCAAACGGCAACATTACATAAAAATGATTTTGTCAAACAGAATGTAGTCAATCACAAACTAACAGGGGGTATCTGTATGACTTAACACTGACCGAACCAGCCTCCTTCTATAGGATGATGCGGTGGTCATGTCTGTGTGGCGGGGGCAGTTCCATAGGTTTTGTAAAAAATCGCCCCATACCCTTCCAACAATTGCTCCACTTCTTTTTCCTTCTCCTTCCCGGTAAACTCTCGCCTCTCCTTACTATTTTAGGATGTTTCCGGGTAGAGGGACAGGAATTCGTTTGACTGGCCCGACTTACTTTTAATGCCATGCAGTATTATTGGCTCCTTATCCCACACAAACGGCAACTCTAAAGTCTCAAAATCCCAGCGAATGGGCACCAAAATTTGCAACCATTGAGTGCCTAACACCACTCCATAACCCTCTAATGGCAAAATATAGAAATCAACAATAAAAATTCCGCCTTGCAACTCTACTAAAATTTGCACGCATTTACCTGGACTGCGTATCTTTTCTTCAGAAGCGATCATCACCTCCATTCCTTCTCCCTCGGTTGGTTGCAACTTCAACATGTGGGCCAGGGCTAGACTTATGAAGTTATGAGTGCTGCCCAAGTCAATCAATGTTAGAAAAATTGATCTCCCGATCCTCCTATAAACCTTCATGGTCTCGAGGGTATCCTTCTCGGTAATGGCATGTAAGGAATATTCGGGGTGTCCTCTTCCTTTTCATCGTGTTTTATTTCCTCCCCATCTTCATCTTCTCTTAAATATGCTTCAATCATGAACAGCTTCTAGCAACGATGCCCGAGACCATACTTCTCGTTGCATTTGAAACAGAGGCCCTTCTCCTGCCTCTCCTTGAGTTCTTCCGGTGTTAACGTCTTGATGGGAAGAGGTGGTTGACCTGTAGCGCTCCGGGGGGTCAAGGGTGGTCTACGAGTCTCTAAAGGGAGATGCTTTTTCAGCGCCATGTTTCAGGCCTCATAGATCCTTCCTAGGCCGATGACTGAGGTGAGAGTAAGGGGTCGCCTCGCTTTGATGTCCGCCTTGATTATCTTTTTTAGTCTGCTTACAAAACAACTAACCTACTGGCTTTGGGATAGAGTTCTTATTTTTGAGAGTAGGGACTCGAATTTGGTTTAGTAATTCCTTATACTTCTTTCTTGCTACAATTTGGTTAACTCTCTCAAGGGATCATAGAATTGGGTAGGCTCAAAACGAGCAAATACCCATTCTTTGAATTCTGGCCAACCTATCTCTCCCTTCACGTTGTAGAATTTGGAACCAAAGTTGGGCTTTTTCCCTTTAAATGGAAGGAAGCCAAAGCCGCCTTGTCCTCTTCATTGGTTCCTTGGAATCGGAAAAATTGCTTGGCCCAGCAAATCCAGTTGGTCGGGTCTTCTTCCCCATTGAATCGAGGGAAATCAAGCTTGACATGACAGTGGTTGAAGTTGTGAGGCATGTCTCCCGTCAGGAAATCTTCTCCATCTCCCTCTCGTGGTCTCCCATGCGAGTTCTCCCCCTCTTCCCGTCTGTTTCGGGTGGACATCATCTCAAAGAATTTGGAAGTCCAGGCCATAAGTTGTTGGTGTTCCACCGTTAAGGAGTGCACCGATTGCTCCAGACCGCTCATCTGTCCCTCCATGACTTTCTGCTGGTGTCTTTGGGTCACTGAGCATGTAGCAGGCCGTGCTTCGACGAACAAATCCTGGTAGGCCCTGCTCTTGTTGTGGGAACGGCCTATGATGACTATCTCAATTCTTCTAAATTTTTTCAGGTTTCTTTTAAGGGTAACCAGGCCTCAAGGTTTAACAACTGCTTGTTAAAGAGAGGAACCCTGGCTTTGATACCACTTGATGCAATCAAATAGTAAAAGAACAAAGGAAAATGGATATGGGCTACTTCGAGAGAACTATGATCTCTAAGACAACCAAAAAGGTATATGTTTGATAATAATTCAGCATGATTCTTTATTTGTTAGTGCTTAGACTTATATAGAAGATGGCTAGGTCATAAGACATAACCATTAAGTCTAACCGTCATTACATCATGCAGGAAAATAAACTAGGAAAGAAATAAACTAGTGGAAATACATTTCTTATTAGCTAAAACACATAGGGAAAGAAATATAGAGAATTATACTCCTTATTCACGCCGGCTTGGGGCTACTTGGTGGCTACGGTATTGCCACATCAGCCCTATGAAATTTGACCGTATCGACATGATAGATTCAAATGTTACATATACCCAAATCCATTTATCAAAGTTACTAACAAATCTTGAGTTATTCTCTAAGTCTAGGAAGTTACGTTAAGATCTTTATATTATAGTTTTAAAACATATGTGGATCGACCAAGGAGTGAGAACACGTAGCCAAACCATGTAGTGTGTTCATTTAATTACAGTTTTCAAAATACTATGCATGAATCATCATCAATGATTTAAGAAACATATTTTTATGTAAAAATAATTTAAGGATATGATTAGGAACATAGAAAAGTGAAGTAGGTCAGGACCTTACAATGCTCAATTTTCCATGAAAACAATTTTAATTAAAAATAGAAACTATAATTTATGTTAGCTATGCGAACTTTCATTAAACTAATTAATCAATTGCGTTGCTTTCACAAAAATGTTTTAAAGGATTTATGGTTTGGATTAGTTCTGGAAGGAGTACAAAAAGAAAAGGAAAAAGAAAAGGAAAATGTTTAAGAGATGCATTTGACCAATTATACTAAAGTTTTGGACCCGAGTAGTTGTTTTAGTTAGGTAGGTTGGTTGGTCTATCATAGCTAGGTTAGCAGTCGGATATTAATATAACCATACATTTGGTTTAGGTAGTTGACAGATAATAGCACCTTTTAGCAGCAGTACCGAGGTAAGGGTTCCTTAACTCCTAAATATAATCTCATTTCATGATATCATTATAAAATCACTTTATTTCTTTATGCAAATTTCTTATGCTATGTTATCCTTATATTTACATTAATAGTTGTGCTTACGTGAAATAATTTTTGTAAGAGAATTTTAAATCCGTAGATCTATTTTATATGATTCAACTTGGTATAGGTACAACCCTCGAATTTTATGGAAGTTTTAAATGAATGGTAATCTATTTTAGAAAATTCTATTTTTGGAAAGTTCCCAATTATTCTATTGAAGGTAAGTTTCCAATTATGAAAAGTTTTGAATAAAAAAAGTTATAATGTTATGAAAACCCTCACACACTTGGTCCTAACAAGTTTCATGAGAAGTAAAGAAAAGAGAAATGATTTATTATGTCAAGGACATGCGTATGGAAGATGTTATTTTGCACCCAAAGCTATTCACAGATGTATGAGCTCGGTATCGTTACTCGAGATGGAAGTGCAACTGCTGAAGAATGTTGAGAACGCAGTAATTCATCTTTATGTCATGCTAAGTGTACTTCGATTAATTAGTTGACAGGCAGGTCTGTGGCCACAGTTGCTACTATGGTCACAAGGACTGCACAATTATAGTATACACGGTGTAATAGTGTACATGAGCCCTAACATGAGGAATTTCATTTATAAGTAAATATTTATATGGTTTGAGTGTGTAAGAAATAATAGATTTATATTTTATAGCTTTCCGAGATTTAAAGAGCAAGAGTGTTAGAAGTACAGCTTTAAAGAAAATGAATTTAACTCTATCATTTTATAGCTGGAGATTTTTTTATTGAGCATTTGTAGCTCACCCTTACTTTGTTTTGTTTTTAGGTTATGAGCAAGGAATAGGACACCAGAATGTGGGGTTAGGAGATTCATAGAGAGTATGGTCATGAAACATTTTATCTTAAATAAGTGCAGTTGTGAAATGAGAAATTTTTTATTGTCATCATGATGCTATTTAGATATTTTGACCAAATGTCTTCGCATTTACTAAATTTTAATTTGAAACAATTTTCTTAACATGTATTTAAGTCGGTATTTAGTTAATTACTCTGGTAACTTTATAATATTTTGCGCTTATAAGAGACCAAGTGGACAAACCTAGCTCTAATGGGCTGGGGTCTTACATAGACCGTAGATATTATAAGCAACTTTCCAGTAGCCATCGGAAAAAAATAAAGTTGGGCTCCGAAACCAAAAGAACGTGGAACTCAATTTGATCGGATTTTCGGTACATGTAAGGGGTACCGAGAAGATACATGCTTTCGGGGTAAATTATATTAAAATAATATAAAAAATATTCAACTGCCCTGCGCATATAATTTTATTTTATTATTATTATTATTATTATTATATTTTTATGAATGTGGTGAATTCGTTGTCAATTAGATCAGCTAAACCCTTATCAAAAAAAAAAAAAAAAAAAAAGAGGAAAAAAAGATCAGCTAAACGACTTCTTCTTGGAATAAATAACCACCAAATTACCCTTCACCCCATCCCTGGTCCACTAGTCGACAATTAGAAGAGCCACTAAACGACTTCTTCAAGTACACCCCACCCGTGAAACATATTGCCTCCGATCTGAAACTCTTCAGTCTGTCCGAACTCGGAGAGAGAGAGAGAGAGAGAGAGAGAGAGACAAACAGACAGACAGCGAGCTAGACGCCAGAGGAACAATGGCGGCCTTCATCAAACTTGACGATTCCCCTATGTTTCTGAATCAGGTAAGCCCCTTTGGCCTTTGGGACTCTATCATTTCTTATAATATTTATATATTTCAATTTTTATAGAGAAGTTTCTGTCTTAGTCCCATGCGGAATCCGAAACCTTTTATTTCTTTCTAGCTTTGTAGATTTTATACCATTTTTTTTTTCTCGTTCTTGATTTGCTGGGTCTTTTTCTCTTGTATACTTTGTGTGTACTTAGTTGCGCTCCATGTGCTTTTAATGACTTCTTTTACTTATATATATATAGACTAGTGTTGTTCTGGTGTGCTCATTTATTAATTAAGATTGCTAAAACATTTAAAGCTGATGACTTATTCATTCAAAGATTAGTTACTGTCTATTTAAAATATATGATGTATTTATTCTAAAGATTATTCACTCTTTGATTTTCTATTTGGAGAAAAATGGTTGTACTTGTCTTAATCTTTTATTTTCCATTATTGAACAGATGCATTCTCTAGAACAGACAACTGACGAATTGAAAGATCGCTGCCAAAGTCTATATAAGGGGTCTAAGAAGCTTATGTAAGTCACACAGGATATTCCCTGTCTGCATAACGTGCCGACTATTTGATCACCTAATTGTTCCTGAAATTATTTTGATTAGATTTTGCTAGTATTCCCTATAGAAATGATATTTGATTTAGTGTTATCACAGAAGTGAATTGAATTGAATTGAAGCGCAAATGCTAAATTGTAAAGTGATTGACACCTTCTTGCCCTCCCTATTTTTTTTCTTCAATTGCCGAGTTATGCACTGACCTATAGGGTCTTGAACTCATGAAAACCACCTATCCTCCTTTCTTATGGGTGGAGGAGATGCCATTTGAATTAGGCAAATAGGCCTTTGAGGTCTTTTGTAGGAGTGTGTGCATGTGGGACAGATGGCTTCGAATTAACAGCCAATGTCATTACCCAAAAATGCTTGCCAGGTGTGAGTACGACAATTTTAGTATGTCTCTGCACCAGTAAGCAGGCAATACTTGCAGAATAATGTGCTTTGCTGGCACCTACCTAGAGTGCAACAGCAAGCCACTTTGTGAATAAGTTGGCAGCAATGGCGAAGCAACCTACAGTGCAAGCACTATAGCTGCAAAATCTCACCCTTTAATACATTGCACCAAGCTTGAGATAAGCTTGTTTGGCCCTGTTCCCAACTTGAGAAAGAGTCCTTTGGGTGCACTATTAGATAGTATATTCATCTATTGATAACATCAAAAGATGGCATTTTGGATGGCACGCCTCTGGCCTTTGATAGGACATCAAGAGCCACTTGACAACTACCCTTTGGGTGGCTTCCTCTCAGTGAAGGCATTTGAGCAGCATCTGCAATAGGTGGAGATCAATTGGCATGGTGCTCAATGCTCTAGGAGAGTATGTAGGTGGTTGTGTGGGCCAACCCTGAGCGATTGAATCAAGGTGCCATGCATTGGTACATCATGCCTCGAAAAGTTAAAAGAAGGCCTCTTGTCCTTGTAACTCGTGTATCGCAAAGAAAATCTCTCTAAACGCGCTCCAATCTCCTAGCTATGCCTATTGGTAAAGGGAAGAGGGATAAGAAGCATCAAGGAATTTTGGGTAGCGTACTCTTGATGATAGTAAGGCACCCCCCTTTTTAAAAGTAGATCTTCTTCCAACTAGCCAACATTTTTTTTCCATTTTCTCGACTACCCCATCCCAAATTTGAAAGGAGCACCTAGAGGGAGACCCAAGTACCTTAGATGAAGAGAGGAGATGTTACAATAGAGAATACTGGCTAGCTCCTCAATATGTAGAACCTCTCCTACAGCGACTAACTCAGATTTTTGGAGGTTGACCTTCAAACCCGAAATGTCCTCAAAACACAGGAAAATATGATCCAAATTAAAAATTTGATCATTGTCTGTGTCACACATAATTAGTGTATCATCTGCGAACGCGAGATGAGATATTTCGAAAGGGGTATTGTTTAAGCTATCTAGTCTGAATCCTGTTAATAAACCCCCAACCATCGCTTTAGAGAGCATCCATTTAGAACCAAACCCACTACGCCTCAATAGATAAGAGAGGAAATCCCAGTTGACATGGTCGTAAGCCTATTTACTCGTCAGAATCAAGAAGTTGCGGAGGTATTCTCGGAAGCTGAAAGGTGCGAAGATGAATGAGAACTTGATCGCTGAAGCTGTGGCGGCGATCAACGTCCCTCCTTCGTCTTTGGGTCCTCGTTCTTCTTCGGCGCTTGCGCCATTTCATGACAAGGTCTGTAGGCCTCTTCTTCGGTGTGGTTTCATTCTCCCGAGCAGTGTGGTCCTTCTTTCGACTGGAGTGGGTGGGTTTTTTAGCTCGTGGTCCTAGTCTGTGGGTGAGAAGATGTTGGGCGTTGGTGCCCCGTTGAGGCTTGTGGTATCTCCGGTGCACTCCTTTGTTGTCGTCTTCCTCAGAGGTGGGTGAATCTTCGAGGGGAGGTGATTTTGAAGGGGTTGGTGATTTATGTTTTCAAATGCTAGGGGTCTTCCACGAGGGAAATGCGAAGGGCTTTTGGGACTTAATGTCTCAAATTGATGAGGAGCAGCATCAAGAGTCTTCAATCTGCACTCCTAAGTTTAAAGGGAGTAAAGAGGTGAAGAACTTAGAGTGTTCGATTTAATGCAATTTGTTTACCTATCAAAAAAAAAATTATGATGTTAGGGGTTTGGTTCTAGCCGGGGCAAGCCAAGAGGGCCCTTGCTGTGATGTACTGCTTTTGGTTTTGGTGTCCTTTTTGTATACTTTTTGTATGCTTAGGGGTGCCTTTACGTTTTTTTATAAATTTCTATACTTACCTATTAGAAAAGAAGAAGCCTTTTCCAGGTCTAGTTTGCACAAAATACCAGGAATTCCAGATCTCATCCTGCTGTCCAAGCACTTGTTGGTATAATCATTACATTCAAATCAAACACAACTTTTTTTTTTGATAGGTAAACAAATTGCATTAAAAAAGCGTAAATGCGCCCCTAAGCATACAATGAGTATACAAAAAGGACACTAAAAAAAAAAAAAAAAAAAAAGAAGAAGAAGAAGAAGAAGGAGAACACCCGAAAAACCCAAAAGACAGAAGAAAAGTTACATCAAACCCCCAACTTCTTGCCTCTTACCCTACTGGAACCCACACCCCTAGCATCGAAATTAATCGAGCATTCTAAATTCTTGACCTCTCTTTTCCCCTTTTTCCTTTTTATCTTCTTTTCCTTCTTAGGAGGGGAGTCAGAGTCATAGCGCTGATCCTCGGTCCAAGTCAAGAAGTCCAAAAAACCTTTCTCATCAAATCCCAAGAACGAAACCCCCATCGTGCGAAAACAAGATCTAGCATCTTGCACAACCCTAGGGTAAACCACATCTCTTTCCTCCGGACCGGCCCCCTTTGAAGATTCCCCCACCTCAAAGACTCCCGACGACACAAACTGGAACGGCCTTGGCCACGGAGGAAACAAAACCCACTGAAAAGGAGGAAAGGTAGCCGAAACCCCAAGAGGACCTCCAAACTTCCCAAACTGAGGACCCTCACCAAAAATCCTTACCAAGGCAGGGGCATCCGAATGCATCATTGCCTGCCGAAGGAGAGAACCTGAAGGAGTACCAGAAGCAACTCTGCCTACCGAAGGACGCCCAAACTCTGCATGCTCAGCACCGCCAGACGAGGCACCATGCTTACCAAATTGATAGTCCTCAAAACCCGACCTCACCAAGACAGAGCCAGCCGACGGAACTGCCTGCCGAAGGATGAGCCCTGAACCGGAAGAACATAAGTCCACAGAAGACCGCACCCTAGAAGGAAAATCACTCAGAATCACGGGAGGAAGCAACACCGGCGCCGGTAGGGGGGAAAGAATGGCCTGCTTGACGGACTCGACCACAGGAACGAGCTGCCGATCACTAAATCCACCCCCGAAAGGTGATAGACGCAGATCCACCCCAAAATCTGCCACAAACGTCACCTCCAGCCGAATAGCGCTCCCAAGGACCTCCGTCGGACGAAGAAGACTTCCCGGACCCGATCCCCGCCCCGAAAACGCACCAGAAATCGAAGACAGCTTATGACCCGAAATCGCGTCCAACTTGGCATTAGGCTTAATCACTTTAGCCCCAGCCCGAATCCCTTTAAAAATAGACTTAACCCTCTTTAGCATCTGGCCCGTCACAAAACTCACCCTTCGTTTAAACCCAAACACAGACTTAAGGCCCAACTATTTCGAAAAACCACAAGCCCAAACCAGCGCCTTGGAGAAGCGACCCAGAATTTCAAAAAACTTCTCGAACACTCCAAACACGCCATCCCCTTGCATCGAAACGTCGCCCTCAGCAGCTGAATCCCTGGACACGCCATCCGATCTACAGACACTACCTCGAGACCTGATACGATCAACTGCACGATGGTCCATACCCGAGGGACCAACCGCTTGCTTCTCCAGAGCGTAGCAATCAATCGCCTGACGGACCGCCTCCACCTCCATACCCAGCGGCTGCGACCACTCCAACCCGCACCGGTCCGGCAAAGGCCAAGTGCCAACAATCTTCGCCGCAACCCTAGTTCCTGATCAAACACAACTACCACTTAGTTATTGATCAAGTAGTTTTTCTAACTCAACAAAAGAGACTTAAACCATATATACCGTATGAAAGCCACATCAAATAAATATTACTACTCAAATCTGTCCCAACCAACAATTCATTCATAATCTTCATGTATTTAGTAATTTTAGAACCAAAACACCATTATAATCCAATCTGTCCCAATAGTGCTGATTTTATGCAATTTCTTTTAGAAATTCAAAGCTATACTATTACCAACAATTTCTAAAATTTAGTTAAACCCAAATCCAATAAACTTCAAGAAGTAAACAACAACATCAAATTCAGCTGTAAAAGCACATATCTAAAGTCTAAGGAAGTCACAAAGCAAATACCAAAAGAACCTATAAAAATTAAAGTCGAAACCACGTCCTTATAGATCACTTATAATACATAGAACCCATAAGAGTTTTTGATGAATATGAAAAAGAGATTGTAAATTGAAAATTTAGAATTTATTGATGTTAGTGAAGAACTGAATAATGTCACACCCCCAATTTGGAGTAAAGAAAAGGGTGCGAAACCCAGGCATTCATTTTTTTTTTTTTTGATAAGTAATAAAGTCCTCAACCCCCGGCGACTTCAGCGCCTCCTTCACCGTGGCCACCAACCAAGCGGAACGCAGTGAGAAAACCACCACCCTTGAGAAAGACTTCTTTTTTTCCTCCAAACGAAGCTCAGATATACCAAACTTCGCTGATAAAAAGAAATCTTTAGCTTCCACGACAAATCTGCGCTCCATGATTGGCCTCAAGCGTCAAGTTCCGAAAAATTGCATACAAAGGATGAACCCAGAAAATAAAGGGGGGAAAACAACTTGAGCTAGACGTAGAAAAAAAGGAGAGAGAATATGGCGATTTGAAGCTGAAAGCTAGCTAGACGCGCCTACACCCGCCACCGCTAGCGGAGGGACGGAGAGAGGGAGTGAGAGAGAGGAGAGTATAAAAATTTCAATTAGTGACATCCTAGATGACTCTAGTACTAATGCCTTTTACCTTCCCCATTGTTGATCCATTACTTAGTTGTCATGGTTTCCATTAAACATTCAATTTAAAAATTATTTCATTCTAGACCATTTCCTATTATACGTCATTAGAAACTTATTCCCTAAGTTTCTGTCATTAGAGTTCTTAAAATCCTAATTTTCGTGCTAAATTTTTATTGCCCTGGCAATTTTCATTTTATATTATACTCTTGAACGCATGGTTTCATGCGCTGTTAATTTATGCAAATTCGGGGCATGACAACTTGCACATTGAACTGTTGCATAGGCAGTATTGTTTGTGCTTCTTGGGGTCTTAATAAAACCTACAGCTTTGGAACCAATTGAGTTTTTCACTTATGTTTAGGAAATTCAGTAGGTTTGATGTTAGCTACCATAGCCTCAATTTTCATTGATTTGACTCACTATTGGTTTGGATATCATGCATGAAATTCAGTAAGTCCTCTTTAAAGCAGAGTCACATTTACTTTCAATAGACAATATTACTTTTTTTTTGATAAGTAAGAGAAATATCATTAAACAGCGCAAAGCGCAATCAAGTACACAGGAAGTATACAAGAAAGGCATCTAAGTGGAAGAAGAAAACAATACAAGGAAATCATTATAGCTAAACGATAAGGGTGCGAGAAACGCAGCCGACCAAGAGTACAAAGAATGAAAGAAAAAGGAAATGAGATCCTCAGTAGTTCTTTCTTTGTCCTCAAACTGCCTATCATTGCGTTCCCTCCATAAGCACCACATTAGGCAACAAGGGACCATCTTCCACACGACTGCACTCCGAGAGCGGCCACCCGTCCACCAACCAGCGAATAAATCTACCACCCGAAGAGGCATAACCCAAGACAAACTGAAGCGACTAAAGATGGCGTTCCACAAAGCGCGAGCAACCTCACAATGGAGAAGAAGATGATCCACTGATTCCCCATTCATTTTGCACATGTAACATCTATCAATCACTATGACCTGCTTCTTCCTGAGATTGTCCAAAGTAAGGATCTTCCCATGCGCTGCCGTCCAAGCGAAGAAAGCCACTTTCAGAGGAACCTTGGTCCGCCAGATACTTTTCCAAGGAAACTGAATAGCCTCTTTGCAAGCAAGAGTCTTATAGAAAGATCTAACATCAAATTTCCCTTTGTGAGAAGGAGACCACCATAGCTTATCCTCCCCATCGTACTTCACACTGAAAGAGTACAACAAAGAGAAAAAAGAGGCCAAAACATCCACCTCCCAGTCATGGGCCGCTCGGAAAAAGCTAACATCCCACTGATAAGACCCACTCACCACAACCAAATGGTCTGCTACAAGAGCGTCCTTGTCACGTGCAATATCATACAAACCTGGGAAAGCTTCCTTGAGAGGCGCCTCACCACACCACACATCATCCCAAAAACGGATCCTAGATCCATTTCCCAACATGAGTCTGATATGGTTGCGAAACGAACTCCAACCCTTCCTAATATTCTTCCAAAGCCCCACTCCGTGAGACCCAGGGGGGTCTAAAGAACACCAACCATCCCGAGTAGGTCCAAACTTTGCATCCACAACTGGTTTCCACCAAGCATCTCTCTCATGGACATAGCGCCACAGCCACTTCCCTAATAGAGCCTTATTGAAGAGCCTCAAATTCCTGATGCCCAAGCCACCACTTGAAATAGGGGAACAAACCTTGGACCAATTAACCAGATGAAATTTAAATTCTTCACCTATGCCACCCCACAAGAAATCTCGATACAACTTCTCTATACGATTAGCTACACTGGAAGGAATAGGGAATAGAGATAGAGATAGAAAGTACGTCGGAAGATTAGAGAGAGTGCTTTTTATCAGGGTTACTCTGCCACCCTTCGACAGATACAACCGCTTCCAGCTAGCCAGGCGTCTCTCGATCTTCCCAGCTACCTCATCCCAGCTAGACTTAGCCTTATAAGGAGCCCCCAATGGGAGACCAAGATACTTTAAAGGAAGAGACGAGACTCCACAACCCAGAATGCCAGCAAGATCATCCATATTATCCACAATACCCACAGCAACCAAAACTGACTTGTCCAAATTAATCTTCAAACCTGAAACAGCTTCAAAGGACAGTAATAACATTCGAAGATAGAGAAGATGATCAGGACTAGCCCCGCAGAAAACTAAAGTATCGTCTGCGAATAAAAGGTGAGAAACATTAATCACTCCATTGCTTCTAGAGCCCACAGAGAAGCCAGAGAGAAAACCCCTTTGAACAGAAATAGAGAACAGCTTACTAAATGCCTCCATCACAATGACGAACAAAAGAGGCGACAGAGGATCACCTTGTCTAATACCACGAGAGCTGCTAAAAAAACCAGAAGGGGTGCCGTTCACCAAAACCGAGAAACGCACCGATGAAATACAATGCGCTATCCATGAACACCATCTCTCCCCGAAGCCACATCTTCTCAACATATACAATAAGAAGTCCCAGTTAACATGATCATTAGCCTTCTCAATATCCAATTTACATAGTAACCCAGGCTCACCTGATTTGATGCGACTATCCAAACACTCATTCGCTATAAGAACAGAATCAAGAATTTGCCTCCCTTTCACAAAAGCATTTTGGGGATTCGAAATTATCTTCGCCACCACCTTTTTGAGTCTATTAGAAAGAACTTTAGCAATGATCTTATAGACACCACTTACAAGACTAATAGGCCGAAAATCTTTAAGATCCATGGCCCCAATCTTCTTCGGAATTAATGCTAAAAAAGTGGCATTAATGCTTTTGACAAACTTACTATGAGTGTGGAAGTCCTGGAATACCCCCATGAGATCGGTCTTGATCACCTCCCAACAATCTTGGTAGAAAGCAAGAGTAAACCCATCAGGACCTGGAGCCTTATCATGATTCAAACCTTTAACCACCTCTAAGACCTCCCTCTCCTCAAAAGGAAGTTCTAACGAATGAGCTTCACCCACATCCAAACTGTCAAAAACAAGGTTATCCATCCTAGGCCTCCAACTGAGAGGTTCTGCAAAAAGAGATTTATAATATTGAGCAACATGATCCTTAATAACCTGTTGATCAGAAGAGATAGAGCCATTGACAGAGAGAGACTCAATGGAATTGGATCTCCTATTCGAATTGGCTATACGATGAAAGAATTTGGTGCATTTGTCACCCTCTTTAAGCCAAAGAGCCCTAGACTTCTGTCTCCAGCTAATCTCCTCCTGCAAAACAGAATTCTCCAAATCTCTAACAACCCCAATTTTCCTCGCCTTTTCTTCAGGAGTTAAACCCCGTTGTTCCTCCAAGCAATCAAGAGCACACAATTCTTCCATATGCATTTTCTTACGGAATTCCACATTACCAAACTCCTGTTCGTTCCATCTTTTGAGATCAATCTTCAAAGCCTTAAGCTTTTGAGAAAAGATGAAGCTGGGCGAACCTTGAAAACGATAGGACTCCCACCACAAACGCACCCTATCCACAAACCCTTCAGCCTTTAGCCACATATTCTCAAACTTGAACGGTCTGGGACCCCAATGAACACCACCACAATCAAGAAGAATAGGAAAATGATCAGAACACAGTCTTGGAAGCCTTTTCTGAAGAGAACCTGGAAACTTGACTTCCCAATCTGGAGAAACAAGAAATCTATCAAGGCGAGACCAAGAGGGGATCTCCTGATTATTAGACCACGTAAAAGGCCCTCCTACGAGAGGAAAATCCATAAGATCCTGCTCAAAGATAAAGTCCGAAAACTCCATCATAGCCGCATTAATACGAGCATCTCTAGATCTTTCAGCAGGAAAGCGTGTGACATTGAAATCACCCCCGATGCACCATGGTACCTCCCACCAAGAAGAAAGGCCAGCTAACTCGTCCCAGAGGGAACTTCTAAGAGAGTCAAAGTTAGGACCGTAGACTCCAGCAAAAGCCCAAGAGAAATTATCAGCAACGCTTCTGAAAGAGCAGGCAACAACAAACTCACCCACATACACTTCAATCTTCTCTACAACCCTTCTATCCCACATAATCAATATACCACCAGAGGCCCCGCGAGAAGCTAGATAGCACCAATCAACAAAGTGACAAATCCACAGACTTCTCACTAAACTATTAGACACAAAATCCAGTTTAGTTTCTTGCAAGCATATAATGTCAGCCTTCCATTGCCTTAATAAATTTCTGACTTTCAACCGCTTGGCACCCTCGTTTAACCCTCTAACATTCCAAGAGAGGATTTTAGGCTTCATAAACACCACCATAAGCCCTTCCTTTGCACCTACCACGTGAGGTGCTGCCACTATGAACGTCATAATTAACAGAACAAGCTAATCTGTTTAATTCCCTCTTACCTTTGATGCTCAAGCTAGAGCTAGGATCCGCTTCCTTCTTTTCATTACTGACGATGATAGCCCCGAACACAGCTGAAAGCTGATCTTCAAAACCATCGCAAGTAATTCCCACCCATTGGCAATACGCTAGAACCGCTCTCAAAAAGCCCTCTGGATTCTTCTTACCAGAAGCACCCCTGACCTTATCAATAAAAGACAGAGGTACAGGCTCATCCTCTGGAATTAAAGCAAGTTCTGTCCCCTTCCTAACTCCTGGACTATGAATCAAATCAAGTGGAGAGAGACCCGCAGAGACCAGAGGGTCCGGAGAGCCCGAACCAGCCCACACAGTCAGCATATCAATAGAATCCTTAATGGGTTTGGCAGAATCAACCGGGTTTGTGGGAGAGATCTCCAGAACCGGAATGGACAAAACAGTCCCCGAGCACAGTACCGAGGGTCTAACTGGAACAGGGACAACAGGGACAACAGGGACAGGATCTCCGGCAGCCTCTGGAAACTTTGGAGCCAGACCCGACTTCTCAATCATACCCCTTTCTCCCTCCGGCGTTTCTCCGTCCGACTCTGGCCGAGAATCCCGCTCAGGACAAGAAGAGCGCCCGACACACTGATTCCCCGGAGCATGGGTATCGGAAGAAAGAAAACCCAGCCCACCGGAGTTCTTAGGAGTTGCCGGAGAATTACCTGAGCCCATTACTCCCTTCGCCGGCGACCTATCCTCCTCGGGAGACAGAGCCCGATCTTTCAGGTCTAAGGCAATGGGCTTCGGAACCTTCTGAATCCAACGAAGCCTCCTCTTCTTCTTGGGTTTATTCTTGCTCTTCCGCCCATTAATCTTGGGCCTTAGGCCAGGCCCAAGCTCAAGAAGCCCATCACACACCCTGCTGTAAGCTTGGTCCACATCAGCCTTCAACTTCTCCAGCTGGCTTTTCCAGGTCAAAAGAGAGGAAAACCAGTTCAGCTCTCCTGTCAGCTGATTTCCTGCGGAAGTCTTGCCATGGACGCAACCGGTCTTGTCACGAGCAGTAGAGACCATCTTGGCCTTCGTAAAATCAGAGCCACAACGGTAACAGTGGTCTTTACCCCCCGGGTTCGTTTGAAAAATCGCTTTTTCAGAACCACTCGAAAACGCTACCGGCAGCTTCTGCTTCTCCGGGCGGTCACCCTTGTCTTCAGCCAGAGGAATCGCTGGTTGAGACTGCGACCTCTCCTCCTCCAAACGGCCGGGTCCTGAACGCAGAACTGTTGCAAAGGAAGGCACATCATCTTTGTTGATAGTTCTAGAATGATCACCTTGATCATACCCTCCAATGGCACCATCACCATTCCTCCTTGACTTCTCTATAACTGAAGCATGACGGCCCATTCCGAACCTAAGCGGAACTTTTAGGAATGCACTGATTTTATCCAATTCAAGGACGAAACTCCTCCAGCCCCTCCCATCACGACCTTCTGGAATGAAGATAATACCTCTCCGACCACCCACCCCATAAGCTGCCACTTCAAGAAACCTTCCAGCTGCATTGCCACCTCGTCTGACTATGAGTACCTTAGACCCCTCTCTGAAAGACCTGATAAAGTCCTTCTCCTCCGGGCACCACTGCAAGTTCTCCATTGTCAACGCCAACCACTCTAAGCTTTGAGCACTAAGAAGGACCAACCCGGAGAATGACTTCCTCCTTTCTTCCAATCTCACCACCGAAGCACCTTCTACCACCGTGAAAACGAAAGTCTTGGCCTCCACACAACACCATCGCTCCATAACACACCTCTCACCAAGAGTACAAAGAATGAAAGAAAAAGGAAGTGAGTTCCTCAATAGTTCTTTCTTTAACCTAGATTATGGTCGCACCATTGTTGTGGTGGTCCATTTACACTGTTGCAGTCATCGATGGTATCTATTCGTGTTCCTGTGGTGGCTGTTTGCGTCATTTGGTTGCCGACGACAATTGCTTCAATTGCATCACTGATAGTATCAGGGTAGTTAAGTAATCAAAGGTTGCAGTGCATGACGTTGAGCTTGAAGTTGACGCATCAGTGCTGGAGTTTGGGGTTTTCAAGAAGCTTCTTGATATTTTTGAAGCGTGGCTAGTTTGGGCTTGTGGGCATGGGCTAAATTGGGCTTGTATTCCTCTTTTGGGCTGAAGCGGAGAATGGGCAGTAATGGGTTGGGCCGGATGTGTTTAAGGGCTGGGTCCAGAAGGGTGGGCTGTAGGCCCACCCCCTTTTCAGTGGGTTTTGTTTTCACCGAGGTTGTTCTCCTCGATGTATGGGTGTTCTCCCTAGTTTTTACCTGGTATGTCTTGGAGGGACCAACAGTCTTCTTGGGTCTTTGAGGTGGGTGAATCTTCGAAGGTGGATGATCCTGAGGGAGGGGTTGTATACCCCAGGGTAGTGCAAGATGCTAGGTCGTGTTTTCGCATGATGGAGTTTTCTTTCAAGGGGTCTGAGAAGGGTTTTCTGAGTTTATTGACTTTAGTTGATGAGGGGCAGCACTCTGTCTCTGCTCCTAAGAAAAAAGGGAAAAGAGAGGTAAAAAATCTAGAATGTTCGATCAATTTCGATGGCCTAGGGGTGTTGGTTCTAGCTGGGTTAGAGGCAAGAGGTTGGGGGTTTAATGTAGCATTTCTTCTGTCTTTTGGGTTTTTTTTTTTGTTGTTATTCCTTTGTTTTTTGTTTTTCTTTTGTTTTGGTGTCCTTGTATACTCCCTGTATGCTTAAAGACTCCTTTACGCTTTTTTAATGCTATTTCTTTTATTACCTATCAAAAAAAAGTATAGCACTTGCATTTCTCTCTACATTTGCTCCATGGAAGAATTCGTTGCAGTAGCATCATTCTTCAATTCAACCCAGCTCAGGAAGTATCCATATACTTGAAACATTAGGTGCATATAGTCCACTCAAAGGTGCTTCTACACATGCATTATTATATTGCGCATCTGCTTTAGAGATAGGAGTTCAAAGATCACCTGGAGTTTATAACATTTTTCGCCAAAAGCTAATCGTGTTTCTACTTAAAAAACGAAAAAAGGTTCACTATGAGGCTCCGTTTTTTAAATTGTCATATTTCTAGCGGCACATGTGAGAAGAGTCGTGAAATGGGGTTTCTGTAATGATTTCATAAGGTGTGCACTCTTGCACGAAGGGCATTTGTCTATTTACTTGGGTAAATCAAATTAGCGAAGCACCCGCTACTAACCTCTCAATGGAGAACTTGCTTTCATAGGGAATTCTAAAAATGCTTAATTATAAAAAAAAAAAAAAATTTGAAAAAAAAGGAAAAAAAAGAGAAAGAAATTCTAAAAATGCTTTCTACCAATCAAAGCTCTAAACCTTCTCTAACAAACCAGCTTTGACAAAGTGAGACATCACATCAATCGGTATAGCAACCTTAAATTTTTTTGAAAATCAGAATTTGGCTTTGTTTAAACCTTTGGCACAGGAACCACAGGCCTTTCCAGATGTTTATAGGATTTTCATTTCCTACAAAGATGAAGCCCCAGTCAAAATTGTGTCTGCATTACATATTTTTCCACATTGGTGAATCCACGCATCTGAACGTGCAAGAGTTCCTTCTGTAGTATCGTGGATTAAATAGCCTATAATATCTATCATCTATCCATAATCTCTCTCTCTCTCTCTCTCTCTTACTGGCAGTTTTTTGTGTATCCTGTCCCAATCTCTTTCTTGTTGTAGAGTTAATATCTTAATTTGTTTGGAGGATAGAGGGAAAGTAGTGTGTTTCCATAAACATCCTATTTGTGTCCTACAACATTTATATTTTTATTTTTGAACATACTTATGTTTGTTTGTATTGATAAAAAAGAAAAAAGAATCCTTATGTTTGTTTGCAACGCCTTTAGAAATTAAGGTTGACGACAGGGCATTGGGAAGTTGCTGATTTCTTGTTTTGTTTTATTTTTTTTTTGCCTTTTTTTTTTTTAACAGAGCAGCTCTTGGAGAAGCATTTAATGGCGAAAGTGCCTTTGCTGATTCATTAGAAGCATTTGGTGGTGGACTGGATGATCCTATTAGCACATCCATAGGAGGTTGTTGGGATCAATAGTTGTATTTTGCTTTACTTGTCTTTTAAAAAATGGTCAGAAACCCGAAGGTGCTTTTTTAGTAAATAATAGTAAAGCATTTAACTATATATTATTTATAAACACCAACCAAATTCTGTTTATAAACTATTCTTATTATTATGGATATTGCAATTGGACAAACAATTAATGTCGTTATTATTACTGTTGTCGTTATTGTTATTATAACACAAGCTGCCTATTTCATCCATCACAGCCCAAATCCATCCCAGCCAAGGCAGACAGGCGGATCCATTCCCATGACCCCGGTAACATTATCCCCCCCCCCCCCAAACGACATTTGCAGAAAAGTTAAGGACTAGCGGAACAAAGATCGGTGAAGAATTTAAACTCCCCTTCTTGACAACAAGAGGCCACTCAGCCTCAACACTTCTTGGAATGCAACCCCCAGCAAGCCTTGAGGCACAAGCACCAGTAGCTGAGCTGTCTAACCAGCCCCCAGGCTGAAGTCCATGAACAACACCACCCAAAGAACCTGAACTGTTAACATCATTACCCAAACTTGCTGCAAGACTGGCCACGGATTCTGCTTCACACGAGCCACCTGAAGTCTCCGCGCCACAAGGAGAGCATCTCTGATCAGCCAATGAAGTCACCAGAGGTTGAGCAAGTGGAAGCGTAAGATCTTCCATATGCGTCACCTTCGACCCATCACTGTCGACAGCATTTGAAGGATTTGGAAGGCTCCCCCCAAAGGCTCTGCGGCATCTTTGGCAGACTCAGTGTTGCACAACTTCCTCCCCTCCATGTGAAATGGCAACCCTGGACCAGCACCAGAAGTACCCAACACTGACCCAAAGACTACCCCAGAGGTGAAGGCACAGGCCCCTTATCCCCTTTGGGGGAGGCTTGTCCCGTCACCTCTGGAGTTGTCTTTGGGTCAGTGCCGGGTACTTCTGGTCCTGGTTTGCGGTTGTCATTTCGAGTGGAAAAGGGAGGACAACGTGCAACACAGAGTCTGCCTTAGATGCTGTCGACAGTGATGAGTCGAAAGTGGCACACATGGAAGATCCTCTGCTTCCACTTGCTCAGCTTCTGGTGACTTCGTTGGCTGATCGGTAATGCGATCCCTGTGGCGTGGAGGCTTCAAGTGGAGCGTGTGAAGCAGAATTCGTTGCTAGTCTTGCAGCAAGTTTGGGTAATGATGTTACCAGTTCAGGGCCTTTGGGTTGTGTGCTTGGACTTCGGCTTGGGGGCTGGTTAGATAGCCCATGTACTGGTGCTTGTGCCTTAGGGCTTGCTGAGGGTTGGATTTCAAGACATGTTGAGGCTGAGTGGGTTCTTGCTGTCCGGAAAGGGAGTTTAAATTCTTCACCGATCTTTGTTCCCTCTGTCCTTAACTTTTTTGTGGATGTCGAATACCCTAAAGGCTATTACAATTTAAAAAACAAATCAAATCTACCAGATTCTATGAGTCAAAATTAACATTTACAATAACCCAATCCAAAAGATATCTCAGAAATGAGGATTTTTGAAAAAGCACTTGGACTCGCTATCCTCAAAGAGACGCCGATTCCTTTCTCCCCAAGTGCTTCACAGTAATAGTGTAGGAATAACTTTCTTGATTGCCTCTTTGGCGTTGCCTGACCCTTAAAATTTCCAGCAATGCAGGAGCTCTAGGATGTTACTAGGGATGACCTAAGAAACCCGGAAAATGTTAAGAACCAAGTGCTAGAGACCAGCAGTGTACTTGCAGTGGATGGGAAGATGATTAATAGTTTCCTCATTCTTTTTATAAAGGCAAGACCAGTTAGCTAGATGGAAACCTTGCCTTCTAAAGTTAGCTGCCGTGAGGATTCTACCAATTGCTCCTGTCCATAAGAAGAAAGCAATGCGAGGAGGGATCTTAACCTTCCAAATACTTTTCCAAGGAAATGAACTATGCTCACCTTATTGTAACATACTATAAAACCTCTTTACTGCAAAGCCGTGCCTGCTAAATGGTGTTCACAACATACTATCTACTTCTCTCGAATGAGAATTTGAAGAGTATAATAGATTGAGAAAGGAGTCAAGAGATTCTAGTTCCCAATCATGGGTTGCCCTATTGAAGCTTGGATTCCAATGGATTGGGGAACTGAAGAGGTCCAAATTGTCTAACACTAAGGCCTCCTCGTTATGAGTAATTGAATAGAATTTAGAAAATGAATACTTAAGAGCCACTTTTCCCAACCACACGTCATGCCAAAAGTGAATGTTGGAATCGTCCCCAACCTTCTAGGAAACAAAGTTGGAAAAAGAATCCCAACCGTTTATAATATTCCTCCAAAGACTCACCCCATAAGGTCCTCGAGCTTCCTCTGAACACCAACTCTCTTTGGATCCCGTACATCATAACAATTACCTCTCTCCATAATTTTTTTTACTCGTCCCGAATCTCAAAAGCCACTTACCGAGGAGAGCTTTGTTGAATACCCAACCCCCCCTTTAGGAAGTGGGGAGCAAACAATCTTCCAATTTACCAAGTGAAATTTGGGTTCCCCATATGGACCATCCCAAAGAAAATCTCTCTCAAGGCGCTCCAATCTCCTAGCTGTGCCTACTGGTAAATGGAAGAGGGATAAGAAGAATGAAGGAATATTGGATAGTGTATTCTTGATGAGAGTAAGGTGCCCCCCTTTAGACAAGTAGATCTTCTTCCAACTAGCCAACCTTTTTTCTATTTTCTTGACTACCCCATCCTAAATGGCTTTTTTGAAAGGAGCACCTAGAGGGAGACCCAAGTATCTTAGCGGAAGAGAAGAGATGTTACAACTGAGAATACTGGCTAGCTTCTCAATATGTGCAACCTCCCCTACGACGAGTAACTTAGATTTTTGGAGGTTGACCTTCAAACCCGAAATGGCCTCAAAACACATGAAAATGTGATCCAAAGTAAGAATTTGATCATTATTTGCGTCACACATAATAAATGTATCATCCACAAACAAAAGATGAGATATTGCCAAAGGGGTATTGTTGAGGCTGTCTACTCGGAATCCTGATAAAAAAAACCCCCAACCAAGGCTCTAGAGAGCATCCATGACTATCACAAAGAGAAGGGGCGAGAGAGGGTTCCCTTGGCAAAGGCCCTGAGTACTTTCGAAGAAGCCATGCAGGCTACTGTTGATCAGGATAGAAAAGCGGGCCGTGGAAATACAAGCAAAAATCCACTTCCTCCATTTAGAACCAAACCTACTACGCCCCAATATATAAGAGAGGATATCCTAGTTGACATGGTCCAGGTCTAGTTTGCAAGTTATACAAGTTTGAGGTGGGAGATGGCTCCAAGGTTAGATTCCTACTATGCCCCAATATATAAGAGAGGATATCCTAGTTGACATGGTCCAGGTCTAGTTTGCAAGTTATACAAGTTTGAGGTGGGAGATGGCTCCAAGGTTAGATTTTAGCATGATCTTTGGTGTGGGGATTTGGTCATTAAAGAAGCCTTTCCAAATCTATTTGGTATTGCTTGCGCAATGGTGGTTCCATTCAATGGAACGTCAACTTTATTAGAGCGGCTCATGATTGGGAGGTGGATGTAACCCCAAGGGTTTGGGTCAATTGGTAAGAGCATTGGTCTTTGTGGTAGTCCCATGAAGTCT
Organism: Alnus glutinosa; assembly: GCF_958979055.1. NCBI lineage: Eukaryota > Viridiplantae > Streptophyta > Magnoliopsida > Fagales > Betulaceae > Alnus > Alnus glutinosa. Next base: position 28,702,049 of record NC_084886.1, read on the forward strand.
AAGGTTCGAATATCCATGGTGCAAACAATTCATTGTGGCTAGCCCGTTGGCGAAGCTGGAGTATTATTTGATCCGTATGGAGGAGGCGCTTTACACGGGTATGAGGTTTACTTGACATGGGTGGACACACTAAGTAGCCCTGCCTTGGAGGGATTCCTCGTCAGAAAAAAAAAAAGATTGGGAGGTAGATGTCATTGCCTTGTTTTTCAGGGTGTCCTATTTAGCTAGAGTGAGATAGGAAGGTGAAGACAAACTATGGTAGGTCCCATTCAAAAAAGGGTTTGTTGTTAAATCATTCTTCAATGTCATGGGTTGTAATGATGGCTTTCACACTTATTAAAGGGAAGAGTGTTTGGTGAACTAAGGTTCCTTTAAGGGCGGCCTTTTTTGTTTGGTCGGCAGCCTTAAGGAAGATCCTTATCATAGATTTTTTTTTTTGATAAGTAATCAAAGAAATATGTAAAAAGCGTAAGACGCTCCTAAACATACAGAAAGTATACAAAGGAAACCAAACACGAGCAAGCAAAAAAAAAACAAAAGAGAAAACCCGCAAAACCCTACAAACAGCTGAGACACCAAGATCCACAACCCAAACCCTAAACTTGCCAAAAACACCCTAGACTAAATGACATCAATAGTCTTTTTTCCTTTTTCCCGGCAAGAATGAACACCCCTAGCATTAAAGTTTATCGAGCATTCTAAGTTCTTAACCTCTTTACTCCCTTTAGGCTTAGGAAGAGGCAAGACCCTCTTGACACTGACCCTCATTAATTAAAGTCAAGAACTCCAAAAAACTCTTCTCATCACCCTTGAAAGAGATCCCCATAGTGTGATAACACAATTTTGCATCCTGCACAACCTCTGGAAGATGTTCGTCATTGTGGTCGATAGGTGCTGCATGTGTAAAAGGAATGAGGAATTCGTGGAATCCATTGTGAGGTTGCTTGTGCCTTGTGGAATGTTGTTGTTGTTTTTTTATTTTTATTTTTTTATTTTTAAAATCGATACGGGCTGTCTTGGGTTATGCGTAGATGAGTAGTCGACTTGTATGCCTATTGGTGGACTGTCGGCAGTACTTAGAGTGCTGTTGTGTGGAAGATGGTACATTTGTGCCTTTTGTGGTGTTTATGGAGGGAAATGAACAACATAAATTTTGAGGACCGTGAGAGGACATTAGAAGAGATTAAGTATTTATCTTTCAATACTTTGTATCTTTGGACAACTATTGTTATTTTCTCTTGTATATTTCCCATGTACTTGGGGGCATTTTATGCTTTTAATGATATTCTGAGTACTTATAGAAAAGAAAAATCATTTTCCTGCAAAATTTTAATGCCCCTTCTGTTTCAGTTGCAAAAGAATTATCATTTTCAGAATTCATTTGCCAAATGAACTAATTTTGTATTTATAGGCTAATATACAATGTTGAATATTTGGCAATCACTTGACGAGTATTATTTTTTAATATGAGGAGCTATAGTGTAAATTTTAATTGAATAGGAGGTTCCTTGTTCCAAGTTAAAGGATTAATGAGTTACTAATCATGTTCAAAACGAGCTTTAATAATACTGACAGATGCAGGATTCTGGGGCCCGGTTTGCTTGCTAAGCTGACATGACCAATATGAGGAGCTATAGTGTAATTTCCTATTTATCTGATTCCTTTGTTCCAGGTCCAGTCATATCCAAGTTTATAACCGCATTTCGTGAGCTTGCTACTCATAAAGAGTTTCTTCGTTCTCAAGTGAGTCCTCAAATTGCCAATCAATGAAGTTGTTCTTTCAAATGGTGTTTAGTAGCCTTTTTTTTTTTTTTGACAAGTTCAAATGGTGTTTAATAGTATACGAGCCATGCCAAAAAATTCCGGCCAGTCTTTGCAACAGTGCCACCACTGTATCCATGAGCCATTCCACACTCACCTTACCCAGAATAACAATTCAAGAAACACCCCTACACCTTTCAACAAAATGTAAGACAGAAGAACCTTCCACTGCCGATAGCTCAAACATTTTAGATTACACGACAAACTAGCTTTGAAAAACCCATCCCAACCGCTGAAAGCAATGCCGGTAGAGAGAGAGAGAGAGAGAGAGAGCACCTCCCTTCCACTACAATCTTTTTTTTTTTTTTGCCTCCCTTGGCATTCAGTCATTTCTTTAACATGCCTTTGGTCTTAATAATTGCTAAACCAAGCTGATTTTTCATTTAGCATATTGATTTCTCAACATGCGGATGAATGATCTTTAAATTTAACGCAAATTAATAGTAATCTTCTTATACAAGTATCCTTCATGGTAAAATAAATGGAAAACTGAGTGGAACTGTGGACAACTTTTGTCTGTTTGAAAAAAAATGTATTTTTTTCCTAGGAATGTGAGCTCAAGATGTAGTAGTACCATGATGTATGTGAAGGATGTTGATGCATTAACACTGCAATTGCTGCTTGATGCAGGAACATTGAAAGTGTTGGCCTGATCTTATTTTAGTTCTTATTTTAAGAAAAGTACCATTTGTTTTATTTTATTTGAAGTCTTTTAAAAGGGTCATGTGATAGTCATGTTAGTCACTTAAGTAGTATCACCCTCTTCAACTATTAGCACAACACTAAGAATATGTTCTAGCTATAAATACATCTTACGAGATTGTAAGCAGCCACTTTTGATTATTCTATCAGAAATGAAAAAAAGAGAGTGGTCCAAAACAAATCCTAGAATTCCTTATTTCCTCCATTTAACTTTACACTTACATTTCTTCATTTCTCTGTGATAGTTCTTATTGAATCAACTTCAATAATCCGTTAGAAATTCTCTACAACACCAGACCTGTTGGGTTTATTGCTTTGGATTTGGTATCAGAGCAGATTTTGGTTCATTCCCATTGCTGCCTGTGTAGTGGAGGACGTGGAGAAAGAGGACGGTATGCACCAACTGCAGAAATCACAGAAATAAGGCGCATGGTTGAGGAGTTGTCGTGTGCTGTTCAAGCTTTCAAGTGACGAGAATGTGTGGGGCCCCAGGAGGAATTACTAGAAGGCAACTGCAATTCCTTGGGCGTAGCGGAAGGTGGCTTCGAGGATGAGGAGGAGACCAATGTTAATGAAGATGGAAATCCATTCCATGGATGAGCATTTCGGGAAGAACCAGCATGCTGTCCTGGATTTGAGGAGAGATTAGTGAGAAGTCTTGATGTAAGTGTAGATGGTGTGAAGGTGGGGTTGCTGAATTTTAAGGTGATACACATGCTGAAGATTATTTGGATTGGGAGGCCAGTATTGAATACTACTTTGAGTGGAAATGTCAGATGAAAGAAATGTGCAGTTTGTGAAGCTTAAATTTTGAGGAGTTTGTCTCCAATGTTGGAAGAGAATTGGGGAGCAACGTTATCGTCGAGTGAAGTACAAAATCTGCACGTGGGACCATATGTTTTGTACCAACTTTTTCATGGATTGAAGCTGTTACGTAGGTTATTTAAAAATGTGCTTAATTATTCTAGCACTCTGTGAGACATTCCTTTCTATTTGTAGAAGCTTTGTACAAGATTCTGGATAGGACACAGCTCACACTACACAGCTCACTAGGGACACCTTACCATGTTTCTAGAATATGTACGCATCATATTATTCTAACAGAAGCAATGCCATCAGAGTGTGGAGGCATATTCATCTGAATTTAATTTATCTATTCGTGTTGGCCTCGATGAAACTAATGAGCAACTTACTGTCCGTTATCTTTTGGGATTAAGTTCGCTTGTGCAAGATGAGATAGGGGTTGTTAGGCTCACCAATTTGGAGGATGCGGGGCAACTTGCTTTGTAGGCTGAGTAAGGATAATAAGGCTTGGGCCGAGAAAGACTTTAATAATAACTGTTGGTTCTACAATTCATTGAGGCCTTATTACTGCTCGTAATTTAAGAGTTGATCAAACAGCTCTGTGTAATGATGGAGGTTCTGAAAATTGCCATCATAATGAGATGTGACTTGATAATGTTGTTGATCGAGTCGAGAAAGTGAAGGAAGTTGCTAGAATTAGGGCTCCAAATCATGATGTAGCAACTCTGCTTTCCGCTATGATTGTGGAGAGAGAGAGAGGCAGCGCATCTTATTCATGTCTAGAAAGAAGAGTTCACTTAGCTGAAGGCGAGGAGGTAGAAGAAGAGATGAATAATTCGATGATTATGGTGAGAAAGAGGAGGAAATGGATGTGCTACCAACTTGTGGAGAGAGTTTGGTGGTTAGAAGAATCTTAACAGCAGCTAATTTGACCAATATTGAGGAGTGGTAGCGTCAAAGTATTTTTCGAACAGTGGCTACATGTGTTGGTATGTTGTCAATGTGATAGGGAGAGCTGTGAAAATATCGTCTCCAAGGAAGCTGTTGAAAAACTGAAGCTTTCTACAGAGAAGCATCTACATCCATTAGAAGTTGCTTGGATCCGGAGAGGCAATGAATTTTTGGTTACTACTCATTTGTTACAATTTATATTAGGAAATATATATGATGATGAATCTTGGTGTGATGTCCCCATGGATGCATGACATATTTACTTGGAAGGCCATCGTTATAATGACATGATTCATTTAACCAAAGACAATACCTCACTTATAAGAGGGATGAAAAAAGGCTCAGGACTCACTTTATATACTTTAAAGGATGAGTCAAACCATAAATCACGAGGACAACTAGGAAAATTATTCTCTCATCTAGACAATTGAAGAAGGCAAGCATTGAAGCGTGTGTAGTGTATGAGTTGATAGGTAGAATTAAAGGAAACAGTTGGAAGAAAATTCTGATCAACTCCCAGAAGTTCAAAAACTGTTGGACTTACAGGAGCTAGTTACCGAAGAGTTACTAAGGGGATTGTCTCTGCTAAGAAGTGTACATGCAATAGATTTTGTGCCAAGATCTGCCTTACCAAAATTGGCTGCATACTCCCATGCAGCATGCTGAAATGAATGGGCAAGTTGAAGTAATTGTAAAAGGTTTAGTGCGAGAAAGTAAAAGTCCATGTGCTGTTCCAGCATTGTTGTTCCTGAATAAGTAAGTATGTGCTATGGAGGACATGCGTAGATTATTGTGTTACAAATAAAATGACAATTAAGTACCGTTCCCAATGCCCAAGTTAGAAGATAAGTTGGATATGTTAGTTAAGTCAGTGTTTTCTATAGTTGAATGAAGGAGTAGTTATCATCAAATTATAAGGGTTTGAGCTCGATGAGCCCCCTACATATAAATTCATATTGACATCAAATTTCCAAATTATGCATACATTATTGTAGATTTCTGTCTTTGGAGGTCCTATGCCTCTGTCCTACACTTGCTTATGCTATCTACCATTTTAATGATACTTCCTTCAAAATTTAAATGAAGAAAACAAATAACTTTTTGAAGCTTAAATTTGTCAGCCCAGCAGTTAAGTCAAATAAGCAAACATGTAATTATTTCATCGACTTCTATTAAAGGAACTTTCCATATCTCCTTAACAGTTGAAGGCCAATGCATATTTACCCTCGCACCAAAAAAAGAAAAAAAAGAAAAGAAAGGCAAGTCAGAGAAGAATAACTTTTGCCCTTTACAGTATGATGGGAAAAGGCTAATTTTTTTGTCCTTATCATTTTATGTTTGAAATGTATTTTATATTCACAGGTAGAGCATGTCTTGATTGATCGCCTCATGCACTTTATGACTGTTGATCTGGAAGATGCAAAGGTAGACTCTTGTTCCTGTATAGCTGTTACGAAAATCACTTTAGTTGATACAGGCTTTGCAGCATGACTCCAATGTAGATGGTGATAATTTTCCTGGATGGTATTTACTGTGGACTAAGTATTGCTGTATTTAGGAATAGGTCATAAACATTAAAATTGCTCATAACCCCAAGTGGTAGCTCAATTAGTTGGGGACCACGCTTCATGAAGCAGAGGTCACTAGTTTGAATTTCACCTTCCCCCTTCCCTTGAGGGCCAATTGCTTATAAAAGAAAAAAAAAAAAATTGCTCATGAAAACATAAAATTTAAGTCCTGATTCTCATTTTTATTATTTTGGTAATTTTTTTATAATTTTGGTATAAGAAATTAAAAATAGTACCATAATAATGTATTCGATACTTATTTGTTGAAGTTGTAGTTTCTTTCATTTATTTCGATAAGTAGAATAAAAAGTCTTATTATATTGAAAAAAGATTGGTGCTTATAAACTCTAAGTCGAATGCCACCTCTTCACCTTGTAAGAACAAGATGGATGGTTTCCTCCTATATTTGGGTTTTGCTGGTGTTTTTCTTTTCTTTTTTCTTTTTTCCTATTTTGGTGTCCTTTTTGTATACTTCTTATATGCTTAGGGGCGCCTTTATGCTTTTTATAAACTTATTTGCTTACCTATAAAAAAAAGGTGGATGGTCATGGGCTCAGAACTCATTTGTTTGTGTATTCAAAACTCAATTGGTCTTGGATTCAAATCTAACTAAGAAGAAGAAGGAAAAAAAAAAAGAAGAAGAGCAAGGATTGATATATGTGAAGTACATGAAAGCCAAAAAAACCTCAAGAAATGCTGCTAGGGGAAGCTTTTTTCCACAGAAGAAAAGAGCCATTGAGAAGAAAGCGGGAAAGAACAAGTAGTTCCTTAATTTTTTAATCATAGGGCTACTTTCTTGAGATTATAATATTTTTCCTTCCAAATAGATTGTTAAAGTCAAAGAGGCAGATAAGGGGGTTGTTTGACAAATACTTGAATAGAACAGAGTAGTGGGTTGCTAATTTTGAAATTAGTAAAAAGTGATGATGTGATATAAAGTAAAAAGAATTTGTATAGAAAAGTGAAAAAGATTTGTATTGTTGTGAATTTTTTATTTGAATAGTAATAAAAAAATTATTGATGTGATATAAAAAGGGGAAAAAGTTAGAATGTTTTGATGTTGATTGGTATTGAAAAATATAAAAATAAAATAAAAAGACTCTGAACAATGCCGTCCACTACGCTGCTCCGTCCAAGCCTTTCCAAACAAGGCCAAGATCATTATGCTTTGGAGACCAAGGAGAATATAGCTTGCACTGGTATGTGAGTGAAATATTGAATGATCCGTTTGACATGTTTGGAGACCAAACTCCAATACTTTTTTTTTTGGATAAGTAATTGTAATTTATAAAAAAAACGCGCAGAGGGGCGCAACCCTTATACACGGGAAGTATACAAGAGAATCCCTAAAAGGGACGAACAAAGAATAAATTTAAAAAGTCTACATAAGTGAAAATACTCAAACTATGATGGGGCGCTATCCAAATATATAACGTATTGAGCAACCGCTTCTGTAGCTCCACCATAAATGTCTCTACATCTTCAAACAGCCGCGCATTCCGCTCCCTCCAAATACACCACAACAAGCACAGAGGAGCTAACCGCCAAGCCTCTTTAGCATGACCACACCCAATCGCCGCCCCCCAACTTTTCAACAACTCCAACACCGTTCGTAGCATAACCCACACTACCTCAAATAAAATAAGTATGTAGCTCCAAAGATTCCGGGCGACTTCACAGTGAAGCAACAAGTGATCAACAGACTCCCCACTCTTCTTACATAAACAACACTACTCAATCACTATAACATTCTTCTTACGCAAGTTATCATGCGTTAATATTTTACCCAAAGCCGCTGACCATACGAAGAAAGCCACCCTTGTTGGAGCCTTAACACGCCAAATATTCTTCCAGGGAAAAGATGGAAAAGATGGGCCATCTTTCCTAATAAGCTCTTCATAGAAGGATCTCACCTCAAATAAACCTTTTTTATAGGGATTCCACACTAATTTGCCACTCTCTCCATATCGAGTCGAAATGGAGTATAGTCGATCGAAGAAAGAAAGGACCATATCCATCTCCCAATCCTGGATTTGTCGCGTAAAGAGAACATTCCACTGAATTACACTATTATGAACATCCAAATTATCCGCCACCATTGCATCTTTGTTCCTTACTATACTAAAAAGAGCTGGAAAGCATTGCTTCAAGGAACTATCCCCATACCACCAATTATGCCAAAAACTAATATTTGATCCATTCCCCACTTCAAAACGAACAAAATTGCGAAATTTCTCCCATCCCCATCTTATATGTTTCGATACACCCACTCCAAAAGAACTCGAAACCTCTTTTGAGCACCACCCACCCTTTAAACTCTCAAATTTGGCATCAATCACCGATCGTCATAAAGCCTCTCCCTAAACTCCAATACTGCTTTAGAGAATCTTCCAAAACATGACCTAGATGATTGCTTGAGACCATACAATTCCTGTTTTAACTTACGGACACGGCCCTGATACTCCTTGAGCAACATACCCACGTGGTTTCTCCATATAAACTTTCTCACGTAATCTCCATTTAAAAAGACATTTTTGACATTCAATTGAAACAAGGGCTAATCAAATTGCAATTACTTATAAAAAAAAGAAGAAGGGCTAATCAGGATTAGTAGCCAAAGAAATAAGAACATGAACATGAACATTTATAAGTTAAAACAGTTTGTGTATAATACCATATGTCTGTGTATAATCCTTAGCAAGCAAATGAGCTTTCAACCGTTCAATTGAACCATCAAGATTAATTTTAACAATGTTAACCCATTTGTAGCCAACAATCTGTTTACTGAACGGTAATGGAATCAGCTCCCATGTCCCATTTTGATGCGAGGCCAACATTTCCAATTCAATAGCTTGTCTCCAATGAGAGTCAGATAATGCATTGTCTTTGAGATAGAAACACGAGAGATGAGAAATAAAGCAAGAAAGTGACGGGGCAAAGTAACTAACCGATAGGATGTTGAGTAGTGCAAGAACATTTACCTTTCCACAGAGCAATAGGCAAGGAGTTGGATGCAAGTGGGGACATTGGATCTGTAGACAATAAGGATGATGATGTTATTATTTGAATATTTGAGCAGGTATCGTTGTCTAGTTAGAAATTACGACCGCGACGGCGATGAAAGTCACAAAGGATCTTCCCTAATGTTGCTGTTGCTGTCTATACAAGAACACCGCTCTTGAAGGAGCCTTAGCTCTCCAAAAACTTTTTCAAGAAAAAGGGGAACTAACATGAATGGATAAACACATGATAAAATGACTTCACTTCAAACTTCCGAATTTTGGAAGGGATCCAAAATATTTTATCCTCACTTCCTTGCCTTTATCTAATAGATACAATAGCTCAAAGAAAGCAGAGACCAAATCCACCTCCCCATCATGCATTTGGTCTAGTGAAAACTGTATTCCATTGAAGAGTCCATTTCGGAATTGCATGTGATTTGCCACCCACGCGTCCTTACAATGTGCAATACTAAACAAGTTTGCAAAATGTCTTCAGAAACTGGTCCCTACACCACAGATCATGCTAAAATCTGATCTTGGACCATCTTCCACCTCATATCTAACAAAAATTGAGAAAACACCCCTCCCCCTCCTTATATTTTTCCACACACCCACTCCGAGGGCCTTGCTACCTTCTTGGAACACCAACCTCCTTCGAAACTATCATATTTAGTTTTCACCACCGATCTCTACAAAGCCTCCCTCTCTATAGTGTATCGCCATAACTATTTTCCTAGAAGAGCTCTGTTAAATTGAATCAGACTTCTTACCCCAAACCACCATAATTCATTGGAGTACAAATTCTCAACCATTTAACTAAATGGGACTTAAACTTATCACCAATTCCACCCCATAAAAAAATCCCCCAGTTTTTCAAGCCGCTTAGCCATGCCTACATGCATAGGGAAGAGGGACAAAGAATAAGTACAGAAGTTTGAAGGAGAGTTTTTTTTTTTTTAATCAAAGTCAACCTACTTCCCTTAGATAGATAAAGCCTTTTCCAACCAGCCAAATGATGTTCCATTTTTTTTCAACAATACCATTCCAAATCAGCGCTAGTGGTTCAAATTCTAGAATAAACTTATACACTTGTCATGGTTTTGGCCATAATCTTTCTGACATCCTCCAAATCAGTAGCCATGGTTGAAAAGGAAAGTCCTAAAAGGAATCCAAAGATAATTGTGGAACCCCAACATCCTGAAATTGAAGAAAAGATCTGTGAGCCCCTTAATGCTAACCTCTTCTTTTTCTTTTTCTGGTCAACCTTTAATGATAACTTGAAAATGAACTTTGATGACCTAGATCTAGATGACATGGATGTGATAGATGTCATCAGTCTAGCCAAGACACAAGATCTACTTGAGAATGAAGATTGCTACCATAGCGAAAAAAATCTCGAACTTGGTTTTAATTTTGAAATGACTGAAGGCTATCAGGCGGAATTGTGAACATGTGGCCAAAGTTGGGAAGAATTGGGCCACAAGCAGAAAGTTGATGAAGTAGGCCAAAGTTTGTGATGATGCTTATAAGTAATTTAGCATTTTTTTTTTTTTGATAAGTAATTTAAAATTCAATAAAAAGCGCAGAGGGGCGCAACCCTAATACACGGGAAGTATACAAGAGAGCCGCTAAACGGGAGGAACAACTAATAAATTAAGAAAGTCTACGTAAGTAGAAACACCTAGATGGCAAAGATGGGGCGCTATCCATAGATATAGCGTGTTAAGAAGACGCTTCCTTAATACTACCATTACAGTCTCGACATCTTCAAAAAGCCTCGCATTCCGCTCTCGCCAAATGCTCCACAAAACACAGTGAGGAACTAAACGCCAAACATTTTTAGCTAGGCCATGCCCTCGAAAAGCACCCCAAGTAGTCAACAAATCCAGCACCGATTGTGGCATGACCCATTCAATTCCAAATAAAGAAAACATAAAACTCCAAAGCTCACGGGCGGTGTCGCAATGAAGTAACAGATGATCAATAGACTCCCCCTTCTTTTTACACATACAACACCACTCAATAACCACAATATTCCTCTTTCGCAGATTGTCATGAGTCAAAATTTTACCTAAAGCTGCAGACCATACAAAGAACGCCACCCTTGTCGGAGCCTTAGCACACCATATATTCTTCCACGGGAATGATGGACCATCTTTCCTACTAAGTGCTTCATAATATGACCTTACTTCAAAATAGCTCCTTGTAGAGAGGTTCCAAACTAACTTGTCACCCTCTCCTTGTCGAATCGGAGTGGAGTACAACCGCTCGAAGAAAGAGAGCACCATCTCCATCTCCCAGTCCTGAAGTTGCCGCGTAAAGAGAACATTCCAATGAATATTTCCATTATGAACAGCCAAATTATCTACCACCATTACCGCTTTGTTCCTCACAAGACTATACAGAACTGGAAAACAATGCTTCAAAGATCTCTCCCCACACCACCGATCATGCCAGAAACTGATATGTGACCCATCCCCTACCACAAACCGAACATAATTGCAAAACTTCTCCCACCCTTTCCTGATATATTTCCAAACCCCTACTCCATAGGAACCCGACACCTCAATAGAGCACCACCCACCCTTTAGGCTCCCAAATTTGGCGTCAATCACCAAACGCCATAAAGCCTCTCTCTCCTTACCATATCTCCACAACCATTTACCCAAAAGAGCTTGGTTAAACTGGGTGAGGTTGTGAACTCCCAACCCCCCTGAATGCAACGGAGTACAAATCCTGTTCCATTTCACTAAATGAAATTTGGCCTCATCCCCTATGCCACCCCATAGGAAATCCCTCTGGATTTTTTCAAGACGATTAGCCACCCACAAAGGAATAGGGAACAGCGACAAGAGATATGTGGGGAGATTGGACAGCGTGCTCTTAATAAGAGTCAACCGTCTGCCCTTTGACAAATATATACGCTTCCAACCAGCCAGCTTCCTTTCCATTTTCTCAACCACCCCTATCCAAGTAGGAACGGACTTATAAGAGGCACCCAAAGGCATACCCAAATACGTTATAGGCAAAGACCCAACCCTACAACCCAAAAGCTGGGCCAACCCTTCAACATCCTCCACCTCACCAATAGGAACAATTTCTAATTTTCCTAAATTGATCCTTAATCCCGAAACTGCCTCAAAACAAAGAAAAATGCACCTGAGATGTCGAATTTGTTCTTCTTGCGCCCCACAAAAAATCAACGTATCATCAGCAAACAATAAATGATTCACTACTATTGCCTCTGACTCTCTATGTCCCACAATAAAACCTGTCATCGAACCGTGCTCCACCGCAGCAGCCAGCATCCGGCTCAAAGCCTTGATAACCACCACAAATAATAAAGGCGACAAAGGATCACCTTGTCGCAACCCGCGAGAGCTAGTAAAGAAACCCGACGGAGTTCCATTGAGAAGGACGGAGAATCTCACCGTAGAGATACAAAAACGAATCCAAGCTCTCCATTTCTCCCCAAAGCCACAACGTTGTAATAAGTAAAGCAAGAAGTCCCAATTCACATGATCATAGGCCTTTTCCAAATCCAACTTACACAACAACCCAGAATCCCCTGAACGGATTTGACTATCCACACATTCATTAGCAATAAGCACTGAATCCAAGATTTGTCGACCACCAATGAACGCATTTTGGGTGTTTGAAATAATCTTACCCAAAACTGATTTAAACCTGTTCGCAAGGACTTTGGAAATAATCTTGTAAATTCCCCCAATAAGACTGATAGGCCGAAAGTCACTCACATCCACAGCATCATTCTTCTTTGGAATCAGAGAGACAAAAGTAGCATTGAAACTCTTTTCAAATTTGCCTCGAGAGTGAAGATCTGCAAAAACAGCCATAATGTCATGCTTTAATATATCCCAACACTTCTGAAAAAAAGCCATAGTGAAGCCGTCGGGGCCCGGTGCCTTATCTCCATTAAAATCTTTGATGACATCCCACACCTCCTTCTCCTCAAACCCTCTCTCTAGCCAGCTACTCTCATCTTCATCAATTGAAAGAAAAGAAAGGCCCTCGACCCTTGGCCGCCAAGAACAATTCTCAACATACAAGTTTTTGTAAAATTGAACTATATGCTCCTGAATCTCCCTTGGATTATTGGAGATTTCACCATCTATGCTTATAGAGTCCACTTGATTAAATTTGCGACGCGAGTTGGCCATCCTGTGAAAAAATTTTGTGTTCTTGTCCCCTTCCTTCAACCACAAAGCTTTAGATTTCTGTCTCCATATTATTTCCTCAAACAGAAGAGTTTTCTCCAGCTCTCTAGACATATCTATCTTGCGAACCTTCTCTTCCTCCTCTAGACCTCGGCCTTCATCAACTGAATCCAGCTCACAAATGCCCTCCAATAATTCTTTCTTCTTCTTCCCTACATCACCAAACACTTCAGCATTCCATTTCTTCAAATCTGTCTTCAATGCCTTCAGTTTAAACGCCAAAATGTGACTTGGAGAACCCGAACACTCATAAGACGACCACCACTTCATGATTTGCTCAACAAAACCCTCATATTTCAGCCACATGTTCTCAAATTTAAAATACCTTTTTCCTCCTCTTGGTGCCCCACAATCCAAAAACAAAGGGAAGTGATCGGACAGAAGTCTTGGAAGCCTTCTTTGAGCTACTCCTAAGTCTTAGATCCTCTTAACCACCACAAATATTAGAACATCTTAACTCACTAAGAGGACAAAAATCTACATAGGAGTAAGAGAAACAATTCCTTTGAGATCCCCAATGCTGAACCTAATGTGGGTATCTCACATTTCCAGGAATCTTGTTAGATTTCTAAGCAAATCAAAATTGAGTACTCATAGACTCCAAGGCATTCAGATTCCCAAATATCACCTTCTCGGTAATCTGGATCTTGGATATCAGAAGATATTGTCCCATCTCCCTTATCAAACAGTACAATGATGCATGAAACTTTATGGAAAGCGATATGCTAGTTGAATTCTCTTTCTCACTAATATAGTTAAAATTCTAGTGACGAGCTCTTGAATTTTTACTTGCTTTTGTGCCCCTCGAGCTTTGCAATGATTTATCCGCTGGAAGTGGAAAGCTTCTTTTTTCATTTTTTTTTCTTCCCTGAAACTGGTGGTGGGTATTGAGACTAAGTTCTTGAAAGTTTTCCTTCTTTTGTTTTCCTTACATGCTTACCCTTTATTTTGTAGGAGTCCCGTCGATGCTTTGACAAAGCTATAGATGGTTATGATCAGGTATTGAAAATTCCATTGAAATCTTCTTGTGTGAATCTGTTGGTTGGATTGTGAAATTTGTAATACATGAAAATGCTAAAAAATGATGATTTTAGTTTAATATTCCCCTGTAGTTGATGTGATGCTTTTGTCTTTTTGGTGCTTAGCACATTTGAATATATCATGGCTCTTCTCCGCTTCAAACTTGCAAACTTTATGATAGCCACTTTGAATATATATCTTCGTAGTTTCATTTTTCATCTGGTTTTGCGTTCATTCCCATGTATGTGGTACTGTAACGATGGAGGATCTAAGAGAGAAGGCACCTGTGTGTTTTGGCTTTGTGTTGAAGGAAAAGGGGGCAATTATGTGAATCAAAATGCCAGATGATGTGTAGTGTACGAGAAGTGTTTTCTTGAATGTGAACAGTGCCACCTTTTAAAATTATATTTTACTTTAAATTTTCTTTATGGTGAAATTGATTCGGAAATTATTTAAAAACAAAATAAGAGAGAAATTTGGTAATGTCATAGACATATTTTGGATCTTGTATTCTCATCGTGTAAGGAAATTATTTCTTTTAGTAGTCCTTTAGATAGAAGTAAAAGTCTGTAAGATTAACCAAGGACAGGTTGGCTATCTCCTCCTTATATGTAATATTTGTTTTTATCAGTGCAACAGAAATCAGGGGTTCTTAAAAAGTAAATTTCCCCTCTATTCTATTTCGGTTCAACATGGAGAGGGTGATAGGTTAGTTTGGAGCCTCTCCAAAAGGGGTCTATTTGAAGTGAAGTCCTATTATGAAGTGTTAAATAGGAAAGATGACCCTTCATTTTCTTGGAAGAATATCTGGCGTGTTAAGGCTCCGTCGATGGTGGCTTTCTTTGTATGGACAGCAACTTTAGGTAAAATTTTCCAGCAGATTCCGCGACGTCCGACAGCTTTTCCGGCAAGTTCAGCGCCACGCCGGCGATAGTTGTGTTGTAGTTTTTCCTCTTTCTTTTGTATTTGGGGTTTGATTTGTATTTTGGGTTTGCTTTTCAGATGTAATTTGGGCTTTTTTGTATTTTTGGGTTTGTATTTCTGTTGGGTTTGGGTGCTTTTGGGCAGATTTGGGTGAATGTTGGGGGGCTTTTTTGGTTTTTTGGGCTTTGGGTTTCTTGTGGTTTTGGGTGCTGCATGCGGGTTTTAGGGTTAGTCCTTATGGGTTTGTTTGGGTTTTTCTATTTATGGGTTAGCTTTAGCTGTTCCTGTGTATACTCCGGTATATTTAGGGGCGCCTTACGCTTATTTATAAAGTTTTCTTACTTATAAATTTTTTTTTTTTTGACGCATGTTAATCTGCGAAAGAGGAATGTCGTGGTGATTGAGTGGTGCTGTATGTGTAAAAAGAGTTGGGAGTCCATTGAACATTTGCTACTTCATTGCAAAGTTGCTCGCGATCTATAGAGTTACGTTCTTACTTTATTTGGGGTAGAGTGGGTTATGCCACAAAGGGTGCTGGAATTGTTGACTAGCTGGGGTGTGTCGTTTGGGTATGGTCCAACTAAGGAAGTTTGGCGGTTAGTTCCGATGTGTTTAATGTGGTGTCTTTGGTGGGAGCGGAATGTGCGACACTTTGAAGACGTAGAGAAATCGATGTTGGAGCTGTGGAAACGTTTGCTTAACACGTTATATATTTGGATATCAACTCTTCATAGCTTTAGTATTTTTACTTGTGCAGATTTTTTTAAATTTATTTTCTGTCTGTTCCTATTAGGGGTACTCTTGTATACTTCCTGTGCATTAGGGTTGCGCCCCTCTGCGCTTTATTAATGAATTAACATTACTTATCAAAATAAAAATAAAAATTTCCCCTTTACTTTATAGTTTGAAGGAGTTTCCTTCAAACATCACTTAAGGAGCTTTCAAGTGCCTTAGATGCATTGAGAGAAGTCCAAGACAATTGCCTGGTACATCTCTGCCAAATTTTTATATTCCTTCTTCCTTAACTGCATTTATCCATCCTACCTATAACCTTTAATTTCTTTCTTTCTTTCTTGACCCCTCATCCCGTTCTACATCACTATGGGGTGGGGCTGCACAAGCGTATGGTGTCTATGGTAGGGAGATAGCTGGGGGACAAGATAGAGTTAGTGGATCACCTTTCTTACATTTTTCAGTAGTTTGGGAGCTTTAATGTTTTATCTACTCTAATTTGGGACACTAGAGTAAGTTTTTGAGGTTCTTTTAGTTGGTATGAGAGGTTTGGCAGTAATAGCAGTCACCAAGTCTGGATCTACTCCTTTAAGCCTGTGGTGGTGCTTAGTTGTGGCCACATTTAATAAGCCTTTAATGTAATGGAGAATTCTTGGAGCTTGAAACCACACTTTTTAAGAACTTTATATGGGTAACTTAAAAATGAACTTTATATGGGTAGATGGGTATCCTCGTATCTCCTTTCTGTTACGGATTTTGTTGATTTGTTGCTTGAGAATTTTCCACATTGAGGTAGTCTTTCTTGGTATATCTCTTATATGCTTGGTTGCATTTCAAAGAAGTTATTTATATGGATTTACGTAGTTATCTATATATGTATGTGTTTTTCTATTACCAGGCACGAGAAAAGTTTGTGTCTTTGAAGAAAAATACAAGAGCAGAGATTGTTGCAGAACTAGAAGAGGTATGCTTTGCATTTATTTTGACATTAGTAACTCATCTAAGCATTTCCTGAACAAAAAATATCCATTATGACTGTATTTTATATAATCTCTATTTGTGGATCTTTTTTCTTGACCAGTTACGTCTTCTATTGCATTTGCATTTTTCAAGTGTTGTCTTGCCGGTAATAAGTATAGTTGTTCATAGCATAACATCAATTATCTTAATATCAGACACTTATTGCCATTATGGTGATTTAATGTGGGAGGATTTGGTTATTACTACACATATTATAAAAATGGTGGTTTTGCTAGGCAAAAATAACAGCACTCTCCTGCAAAAGTTTAGCCCCTTAAACTACTGCCATGTTGATGATGGGCTGGAGGGTGGGACATTTCCCTCTAAGCCTTTTATCATCATCATCGTGCTTATTTAATTCTGAATTCTTCTCTTTATTGTGTTAATAATGAAGGTTAGTATCTGGTTAATGGGGAACTAACTTAATATTTGGGCTAGATTGAAGAACATGGATTTTTTTTTCTTGTATTTTTCTTTATTGCTTTTAATCTTTTCTTTTATAATAAGAGTACGTAATCTTAAGCATATGGTAATACGATTTCCCTCTTCAAGAATTGGTCGATGGATAGTTTTAGAAGCTTAATAAGAATGCTAAAAATTTGATGTCCGGTCCTACTATGAGGCACCACAATGGTCCAGTGGTGGACAGTGTAGCGACCTGCAGAATTTCTATCATATATATATATATATATATATATATATATATATATTTTTTTTTTCATATACAAGCCGCGCGTGCTATGTTGACACATATCTGCACCTATTATCTCACAATATCATAATAACATTTCATATTATAAATTACATTCTATCAGCGGAAACATCTAACATAATATATGAAGTAGCACCACAAATCTGGCATTAAACATCTATATTATAAAGTTTAACTGTCTTTACATAATACAACTGTTGCTATACAAATGTGTCACATGCGACACAAGCTATATACATCACAAGTGTTTATACACATGCCCAATAATGATGAACACAAAAGAATGATTGACGAGTCTAATCCACAAAATTAGACCCCAAGGAGACCCATGGCCTCAATCATAGAAATCCAAGTACTTAACTACTGGGTCCTCTTCGACATCCTCGGCACCTGCAATATCAAGATAATCTATGCAATCTTGAAATTCCACGATAACATAGGCGGAAATGAGTGAGTCAACAATTCTCAGCGAGTAAAACCCACAGATTTCTCGAAATGAGCTGACTTATCTATCTTACCATGAATTTACAATAACAACTACTCTTGGCTTTATAGCACCTTTAAAAATATTTCAGTAGCTGATAAAGTAAACAATGTAACAAAGAAAAACCATTTGAACCAACTATTCTAGTTGTAGTGATATACACACGCTCCATTGCCTTTGCCAGTAGCATGTACATACTAATACCTATAGTCCAATCCCTTGCCTCCTCCTTCGGTTTGAGTCGATTCAGTCCAGAGTCGTTCTCCCTTAACACAAACTGACGCCTCATCCCACCCTCTTTGTCTTCCAAGATCTTTTTCTCTCCTACCCATACGTTAGATCCTCTACGATGCCCCCTACCCTTGTCACTCCCATCACATCCCGATATCACTTTACCAACCGTTTGATCTCCCAGAGCTACATATCCGAACATTTATTGCACGAGAAACTTAGATTCCAACTCCCGCCAATTCCCTTCGCATTGAATCTAGGCAGGATCCCCCAACTGTCTTTTGAAAAATCACCAACATCCAAGAAGTTTAAGAGTCATCAGGCCTTTTGAGTATTGGGCCTCTTGAAGGAGAGGCAGGTGGGCCTAATCTCAACGAGCCAGAGCCCAAGGCCATAATCAAGAATTGCAACACTTCTCTCCTTCGAGGCCCTAAATCCAGCGTTGCCTATCTAGGAAATCACTATAACTAATTGTCAAGAGAGAAACATAAGCAACCGTCCAAAGATGCAATGTTTTGAATAAAAATGACTTCATCTCCTCCAAAGTCCTCTTACGATCAAAATAATGTTGATATTTTTTCGAGAAAGTTTTACTTAAATAGACTCTCTCTCTCTCTCTCTCTCTCTCTCTCTCTCTCTCTCTCTCTCTCTCTCTCTCTCTCACCCTTTCTTTACCAAAATTTTCTTGCATTTTCCGGGAAAATTTGGGACCAGTTTTGTAGTCATGGTGAGATCCTTGCGTTGGTGGTCGGTAGAATCCAAGGAATTCGCTTTGTCAGTGGTTGGAGGCGCTACGGGTATCAGGATACGTGAGAAATGCAAAGGTATGACAAGGTCCATTCTCCTCGACAAAGACGAGACTGCTTGGTTGATCAAGTCTTTCGGCGAGTTAGTTTCGGTCCAAGACTCCAGAGTTTTCTGGAATCAATCTGTTCGTGGTTTCCCTCGCATCCTTGCGCAGCAATGCTACAACAGGCACGGTTATTTTTTGACCGTTGAGGAATATGAGGGTAGAAGAAGGAGCGGCTCCATCATGGTTCCGAAAGGAAGATTTCGTGAAGGATGAGAGAAATTCGGGTTGGAACTCCATTTAGCTTTCAGGCTTCTCCACTCTGATTCTACCAGCTCCTTGAAGCAGTTGGGTGCTTTTGGAGTTCCTCTTTTGGAGTCCAATATCGTGACGAGGAGGAGTTATGCCGAGGTACTGAGGTCCTCGCCGCCGAAGCTGGAAGAGTCACTTTCCCCCTTTCAGGCGGGTCCTCTGGCAAAGGGCCCTGGTGATCAGTTGAAAGCAACGGTTAAGACAACTTCGGCAAAGTCAGTCCCTCCTGTGATGGTAGGTCCAGCGAAGGCAGTTCGGGCTCCGGCGTTTGTTCCGGTCGCTGGCCTAAGGAAAAGGGCTGCTGGCTCTAGCCCCCTATTGTCATCCCCTGCTGCACGCAAGCCTACAACTCGCAAGTCATGTTTTAGTGACAACCTCGATTTTCGCAGCTTCAGGAAGACGTTGGAGAGTCTTCTTGTAGATACTGGTCATTGCCTGTCGGTTCAAGACTAGTTGGGTGAGGGCCTGTTGGGTCATGGGCCCAAGCAACCCGTTTTTCGCCCCAAGTTCAAGAATCGGTTTGCTCATCAGGGCTCCAGTTTCTTCTGGCCCAAAGCTAAGGGTCCTCCGCTGGCCCAAGTCGCTTCAGCATCGGCCTCTGACCTTAAAGGTAAAGCCCCGCTGGTTCTCCCCAGCCTCCGGCCCAAGCTCGTTTATAAGGCTAAGGTTGGTTCGGGCCTTGCTTCAAGCAACCCAGGGGCTTCTTCTTCCTCCTTGGTATCGACTTCTCTACGCCGCACTGGTTTTGGGCCAAAGTCTCCCAGGCCCGTCACTTATCTTTTAGGCTCAAACGGCTCTTCCTTGGGGGTTCCTTCTCCTTCTACTGAACTGGACTCCGATCTGTCTCAAGCTAGCTGTGTTCTCTCTCGGCCCAGAACGTCGGAGCTGGCGCTTCCCTGTTTATCACCAGTCCTTTCAGTGTTGCCGCCCCTTGCTTCTCTGGTGGTCTTCCCTTTGGCGTGCCTTCAGCACCTCTCCCCCCCCTTGGAGGCGCCGATGGCCGTGTCTATCAGGCTTCAGCTCAGGTCACCACCCTTGGTCTGGGATTCTCTCTCTCCTTTGATGGCCCCCCCCCCCCCCCCCCCCCCTTTGGGTCCCCCGGTTCTACTTCTCCTGCACCTGACCCCGACCCTCTCTCTCTTGCCCCGATCCCTGTGGAGGCTGCCCCCCTTTATCTCTCAATGGCTGGTGGCTTAGAGTTGGATTTCCCCGCTGTGGTCAATCCCATCCCTCTAGCTTGCTACCCTCCTCCCAAGTCCAACTGGAAGACTGGGAAGAGCTCTCCGGATTGGCTTATGCCGATGTTAGCGGATTCCTGGTTCTCTGTGGGTCTCTCTTGCGATGACTCTGTTCATAATCCTTTGCCCTTGTTTTCTGATATGCTGTCTAAGCATGAAGACCAAGGGAAGTGCTCCAGTCCGAAGGTGCGTAAAAAAGGTGTTAGAGAAGTTAATGGTCTCTTTTGCTTTGTCAACTATGATGCTCACAGCGGCAGTGTCTCTTGTGGTTGGAACAAGAGGAGGGCTCTCAGTGGTTCCTCATGAATCCCAGATTGATCTCTTGGAATGTTAGAGGGTTGAATCAAAGAAGCAAGAGGTTGAAAATCAGGAACCTCCTCAAGTAGTGGAAGGCTGACATAATTTGTTTGCAAGAAACCAAATTAGAACTTATCTCTAACAGTATCGTGAAAAGCTTGTGGGGTTGTCAACTTGCAGATTGGTGCTTTCTTCCTTCAAGCGAGGCTTCCGGTGGTATCTTGTTGATGTGGGATAGGAGGGTTGTGGAAAAATTTGAGGTGCTGGTGGGGGATCACGTCGTGGCTTGTAGCTTTAGAAATTGTGCAGATAACTTCTCTTGGGCTTTTGCTAGGGTTTATGGCCCTAACCTTGATCCTCTCCGTAGGAATTTATGGGACGAATTGGCTGGTTTGCTTAGTTTGTGGGATCTCCCTTGGTGCATTGGTGGCGACTTCAATGTCATCCGCTTCCCCTGTGAGCGTTCAGGAGCCGCTTGCATTTCTCCCGCGATGTCGGATTTCTCTGACTTTATCTTAGAGCATGGCCTCATGGACCTTCCCCTTTCAGGAGGGTCATTCACATGGTCCAATCTCTCCTCTCGGTTTAGGATTGATAGATTTCTAGTCTCTCCGGTTCGGGAAGCTAAATATCCTGGTCTCTTCCAGAAGAGGTTTCCCCGCTTGTGCTCTGATCACTTCCCCATCCTCCTCGATTGCGGTGGTATTCATAAGGGGAAAAGACCTTTTAAGTTTGAGATTTTGTGGCTTCAGGAAGACAGCTTCGTGGAGAGGGTGGGGCTTTGGTGGGAGTCTTACTCCTTCCAAGGCTCCCCTAGCTTTGTTCTTGCTCAAAAATTGAAGGCACTAAAGGTTGATCTTAAATCTTGGAACGAACAGGTGTTTGGAAACGTGGAATCCCTTAAATTGGCTCGTCTTGAAGAATTGCGTGCGCTTGACAGAATTGGGAAGAGAGAGGCTTAGAACTTTGGAGGAAAAACTCAATTGCTAGTGATCTGGAAAGAATTATTCTCCAAGAAGAAATCAGCTGTAGACAAAAATCCAGGGTTCTTTGGCTAAAAGCGGGCGACAAATGCACTAAGTTCTTTCATCAGATCGCTATCTCGAACAGAAGATCCAACTCCATAGAATCCTTGTCTGTTAATGGTTCAGTCACTTTTGATCAACCAGCCATCAAAGACCACATTGTTCATTTCTATGAGTCTCTTTTTTCTGAGCAATACAATTGGAGGTCCAAATTGGATGGCATTGCTTTCAACTCCTTATCCTTGGAGGAAGCCACTAAGTTGGAGCTTCCTTTTGAGGAAAGGGAGGTCCTAGAGGTGGTGAAATCTATGAACCGAGACAAGGTCTCAGAATGCTTTTGTCAAAGGTAGACATATTTTGGACTCGATCCTCATAGCCAGTGAATGCTTGGATAGCCGTATCAAGTCTGGTATCCCAGGGGTTCTTTGCAAACTAGATATTACGAAGGCTTTCGACCACGTCAATTGGAAATTCTTGTTGTACATGCTAAAAAGATGTGGCTTCGGGGATAAATGGGTCTCTTGGATTTCTCTTTGCATCTCATCGGCGCACCACTCGGTTTTGGTTAATGGTTCGCCAGTTGGCTTCTTCAATAGTTCTAGAGGGCTGAGGCAGGGTGATCCTCTTTCTCCCCTTCTGTTCATTGTTGTCATGGAGGCTTTGAGCAAAATGCTCTCTGGTGCTGTTGATAGTGGTCGACTCTCATGCTTTTCGGTGGGTTCTAGGCCTCCTATGATCAACATCTCTCATTTGTTGTGTGCAAATGACATATTGGTCTTCTGTGAGGCTAATCCTGACCATCTTCGTTTCCTGCGTGTACTTCTTGTTTGCTTTGAAGCTGGCTCTGGTTTAAAAGTCAATTTGGCTAAATCTCTCTTGGTTCTTGTTGGCAATGTGGACAATGTTGTCGAGTTGGCTTCTATCTTGGATTGCGGGACTTCCTCTCTGCCCTTGAAGTATCTTGCGGGCACGCCACAAGGCTACGTCCATCTGGGATGATATTGTGGTTAAGATGGAGCGCCGTTTGGCCAGTTGGCAAAAGTTGTATTTGTCCAAGGGTGCTAGGGTTATCCTCATCAAGAGTACACTCTCCAACCTCGTTACGTATTTCATGTCTATTTTTCCCATTCCTACTCATGTGGCTAACTGTATTGAGAAGCTTCAAAGAGACTTTCTTTGGGGTGGGATAGGCGAAGAATTCAAATATTACTTGGTCAGATGGGACAAGGTTTGCTCTCCGATCTCTGAGGGAGGTTTGGGTTTCAGAAACTTGAAGACTTTCAATCGTGCTCTTCTAGGCAAATGGCTATGGCGTTATGGGTCTGAGCAAGATGCATGGTGGAGAGTCGTGGTGAATTCTATATATGGCAGCCTAAGGGGTGGTTGGTGCTCTCTCGAGCCGACAGGAGCCTTTGGGGTGGGGGTATGGAAAAACATCAGGAAAGGATTGGATTCGTTCTCTCGTTACACTAGATTCGTCGTGGGGGATGGCTCCAAGATCAGCTTTTGGCATGATTTGTGGTGTGGTGACACAGCCCTCAAAGCAGCCTTTTCAGCTTTATTTGACATTGCTCTCCTTAAGGACGCCAGTGTTGCGGATAATTTGGAGCGGTTGGGTGGCTCATTCCAGTGGAATGTGAGCTTCATCAGGGAGGCTCACAATTGGGAGGTGGATGTCTTTGCCTCTTTCTTCCAATTGCTATATTCAGTTAAAGTAAACAGAGATAATAAAGACAGTTTGTGGTGGGTCCCCTCCAAAAAAGGAGTTTTCAAAGTCAAGTCCTTTTTTTACTCCTTAACTAGCATTGGTGGCAGACGCTTTCCCTGGAAAGGTGTTTGGAGCACTCAAGCTCCTCCTAGGGCTGCTTTCTTTGTGTGGACTGCGGCTCTTGGTAAGATCCTCACCCAGGACAACCTTAGGAAATGGCATGTTATTGTGATCAACCGTTGCTGCATGTGTAAGAAGACCGAGGAAACTGTGGATCATCTCCTTCTCCATTGCGACGTGGCTTCTGTTGTGTGGAATTCTCTCTTTAGCTGTTTCGGTGTGTCTTGGGTTATGCCTAGACGGGTTATTGACTTGCTTGCATTTTGGTGGTCATTTGGCAGATCAAGGAGTGCTGTCGTTTGGAAAATGACACCTATTTGTATCTTCTGGTGCCTTTGGTGAGAAAGAAACAATAGAAGTTTTGAAGACTTGGAAAAAACCTTGGAAGGGACTCTTTCTTTGTTCTATCATTCTTTGTTTTGTTGGACTTCGGCTTATGTCCATCCTTTGTTTATTTCTTTTTCTGACTCTCTCTCGTTTTTCTATTTCTAGTTAGGTGTTTTTCTTGTATACTTCCAGTGTACTAAGGGGAGCCTTACGTTTTTCTAATAAATTTGATCTCTTGCCTATCAAAAAAAGGGTCCTCAAAACTTTCGTCATTCTTTTTCCTACATCGGTACTATAGAAGGGACGTAGGCACGATGTTCCACACCGCAGCACTTCGCGTTATGCTAGTAGGCAACCAACAAGCATGCAGGTTGGCTACATGTCTAGGCATAACCTGAGGCAATCCAAAACGACTGAAAAAGACAATCCAAATGGCATAAGACACATCACAATCAAGAAGATGGTCCACGGACTCCTCATTCCTCTTACATAGGCAACATCTGTTGAACGCAATGACGTGCTGCTTTATGAGGTTTTTCATGGTGATAGTCTTACCTAGAGCTGCTGACCAAGGGAAAAAGGCCGCCCTCAAGGGAGCCTTAGTCCACCAAACAATCTTCCAAGGGAAGCGGTAGCATTCATTACAAACCAATGAATAATAGAAGGATTTAACCTTAAACAACCGTCGTTTGGAGGTGACCCATCACAACTTATCTTCCCTTTCTTGTCTCAATTTGGCTGAATACAACACCCTCTTCCAAACACTACAAACCAAACCCTCTTCCAAGGGAAGCGGTAGCATTCACTACAAACCAAGGAACAATAGAAAGATTTAACCTTAAAAAACCCTCTTTTGGAGGGGCCCATCGCAACTTATCTTTCCTTTCTCGTCTCAATTTGGCTGAATACTACATCTTGAAGAATGAGGCAAAGACATCCACCTCCCAATTATGAGCCGCTTTAGCAAAGTTCACTTTCCATTGATTGGAACCACTATAAAACTTCAAGTGAGCCGCAACAGAGGCATTCTTTGCGTAGGCAATACCAAATAAATCAAGAAAGGCTTCCTTAAGGGTCACATTCCCACGCCACTGATCATGCCAAAATCTAATCTTAGAGCCATCTCTCATCTCAAATCTGGTGTGACACAAAAATTCCCCTCATCCCCTCCTAATATTCTTCCACAACATTATCCTAAACACACCAGAAGGCTCAATAGAACACCACCCACCCTATGAACTGCCAAATTTAGAATTCACCCCCACTCTCCATCAAGCCTCTTTCTCATGCAAATTTAACATAGATATGTTAGATATGTACATTTATTACCATAGGCTCCAAGAGTATGTTAGATATGTACACATCTTACCTAGGCTTCGAGAGCATGTTGGATATGTACAATCAAATAATATGGTAATAAATGTAACTAATATATTCTTGAAATTGTACAGTGTTACTAAATTTCATGGTTAACATGTTCAGCATCTTTTGTTTAGGTAAAGGCAGGAAGATATATATATATATATATATATATATATTATTTATCTATTTTCCTACAATAAAGTTCTATTGCTGGCAACTTCTTATTGGCAAAATTTAGGACCTTATTGTCCTTACTGTCCCTTATTTTTGACAGGATCTACAGAACTCAAAGTCAGCATTTGAGAGGAGCCGTTTCAATCTAGTACGCCATCTACTTATGAGGATATCTGTTATACTTTCGCCCAAAGTTAATTTTTTTGTCATTCCACCTGTAATGGAATTTCCTTTCTGGTTTAACTTAAGGTAAACGCCCTCATGAATATTGAAGCAAAGAAGAAATACAAGTTCTTGGAATCTATAAGTGCAATGATGGATGCTCACCTGAGATATTTTAAGCTGGTCTGCTTGTTTAATTGTTAAATCTAAAATTTGTACCCATAAATTTGTTTTCCATTTTTGGACTGAAGATATTTGGTTGCTGTGTGCTTTAGGGATATGAATTATTGAGCCAAATGGAACCATTCATTCACCAGGTATCACCATGATTTACTTTTCATTTGATGGATATTAATATTTTGAAGATGTAAAACCTCAACTACTCATTTAAACAGTTTTCAACAGTTTGTGATTGACATCATCTGGTCTGTACCTTACACATGTTACACTAGATTGCTGAACTCAGCTTGCATTGAGTTAACCAAAGAATGTTGAATTCAATATGGTGAAATTTGGTCCAAAGAACTGACTAATCCGTACTAATTCAGGGTGCTGTACGTAATTTGCTTTTCAAATCAGTTGATGTATTATGTGTGAGAACACTAAGGGTTAGCCTGTTGGCCAAAAGGTTCTTGTACATATGCTAATTTCTGGTAAGAAATGAGGTACATATAATATGCCATGTTCTTGTATTGATCATATATGGGGGGTCCGACCCCTCTTCGTTAATACGAAAGTAATGGAATTTCAATTAGTTTTCATTTGCCTTAAAGATTTACATGTCAACAGGAAATGATATTGAGACCTGTCATATGGTAGGTCTCTGTCAACTGATTAATTATGCCTGAGGTCATGTCTAACTGGATGACTAGATGATATTATTGAATGCTCTTGTTATAAAACTGTATATGTTTCTATTTTTTTCTTTTTCCACCAGTGCAGAATCATTTCCAACTTTTGTGAAATGAAATTATGGAAAGGAAAGGCCTGCATGTTGTAGGGTTGTAGGCTTTGGTGGGTTGTGGGTATTCTCTTGCGTTTGTAGGTTTTTTCTCGTGTCTGGTTGGGCTCTTTTGTGGGTTGTTTTGGGCTTTCTTTTTTGAGTTCTGGGGTCCTTTTTCCGTTTTCTGTCAGTTGTTGTGGGTTAGCTTTTGGTGTTTCTTGTGTATATTTCCTGTGTACCAAGGAGCGCCTTTACGCTTTTTTAATAAATCTTTTCTTACCTATCAAAAAAAAAAATTATGGAAATTTGATTGTTGAAATTAAATCAATGGTTGTCCGTTGAGTTAGTACATTGTGCAATTCAAATGCTGTTAAACATTTATAATTTGGTAGGCTCTTTTTTTTAGTGAATTTCATGTTAGAAAAAAATAAGTAATAGTGGTTCTATTACTTTTTTAGTAGTGGGGAGGACCCAAACTTGTTACTTTCTAGGTGTTGCACTAGTTTTTCTCCATGTGGCATATATCACTATGAACCACTCAACTGTTTATTTAATATTACTGTTGTTAAAATTCTTACATATTCTGGCTTTCATGGTAATAATGGTGTGAAAAGCAGAAGTTCAAATATTAACATTAAACATCGGTTTACAATGAAATAGACCAAAATCTGCTATGATCTGACATTTCCAAGTGTTCAATAAAGGAGAAGTCGACTTATGCTTTTTGGTGACATTTATCTTATGTAACATTATCATTGTTATGTAACAATTATGATGTTAGGAGTCTTGGTTCTACTCGGGGCAAAAGCAAGAGGGCTCTTTCTGTGAAGTAATGTTGGGGTGCTTTGGGTTTTCTGTTGTGGTTGGCTCTTTGTGGGTTTTTCTCTTGTTTCTCTTGTATTTTTGTCTTTTCTGTTTTTGCGTCCTTTTGTATACTCCCTATATGCTCAGGGGCGCCTACATCTTTTATAAAATTTCTTTGCTTACTTATATATAAAAAAAATATTATAATTTTTATGTCAAATAGTATGTGTGGGTGCATCTTTCCGTTCTTATCAGCTTTGGGTGATTTTCGTTTTATCAAATTCATTTGTTATTCATAATTAACTAGGAGTTGCTTCTGAGATATATATTTTCAAATGATAAATGATCTGCTTCTCCTGAAATTAGGTATTAACATACACACAACATGCTAAAGAAATGGCAAATGTTGAACAAGATAAACTTGCAAAAAGGATTCAGGAATTCAGGACACAAACTGAGCTGGAGAATATACGAGCTTCAAGTAACATGGAGCATTCAGCAGGTACCAATAGCATTCTTGCTGTTGGTATGAGCTCCTACAGAAATGTTGAAGCAATCATGCAATCCACCAACGGGCAGGTGATTAATTGGTTTCTGTAGTTTTCTGTTAAGCTACAGACCATGAATTTGACTTCGGTTACCATCATAACTGTTCAAATTTTTTTAACGTTTTCCGTGTTCATTAACAGGCACTATTGGATAAATTACCTTATTTGTATGTTTTCATTTGTTAGGTCCAGACCATCAAACAAGGATATCTCTTAAAACGGTCTTCAAGTTCAAGAGGAGATTGGAACAGGAGGTTCTTTGTGCTTGACAGCCAAGGGGCTTTATGTTATTACAGTACTAAGGGCACTAAACCTGTGGTATGTAATACTGTTATAAGTGGTACTTGACCGATTTAAATTTAGGTACAGTACTCGAGTAATATCTCTTTACCTTGATTCCAGTCATGAGTCTTACTGAGTTATGGTTTGGCCTGTCTAGTAATTTATAATCATGAAATTATTAGCTATTAGTACTTCGTATATGTAAAAATCAAATCCCACATTTTTATTCATAAAGAAAGAAGATAATGTAAAGTAAAAAGTAAATAACTTACCATGAAAAAGATATAAAATTAGAATACCTGGAATGTTTAGGTGGTCAAGCCGAGTCATTCGTGAAATGTAATAAAAGATTATATGGTTGCCATAGATAACAGAACTCAACCCAATAGATCTTTGATTCCCATTATTTTTTCTCAGTTGCATGAACCCTATTTCTCCATTTAGATTTTTCTGCACTCATTGTGATGCAAATAATATGTCATGGAGGTGGGGAAAATACAACAAGAGGGAAGGCTGTTTCAAAAGCAAAAGAAGCAATTTGGAAGATTCCCAGCTGGAACTTGAAGAATTGAAATGTTGCTTTTAGATTTCATTTTTGAGTAGTTTTCTAGTCAGTGGAATTTTTGTCTTTTCATATCGTTTACAGTGGCTAGTTAGTGGCCTTGATTATGTATGAGTCCTATGTAAGGCATTGATTAGTATTCTTTATTTATTTATTTTTTTGGGATTAGTAATCAGAAATTTTATTGAGAATGAGGAAAGTTCCCATGTTCTCTTCTATGGAGTATTATTCTCTGATCATGAATGTTTCTGAAATTCAATCCTGAGTATGCTGTATGATTATGAATATCATCAGTTTATAACTTGAATTCATACTTGGGCAAAAGTCAAATAGAAAGAGGAACCATACTGCATATCTAATCTTGCAGTAAGGCTCAGACATTTGATGATGTTGTTGATGCTGTTCGTCTGATAATTTCTTTTCAACTATATACATAAATCAGTCATTTCTGACCAAAACGTGGATATATTGACTGCTTCATGAAATATTACTGGAATAGTATTATGGAATTCATTGTGGTAGGTATCCTGCTTTTTCTTTTTCCTGATTCCCCCCTACCCCTGATGGCAGGGCTTTCAATCATACCATAGCTCAGTTGACCATAATAGTGGTGTGTTTGGTAGATTCCGTTCACGGCACAATCGGCCAGCTTCATTTGATAAAGAGATTCTGAGCTCCCGTACTGTTGATCTCTGCACATCAACTATAAAGATGGATGCAGAGGACATGGATCTACGACTCTGCTTCAGAATAATTTCTCCATCAAAAACTTACACATTGCAGGTATTAATTGACTGTTTTTCAATACTTTAATATGATTATTCTGATTGGTTGTTGAGACTTTACTGCATGAATGGCCTAATCTTAACATATTCAAAAACCAACATTTTTTTTTTTCTCTCGTTTTTCACTTTGGTATGTACCATAACACCAACTACTGAACATCAGCCATTACAGTTTATAAGATTTATCTGAATTGTATTTCAACCGTGATTTCCACTGGTTGCTAGCACTTGTATATATAGAGAACCTGATTACACAAGTTTGAGATAGAGAAGGTTTCTATCTAGGAGAGTTTACATAGAAATAGGATTACACTAAAGGATAGGTTTAATTTAAACCTATTCTGATCTAAACAAATATAACCGGTTAGAGTTCTAGTCTAAGTCTAACCGGTTTGTTTACAATTCAAACTTTAGAAGTTATCTCTTATCTTCGGTTGAAGATAAGAGACCTTTAGTGCTCGGACTCTTTGACAAGAGTCCGAGTGCTTTAACACAGTTCTACTTTTATTACATTGGACTCATCCTTTGTTTCCAGCAGGGAATTATAATGTTTCAGTGTATCATTTTAGTGAACCCGCATACAACAAAGCTTCCCAAACTGAATGAAAAAATGGTGAGAAAAATTTGGAAACATGTTGAAATACTAGGAAACATGAAAAAAAATCATAATAATGGTTTAGTTTACAGATAATTAATTGACATGTCATAGCAGTGTATACTCTGGATCACATTGGATAACACTGGTATATAATTTGGGAGAACATTGGCGTCAACCAGAAGATATGTCATCGATTGATGAATTCCAATAGCAACAAAAAGACTTGCATTAAATTGCTGTTATGAGCTGAAAAACTATGCATCAAAGTCATGTGTGGTAATCTAGCTGAATTTATTAGAATTGTAAATTTTCTAAAAAGAATATGTTGGTAGAATCAGTAATAAGTAGTTCACTTAGTTGTTTGAATCCACAGGTTGACATAAAGACATGAATGTATATGAACTTGGCTTGAAATAAATTTGAATCATGTTAATATGACATTGAACAACTGAGAGACAATATGATTAAAAATCAGAAAAATGTAAAAAGAAAAAAAAGAAAAGGAATTGCATTCCTTTCAACTTGTTGTATGATATGCAATAATGTTTGATACAGAATAATGTATCGGGACAAAATGATTGCTCGCCAAAAGACAAAAGGCAAGAGGGAGCTTCTGAATTTGAAGAGCTCTATCAATTATGGCGATGCTAACACTTCCTCCAAGCATGGGAAAGGAAAAGCTCTCATGATGTAGGGAGTTTTAGTTTGGGGGCTTTCGGGGTAGGTTTGGGTGCTTGGTAGGGGTTGTTTTTGTATTTGGGGAGCTTCTTTTGTTTGTTGGGTGATTGTTGGGTGAGTGGGTTGCTTCTTTTGTTTCTTGGGTGTATGTTGGGGGCTTACCTTTGGGTTTTTGGGGCCTCTTTTTGTATTTGGGTTTTCCTTTGTTTTTGTGGGCTAGCTGAGCTGTTCCTATGTATACTTCCTGTGTACTTAGGGCGCTTTACGCTTTTTTAATAAAATCTTCTTACTTATCAAAAAAAAGAATAATGTATCATTTCTTTAAATATTTTTGAATTGAAATTTTCTTTGATTGACCCTCACAGAGTGCCATTTGAACACGTTTATAGTAATGATGTCATTTTGATTGAGCCTTACTAAAGCAGGTCAGGACAAATCCCAACTTGAGATTTCTGAGGTTTTGTTTCAGTTTCATGGAAATAGAGACGTCTTGCATTTTTCAATGGCTACAAAAAATGTATATCCGTTCCATGATTGCTAGGCTTTTTACCTAAATAACCTGCATAATTGTTGAGATCCCACCATTATAGTACATCCATCTGCTGCTAGATAACATGGAAAAAAAAAAAAGTATACACATGGACCACTCATGAACTAGCGGACAAAAGAACCTTTGTGATAATAGCAACTGTTAAGAGGGGTTTTTTTTTTTTTTTTTTTTTTTTTCTGTAGTGTTTTCAGTATTTATTCACTTATTGTATATTCTCTGACCTCTGCGATGCAAATATGGTTGAATTAAGAACCTTAACATTTAGTTTTATTTGAGAGCTGAGTGTGGATATTGGAAACCGATCAGGCAGTTTGGTTGTTGAGGAACATATTGCTGCTTTATCAATTATCTCTGGTGTGAGTAGTTTTTGCATTGTTTTTATGGGGAGCATTGCATTAGCATGATCGAGGTTGAAGATAATTGGCAAAATATTAATATCCTAAGAAGTTGCTCCATGTTTCTTCTCTCTCTCTCTCTCTCTCTCGATTTTGTTTTGTCCCTTTTAATTCAATAGCAATATTGTTGAAGTACTCTGGAGAAAATC
Source organism: Alnus glutinosa (assembly GCF_958979055.1). Taxonomy (NCBI): domain Eukaryota; kingdom Viridiplantae; phylum Streptophyta; class Magnoliopsida; order Fagales; family Betulaceae; genus Alnus; species Alnus glutinosa. The sequence continues at coordinate 28,734,067 of NC_084886.1, forward strand.
GTGTGAAGTTTTTTCCTTAACCTTGTTTGGTCAGGCTGAAAATGAGGCAGATAGGATGGACTGGATAAACAAAATCACAGGAGCTATTGCATCTCTTTTGAATTCTCATTTTCTTCAACAGGTTTCTCCGTCCAAAGCCTAGTGTTTTCTTTTTTTTCTTTCTTCCTTTTTTTTTTTTTTTAAAAAAAAATTTGATGTCATATCAACATGTGCATGCAATGAATTATGGCTTTCACTGACAAGAATTAGTTGTATCTTCTGCAGCCGCACACTGGAACAAAACACATTGAGAATAATAACTCTGCCAGTCGTGCTTCTTCTGATGTCAAATCACTAGGTAGCCGTGAAATCTTAGAAGATGAAATAAAATTTGGCAATGCGGATCGTGTTTCTAGAATTCTCCGAGGAATTCCTGGAAATGATAGTTGTGCAGAGTGCAGCACTCCTGAACCAGATTGGGCATCTCTCAATCTTGGCCTGTTGCTATGCATTGAATGTTCTGGTGTTCATCGGAATCTTGGTGTTCATATCTCGAAGGTACCTTATATTTTGAAATGAAATGATGAGAAGTGATTGCTTTTATTTTTATTATGGAATTTATACTTGCATAAATTCTGCCTCTGCACTAGATTTGGCAACCACAAACTATTTCTTACTCCGCCATGTAACGAAATTTTCTCCCACAGATGTGCAATAACTTGACGTGGACCATCCATCCATAATCGAGCCAGCCCAATCTGCATCTTTATAGGGTTCTATTTTTAAATGATCATGTCGAGAAAACAATAACCCCTTACCTGGTGAGGATTTTAAGTAGTGAAGAATGTGATAAACTGCTTCCATATGAGGCTCTCGCAGAGAATGCATAAATTGACTCACCATAGTAACTGCATATAATGTCTAGACGGGTATGAGATAAACAAATCAACCGTCCAACCAATCGTTGATATATGCCCTTATCCACTAAAGGGCTCTCTCTACCTTCTCTCAGTTTAACATTTACCTCTATTGGATTGTCAGTAGACATCCGAGCATTCATGTTTCCTTAAAAAGATCAAATATGTATTTTTGTTGGGAGATAAATATACCATGCTTTGACCTTGCTACCTCAATGCCAAGAAAATACTTTAGACTCCCCAAGTCCTTTATTTCAAACTCGTTAGCAAGACTTTGTTTTAAGTTTTGTATCTCCCCATCATCATTTCCTGTTAAGACAATATCATCAACATATACAATTAAAGTTGTTACCCTTCCTTGAGAGGAATGCTTAATGAAGAGTGTATGATCAGCCTGACTCTGCTTGTAGCCAACTCTTTGCATAGGTCGGAAAAACCGCTCGAACCATGCTCTTGGAGATTGTTTTAGGCTATACAAAGCCTTCTTTTTGCACACTTTTCCCACTGAGGATGAATCTTCCAATCTAGAGGGAATTTCCATGTATACTTCTTCTTCTAGGTCTCCATGAAGGATGCATTTTTCACATCAAATTGATGTAGAGGCCAATCCAAGTTTGCAGCTATAGACAGTAGAACCCTAATTATGTTTCCTCATAATCAATCCCATAGGTCTGAGTAAAGCTTTTTGCAACAAGTTTGGCTTTGTATCGTTCCATAGAATAGAACCATTGGCCTTATGCTTGATAGTGAACACCCACTTGCAGCCAACAACCTTCTTTTCATTAGGTAATTTAACCAAATCCCAATTCTTATTTTTGTGAAGAGCTCCATCTCTTCTTGCATCGCTGTTCTCCATTTTCGATCACTAAGTGCCTCTTGTAGATTTCTAGGGACAGACACAGAAGACAATTTACAAATGAACGATATGATGAAGAAAGGTTTTGATAAGAAACAAAATCAGAAACTGGATGGTGTGTACATGACCTAACTCCTTTGCGTTGTGCAATGAGCAAACTCGTATCATTGACAACATGTATTACATAATTCATATAAGTAGAAGTAGTATTTCCTGACCCAGGATTAGGTGTTTGGCATGTAGAATCAGGAATAGTCTTATTTTTTTGGCGTCTGGAGTAAACTCTCAACTCTTCCACATGCGGCGCAGATGGCTTATCGGTAGGTTCAGTAGGAGACTCATTAGTAAGTTGTTGCTCCGGCTTCAACATAGGAGTTGGGATAGGTAACAGGGTCAAAATATCATCTTCAATCTTACTCTCCCCCTGAAGATGAGTTTGGGATGAAGAGAAGTATGATTGTGGTTCAAAGAAAGTGACATCCATAGAGACAGCATTTTCTTGATGGGGGGTGATAACATTTGTACCCCTTATGAGTAGGAGAATAGCCCACAAAGACACATTTGAGGGCTCGAGAGTCTAACTTACTCCTAGTAGGACCATGAACATGGACAAAGCAAACACAACAAAAACTTTTGGAGAAACACTTTTTGAAGTAGAGAAAGATGGGGACAACACCTCGAGGGGTGTTTTGAAATCTAATACCCGTGAAAGCATCCTATTGTAGCAATGAGTAAGGCGTCCCCCCAATAAGATTTGGGAAAATGCTTGTCAAGCATAAGGGAATGAGTTACCTCTAAAATTTTCCGTTCAGCAACACCATTTTGCTGCGGAGTATCGACACGTGCTTTGGTGTATAATACCTTGCTCTCGAAAATACGTCTCGAGATTATCAGACATATATTCACCTCCATTGTTAGAACGAACAATTTTAATCTTGGTATGAAACTGAGTCTGAACCATCTTGTGAAACATCTGAAACACCGAAAACACATCACTTTTGTCCTTTAACAAGTAGACTCATGTGGTCTGAGAAAAATCATCAATAAAAGAGACAAACCACCGATAACCAGATAAAGAGACCACTCGTGAAAGGCCCCACACATCATTATGAACGAGAACAAAAGGTGCATCACTTTTATTGATACTAGGAGAAAAAGAAACACGATGGTGTTTTGAAAGTTCACAAATTTCAAATTGAAACTTAGAAACATTATTATGCAAAAATGACGTAGGACACATGCTTTGCAAAATTAAAAAGGAAGGGTGCCCTAAGCGTTGATGCCAAAGCCAGATTCTAGCTGCAGAGTCATCCACCGGAACTGTATGAAAAGCCAGTATGAGCCCACCTTGTGTGTTGGGCTGAGAGTCCAGATAGTACAAGCCATCCTTCAAGCTACCACTGCTAATCATATTGCCCGTGACTAGGTCCTGAAAGAAGCAATAGTAAGAGTAAAAAATTACTGGACAATTCAACTCAATGGTAATACGTGCAATGAATAATAGATTAGCAGTAAGATTAGGGACATGAAGGACAGAGGCCAAGGTCATAGAGTGGGTGACAGAAACAGATCCTTTACTTGACACTGGTGACAGAACCGTCAGCTAATCTAACTTTGTCTCTGACATTTTTAAATCAGACATCCAACCAAATAAATTGTTTCAACACAATTGGTGGGCTAAAAGAAAAAGAAAAAAGATTACAAGTAAAAGAAACTACTAAAATTTAACCATAAAAAAATACTAATTATTTTGCAATCATCTGCCTTTTTTTTTTTTTTTTTTTCCTAAACTGCAGGTCGTTTAGGTCATATCTATAGTTTGCTCTAGTTTTGAACTGCAAGTCGTTTTCATTAGGGCTGAACGACAATGCAGTAACTCCCTTTTGGACGAAATGTCGTTCTCAACTAGTCACGGAACGACTTGTCATTTAGTCATATAGAATAGAACCGTCTTGCCGTCACCAGAGGTCCGGGCTAAAAAAAAAAAGAAAAAAGATTACAAGTAAAAGAGACTACTAAAATTTAACCATAAAAAAATACTAATTATTTTGCAATCATCTGCCTTTTTTTTTTTTTTTCCTAAACTGCAGGTCGTTTAGGTCAAATCTGTTGTTTGCTCTAGTTTTGAACTGCAAGTCATTTTCATTAGGGCTGAACGACAAAGCAGTAACTCCCTTCTGGACGAAATGTCGTTCTCAACCAGTCAGGGAACGACTTGTCATTTAGTCATATAGAATAGAACCGTCTTGCCGTCACCAGAGGTCCATGCGCCGTTGGTCATGTACTTCGGTAGGCCTCAAAAACTTCATATCAAACCAGAAACTGCCGAACAAGCCAAGGAAGACCACCTTTTTCATAATCGATCTGTTTGTGGCAATTTTGGAAGCAATCGAAGAGGACTACCATCGGGGAGTTAAGGTAGCGCGTCCTAAGACCAAAGGTAGGAGAGAAGTTCTGAATCTGGCAAGCTCCATCAACTATGGTGATTCTAGCGCGTCCTCCAGGCGTAGGAAAGGCAAGACGCACATGGTGTACGGTTGGGGTCTTCTGTAGGTTTTGGGTTTGAGGGTTGGTGGGTTTTTGAGGGTTGAGTTTTCTTTCTTGCTGTTGGCTGCTTTGGTTGTTCCTGTGTATACTTCCTGTGTACTTAGGGGTGCCTTACACTTTTTTAATAAAACCTTTATTACTTATCAAAAATTGATCCATCAAACACAATGATTAGTGTTCGTGATGGATTGAGTGTTCACCAAATTGCCACCGTTCCTAGGAGGAACGGCCCAGAGAACACTAGTGCTACCTTTTGTGGATCATGCGACCTAGATGACAGTGAGCCACATCTAGTTGCACAATCACAAAGAAGTAGTCGCACGACGGCGGGTAGAGAAAAAAAAACGAAGAACCCAAAACAAAGGAACCCTAATTCGGCTCTAATACCAAGTAGAAAATAAATAGAGAAGGAAATTCTTATTACTTGCTTGTAATAGTTTCAAATAGAAGAAACCTATAGACTAATATGGAAAGAAATAAAGACAGTATTACAATCAGAATAAATAAAGAAGAATCATAGTATGTCGGTAGTTTCCATCTTCAACAATTATGCTTGCTTTTTACCAGAAATTTAGTGGCATCTGAATGTTGCAAGAAAGTACATATAAAATTGAAATAGGATGCTTGATATGGCTACTAAAAACTCATTTAGTGGCCAACTGAAGTCATATTCTTCCTTCAAAATGTTGAAGACTTCCCCAAGAGTCTCCTGCCAAGAGCCTAATTGCCTGTTGTAAGGAAAGAAACTGAATAAATTGAAATGGAAAAAACTATGAAAGTGGAATGGAGCTTATGATTGAACATAGCTCCTTCCTCATTCATTCATTAAATAGAAAAGCCAAAATACAAGAATTTTTTGTACTGTGACAGCTATAGGAGGACGCCTCACTAGGACACTTGGCCTTCCTCTAAAAGGTTTACATACCACTCTTTATATTGTTGGGAAATTACACACGCGCGTGCGCGCACACACACGTCTATATATATATATATATATATATATATATATATATATATATATATATTATGAGTAATTCAATTTTATTAGAAAGCGCAAAAGGGTGCAACCCAATTACATAGGGAGTATGCAAGATAGAGACCCACTTAGAGGGAGGAGAAAGAATATAACTCCAAAAGTTCCAGAAAACTAGAAAAGCGAGAACTACTTATGGTAGTCATTCACCCATAAAGGGTTTTGAATATGCACTCTTTTAATTCTATCACTGTTCTCACATACTCTTCAATGTATTGGGAGTTGTGTTCTCTCTAGATGCACCACATCACACAAAGGGGTGCCATCCTCCGAGCTTCTAACATGTGGGGACTATCATATTGGCATCTCCAACTCGCCAATAACTCCACCCATTGTGGCATGACCTATTCTATCCTGAAAATACAGAAAACCAAAGCCCAACAAGTCTCTCGCTACTTCCTGATGGAGCAGAAGATGATCAATGGATTCATTGCTCCTTTTACACATGCAACACCAGTCCATTACTAGTCTTTTTATTAAATTATCCAAGGTGAAGATCCTCCTTAACATTGTCCAAACACGCTAAAATGCGCCATGCTTTTCCAAGTGCTCTTCCAAGGGAAGGAATAGCTAGCAAGGGGACTAAGCGCATGATAAAAAGATCTAACCTCCAATATCTTCCTTTTAGAGGGGGACCAACAAATCCAAACCTCGCCTCCTTGCCTTGGCCCAATAGAGTACAAGAGGTCGAAGAATGAGATGACCAACTTCATCTCCCAATCATGCATGACTTTGATGAAGGTAACGTTTCACTGCAAATGTCATTCGGAAATTGCAAATGGTCTGCAATTGAGGCCTCCTTAAAGCGAGCAATACTAAACAACACAGGGAAGGCTTCTTCAAAGTCCTATCTGCAACCCACACATCATGCTGAAACCATCTCTTAGACCAGTCTCCCACCTTCAATCTCACAAATCTAGAGCAATCCCCCCCCCCCTCCTAATTTTTTTCACACCGCCACCCTGTAGGACCCATGCACCGCATCGGAGCACCACCCACACTACACACAAAAGGCAAAGTTGACTTCCATAGTCAACATACACAGAGATCATTGGCAATACTGCAACTACCTCCAAGTCGAACAAATTGCACCGGTATCAACACCGTGCGACTACCTTGAACCATTTAGATTATGAGGGGCTTCATTTCCACAGCCTTGGTGAAGGAAACAATGGCAATGGTGCCGTCATTTAACCAATTTGGTTGTGGTCATGACAACGCTAGTACCTCCAACCTCAAGGTGTGGAAGAGCAAAGATGATCCTTCAAACTTGTTGCAAAAAGAAAAGAAAAAGAAACAGAAAATAAACAGAGAAGAGAAGTGAAAAAAGAAAAGAAAAAGAAAAAAAAGGATTATTTGCTCTAAACGATTATTCTAGTGGAATGCTCTGATACTCTGTAAGGAAATGAAACTGAAGAAATTGAAATGGGAAAAACTATGAAAATGGCATGGAGCTTAAAATTCAACATAGCTCCTGCCTCCTTGTTCATTCATTAAATAGAAAAGCCAAAATACAAGAATATTTTGTAATATTACAGCTATGGGAGGTCACTTAGCCTTCTTCTAGAAGGAGATTTACGTACCACTCCTTATACTCTTAGGAAATTACATATTATTCCACAAACATTTATATCTTCACTCTAACACCTGCTTATATGATTGCTAGAAGCCTTATGAAATTTCATGTGAAGACTACATAGTTTGGGATTAATGATTTAGACATAGTTTGTCTACAAAATTTCGGTTGACTATAAAAGCTTCAGTTTCTCTACAGCGAGCACTTATGCATTAAAGCACAGAGAATAATCACCCGATATCCATAATGTTTGCATGATTTCAATTCCTTCTTGACAGCCCATAATTAAAGGGATACATTGCTCTACCAACTGCAGGTGAGATCTCTTATGTTAGATGTCAAGGTTTGGGAACCTACTGTCTTGGACTTATTCCAGAACTTGGGTAATTCTTTTTGTAACTCTGTGTGGGAGGGATTGCTTCTACTTGAGAACGAAAGGTAAGATTTCCTTGTGCTGTATAAGTTAGTAGCTGTTAACATTTTAGCATGATTTTCTTTGAGTTTTGTTGTAATTGTTGGAATGTGGAATATTTAGCGTAATGAATGAGTAGAGGATATGCAACATGTTATGGGGTAACACTTTCAGTCAAGATGCATAAACTGTGTATAGTTGAGACCCAATCAATGAAGAATGTGGAAATTCAAATGTTTTCCTTCTCTCAATAGCTCGTGATTTTTCACACTGATTTTCTTTTGTTTCCTGGTTTTGATGAAGAAGTTTGAATTTTAAATAAGTAAAGATTTCTCTCCATCGCTAGACCTTTCAAAATGGATTGGACAATGTTTTTTGCCTTCAATTCACGAACTACTAATTTTTCCCTGTAAGTTCAAATGCAATCTTCGAGATGATCCAACTGCCACTACAATTACCACTAGGGTAACCGCTTCCATCCATGCATTGCTAGCTTAGACTCAAACGATTACCATCTTCTTGTAAAGGAATACGTTTTACCTTCAAATGCATGTTGTCTCTCATAGGGTAAAAGAAGCTGCAATTTCCTCGGTCCAGTTAAGTGTAGACACCATATAACCTTAGTTGTATTCAGTTTTGCTCCATAAGTCTTCTATATCGCCTACCTCTTTCTTCCCCACTCCACCCACTTTTTTGACACAAACTTGATATGATATGTTTATTGAAAATAAAAAGAAAAGGCAAAGGAAGAAAAAAAAAAAAAACGATTTGGTTCTTTGATACGATTGGAAAGTGCATTCTTATAAAGACTTTTTTAATTATGTTTTTCCTCGATGCATTTTTTTTTTCTTGTTTTTTTTTATTTATTTATTATTTTTTTATAAGTAATGTAAAACTTTATAGAAAGCGTAATTCACTCCTAATTACACATGTCGTATACATAGGGAGCTTCCACAAGCCCAAAACCCAAAAAATGCAAAAACACCCACAACTCAACCCACCAAAAAAAGCTCACAACCCCAAACACCACAAGACAACAAAGCCCAAAACCCTCAAACGCTAACAAGCGTGAGCCTTGTCTTTCCCATGCCTAGATGATGCTCTCTTCGTATCATAATTAATGGAACAATTCAAATTCATAATCTCCCTACTACCCTTAACCTTCCTAGGGGTATTCTCTATCCCCTCATCCCAAAACAAAGCGCAATCTAAAAGCGTGGCAGGGGGAAAATCACCCAAAGGGTATGGAAACTCTCTGTTCCCCTCATCCCAAAAAACTCCATCCTCTGCATCACTAACTGCCATCTTCGAAGACGGGCCAAATCCATACTTCTTGGAATGAGAACATGTTGGACTGATAACACCGAGAGCTACTAGAGGAGGATAGCCCCGACTCGCAGAAGAACTCTGCTTGAGAAAACCCCTTCGGAGAAAACCCACATCAGCACTTAACTTCGGGACTAGGGCAACCTTCGGTGCGGTTTGGGATATTGACATCGAGTTCAAAGTATTGATTGTTGGAGCACTTGTCATCGGCACCACGACAACAGAAGGCAACATTGTTGGTGCAACGAGCGCTGACACTACCTTGACAATTAGACTATCCTCCATCTTTGTGAACCGACTATTCTTGGTTTTATGGACTTTCATCCTTCTCTCTCCTCTCAAATCTCATTTTCCTCTTCCTCTCGCTGCCCTAGCAGTGGCATGTGAAAGTGTGTCAAGCTAGGGGTCTGCTACGTTTCATCTAGATCCGTTGCTGTGCGGGTTTAGAGCTTGGGCAACAAAGGTGTGCTTTTGGTTCGCCCTAGGTAGTTCGTGGAGGGGCTTTGGCTGGTGGGTCTTGTGACTGCGTGTTCTGAGTTTCTTTTGGGTTGGCCGTCTGAGTTTGGGTAAGCCTTGAGATGGAAAGGAGGTTCTTAGTGAAGTTGAAATCTTATGTGCTCTCGGTCTTGGATGGGGCGTCGGTACTGCGGGTGGAAGAAAAGAGGAAAGGCTTTTTCGGTGAGGTCCTCCTGAGCAGCCAGTGCATCGTTTGGCTAGCAGCGACGATTAAGATTCTCTTGGGTTTCCCTAGAGATAAAGAGTTTTTCAAATCTTCAAGGAAGGGTCAAAGGTTCTGATCGTGCGTAGAGGTGGGAACAAAGATGGCCGGTTTTTAGAGATGGCAACTTATGGGATGGGTGGACAAAGGGATTCTTTTGATCCTTGAGGGTCGTGGTGGGTGGGGCTGGCACAAATTTGCCGGTGAGCTTAGTAAGGCAAAAGATTTCCTTATTGCTACGGTGGGATGTGGGAGTGGGTCTTTGCTTTCGGTGGAGAAGAAGGGTGGGAAGGAGGAGGGGCCTTCGTTTGGGTCTTCTCCTGTTGGTGTGTCATCTTCGGTGGTGATGAAGGATAGGAAGGAGGTTTTGGGTTTGAAGGTTTCCTCCCCAAGCTCGGGTGGGGCTTGGCCCATTTGTGGGTGGCGCTCTTCCGTCGTACGCGGAGGTGGTGAGGTCAGAGGGCCTTGCCAAGTTTCGATGTCCAGTGGTTGAGAAGAGTGATGATTTTCTCCCAGCTGTGAGACTTGCACCCCCGGAGGAGGTGAGAAGGATTTCGGTAGATTGCTCTATGTTGGAGAAGAAACCGCTGGGTAAAGACCTGCCGTTGAATCTGCAGGGCAAGGGACATTCAACACGTCTCCTCTCTACCCAAGCCAAACCAAGTTCAACGAGGAAGACTGTGACTCGTTTGAATTTGCGGACGTGGAACATTCTAGTGAAGCTGTTGTGTTAGGTATTTGGGTCGTTGATGAGTCATTTGTGTGTTTTTGGCCCGGGTCTTAAACCAAATTTATGTTTTAAAGGGTTACGTCTAGGCCGGGTTTTGACGAAGCCCAAATCCAAGAAGCGGGTTGAGGTTACGGGTCAAGGGCTCTCGTTGGACCTTGAAGCGGGTTTTGAGTGTTCTTTGGGTTTTGGGTCTACTTTCGATCTTCAACGGCCGGAGTTGACGACGACTGTTCACATTGGTGGCGGGTTATCTACTCCGACCAGTTTTGAGAGGTCTAAAGGTGCTGAACTTCATGAAGGCATTGGCTTAACGTCGTTGGCCTTTGATCTCTCTGTCTCCGAGGGACCTGAAAAACGGGCGGTAGAAGGTGTGCATCTGATGTCTTCTGCTCTGGCGATCTCTGGTCTTGATTTGGCGCTTTCTGGGTCCCTTTCCTCAGCCCCTAGGTCTCCTTCCTCTGCCTCTCTTCTGATGCATCCTGCTCCGGCGATCTTTGGTCCTGGTTTAGCGCTTTCTGGGTCCCCTTCCTTTGCCTCTGGGTGCTCAGATTTGGAATCTAAGTGGCTTTCTGACGAGGGCGGATTGCCGAAGCTAGGTGGGGGAGTGGTCGATAAGTCTCCTCTGTCTAGCTTTCTTCGGCGAGGTTTCCTTATCCCAAGTGCTCCTTCCCCTTGGAGTGGTTTTGTTGCTCCTATTGCTGATAAGAGGGCGAATTTCGGGTCGGATGGCTTGACTCAATCTCAGAAGTGGTTGATTAGTTTTGGCCGGGCTGGGGAGATTCTCCCTTGGGTGTCTGTCATCCTGACATGTCCTTGGATTGGGTGTCGTATGGGGTTGGAGATGAAGAGGTTGCCATTGAAGAGGATTTCCATCAGGTTAAGAAGGGTGTGCGTCTGAAGATCAAAGGGAAGAGAGATGTGTTGAATCTAAAAAGCTCCATTGACTATGGCGATGCAAGCGTGCCCTCTAGGCGAAGGAAAGGAAAGGCTTGGTTGCTGGTGCGTTGAGTGTTCCTTGTGGGTTTTGGGTTTAAGGGCTTTGGTTATTGTGGGTTTGTTTGGGTTTTGCTCTTGTAGCGTTGAGTGCTCTTTGTGGGTTTCAAATTGAGGGTTCGGGTTTGAGGGCTTTTGGTTGTTGCAGCTCATTTGGTGTTGGAGAACAAGTCCTATCAGTGGGAGGTTAGCTTTTTTCGAGTTGCCCACGACTGGGAGGTGGACGTCTTGGTTTCCTTCTTCACCTTATTGTACTCCACCAGAGTGGATAATGAAGGGGAAGATCAGCTTTGGTGGTCTCCTTCTCACAAAGGGAAATTTGATGTTAGATCATTCTATAAGGCACTTTCTTGCAAAGAGGCACTTCACTTCCCTTGGAAAAGCATTTGGCGGAGCAAGGTTTCTTTGAAAGTGGCTTTCTTCGCTGGCGGCAGCGCTAAGGAAGATCCTTTCCTTAGACAATCTCAGAAAGAGGTGTGTCATTGTGATTGATAGAATGTGCAAAATGAAAGGAGAGTCTGTGGATCACCTTCTTCTCCATTATGAGGTCACACGCGCTTTATGGAATGCCATCTTTAGTCGCTTCAGTTTGTCTTGGGTTATGCCTCTTCGGGTGGTAGATTTATTCGCTTGCTAGTAGACGGTTGGTCGCTCTCGAAGTGCGGTTGTGTGGAAGATGGTTCCTTGTTGCCTTTTGTGGTGCTTGTGGAGGGAACTTAACGATAGACAGTTCGAGGACAAAGAAAGAACCATTGAGAAGCTCATTTCATTTTTCTTTTATTCTTTGTACTCTTGGATGGCTGCGTTTCTCGCCTCTTTAGTGCTTAGTTTAAATGATTTCTTTGTATTGTTTTCTTCTTCTTCTTAGCCGCCTATCTTGTATACTCCCTGTGAACTTGATTGCGATTTGCATTTTTTAATGATATTACTCTTATTAAAAAAAAATTGTAGGTCTAGCATTACTCTTTGTAAAACTATTCGAAATTCTAGAATAATCTAGACGAACACAATGAAGAAATAACACTAAAAATAGAATTACAAAAATTCTAGAATAACCTAGACGAACATAATTTAGAAAAATAACCTACAAAATTAAATTATATATAGGAAATTGTGTGAAATTTCAAATATTGTCCTGATGACATGATCTCTAAAGAGTTTGGCGGTTAGTTCCTCATTGTGTTTTGTGGAGCATTTGGCGGGAGCGGAATGCGAGGCTTTTTGAAAATGTCGAGACTGTAATGGTAGTGTTAAGGAAGCGTGTGCTTAACACGCTATATTTTTGGATAGCGTCCCGTCTTTGCCATCTAGGTTTTTCTACTTTTGTAGACTTTCTAAATTTATGAGCTGTTCCTCCCATTTAGGGGCACTCTTGTATACTTCCCGTATATTAGGGTTGCGCCCCTCTGCGCTTTTTATTGAATTTGAAATTACTTATAAAAAAAAAAAAGACATGATCTCTAAAGAGCAAGAATCTCTTGATTCTTGCTGCGGGTGGACGCCACGTGCCGTACCGGCGTGCGTGGCCGAGGGTTTTTTTTTTAAGTTTGGGAGTTAGATCTACGGTGTTGGGGACCTCTTCGCTCCGCACGCGCCCCTCAGACGGCTTTTCCAGCAGATTTCGCGACTTCCGCCAGTTTTTCCGGTTGGTTTAGCGCCACGCCAGAACAGTAGTGCCATGCGCCGGCGCCGGGGCGCATGGCGTCACGCGCCACCGACTGTAGTTTTTTCTTTTTCTTTTGTATTTGGGGTTTGCTTTTCGAATGTAATTCGGGCTTTTTTTAATTTTTGGGTTTGTATTTCTGTTAGGTTTGGTGCTTTTGGGCAGATTTGGGTGAATGTTAGGGGGCTTTTTTGGGCTTTGGCTTTCTTGTGGTTCTGGGTGTTGTGGGTGCTACATGCGGGTTTTAGGGTTGGTCTTTATGGGTTTGGTTGGATTTTTCTTTTTATGGGTTAGCTTTGGCTGTTCCTGTGTATACTCCTGGTGTACTTAGAGGCGCCTTACGCTTATATATAAAGTTTTCTTATTTATTAAAAAAAAAAAAGAATCTCTTGATTTCTTAGGATAACTCCACCGTGGAGTTCTTAAAATTGTAACCATTATTTTAAAACTAAATGGATCATGGTTTTTTCCTCATCAGCATTTACCACCTTTAGAAAATGTTTATTTTTCCTTCATTTTTGTATATATTTTTATGGTGAATGCTATTGTGACAAAATCTAAACCCATTTAATTTAAAAATAGATGGGAAGATTTTAGCAAGGGCATCCTGATCCGACCTTTAGAACGATAGGATTCTTGCTTTAATGGGCAGTCCTCACTAACCTCACAAAATAAATCTCGAAATTGGTGCAATTAGAAAATAACAGAAATATTAGCAACAAATTAATCTTCCATTAACGTAAAATCATTAAGTTGATCTAAATCTTGATTAACCTCTTGGCCTGCAAAAGATAATCTTTCTCAATAAATGCAACATAAAGAATTATCCTTTGAAACTATAGGTGGACCTTTTCATACATTTGATCTAAAATTGTAAAATAAAAAGAGCATAATACTTAGATTCCCCTCTTTTCTTTTCTTTTTTTCCCAGCAAGCTTTGGCTATCTTCTGACATAGGGCTTTTTGTCACCTTTTTCAAGGAAGACAATTTTTGGCTCCTTAACCTTTAAATATAAAAATAAGTTCCTAACTCATAGAAATTTCTTCTATTTGATTTGTTGTTTAAAAATAATTAATCAAGCAACTTTTGAAACTACTATTGATGAGACATACAAATGCATTCATGAAACATGGCACTTTCAACAATTGGTAAGGATTTAGTAATTTAAGATCGTTTAATGTTGTTTTCTACCACGTCGTCTTACACAAAATTTTACCATCTAGTTTGTTAGAACTGATGTTTTTCACAAGTAGGGTTTCATGAAGTCTTTGGTTCAATTAGTACATAGTAATCTATATTATGTATTTCAGTCAATGGCAAATTAATTCATGGTCCCTTTGTGCTTAATGTGGGGTCTTTGGCGTGAGAGAATGGAGGGCATTTTGAAGATGTCGAAACATCGTTATTGGAGTTGCGAAGAAATTTGTTAACACTTTAAAGTTATGGATATTGGTTCATCCTAGCCCGAGTTTCATTACTTCTGCAGAGATTTTAAATTAGTGCTCATCTTTTTCCTCAATATAGGGGATCTCTTGTATACTTCTTGTGTACTAGGGTTACGTCCTCTGCACTTTTTTAATGATGTCATTTTATTTATTAAAGAATAAAATAAGATAAAAAAATAATAATTAAGCCAGGAATGAGGGAAAGTGTCATCTATATGTCAATTCGGCTTCCTTCAATCACTTCCAAACTAGTAGATTGGTTATTGCTCACGTGTTTTATGGTATTCTAGAAGTCGTCATATTTTTTTTTTTTTTTTAAATCATTGCTTTGTGATTCCAATGTAATAATATTATGTAGGACAAATGAATCAAGTGCTATTATCACATCAGTTACAAAGCCGTGCCCCATGGATGACTTTTACCATAAGGAGAAATACATTCAAGCGAAGGTGATCAGTTATTTCTTTTTCCTTCTACCCCCTTTTTTTTTTTTGTTTTTTTTCTTTTTACATAAGGTAGTCAGTTAATTCTTGCCTTGTGTTGTATATTTATTGGAATCCATATTTTACTTGGCATCATTGTTCATTTTCTTTTAATATCTTAAAACTTGCAATAATTTTTCTGCAAGGTTTTTCTAAGTAATACTACCTCCATGGTTACATACCGTCTGCAATAATTTCTCTTTCTTTCTAATTTTACACTATTCCACGAAAAAAATGGGTAGTGTAGGGAAGTCATACATGTTCTATGCTTTGATTTTGGACAGTTGACATAAAAGTTGAGAGAGAAGGAAAATTTGGAGAAAGAAGAGCAAATTTGTAGAGAATATGGTTGAAAGAAGAAGTGAAGAAGAGGAATAATTGTAAGGAGAAGAAGACGTTTTATTCCATGTCTAAGCTTCATACATTTACATGGTTTAAATAGAAGAGAGAAACCAACTATTATGGATAGACATTAATAGAGATAAAATTATAATAAAATCATACCATATCAGAAGTTTCCATCTTCAACACTCCCCCTCAAGCTGAGGCAAAGATATCTCACATGCCCAGCTTTGCATATAACTAAATGAAGGACACTACTAGACACTACATTTGTCAAAAACATGCTTTATGTAGTACTTACTATACATGTCCAAAGAATTGTAACATAACTCAAAAGTACATATAAAACTACATATTGGTTAATTTTTTAAGTTCATATGTTGAGAGAGAGAGCATTAATTATGCTATTTCTTTCATCATAATTTCATATCCATACTAAATCTTTCAGCAATTTCATTCTCAATCCATATTAACAAATGTTCCTTCACGTTAAAGTAAAAAGTTCCTTTACTTTAGGCAACTCACTTGACGCTCCTTTAGCAACTAAAAGTCATCAATTGTCTTTTATATACTAAATCTTTCAACAATTTCATCTCAATGTAGACAACCAGATGGTCTTTAAGAAAGTCATCCTCCACTTTGTTTCGAAGTCTTATCCTAATAATGCTGTAACTGAAAAAGCTTACTCAATAGTTGTTCAAATCAGAAGAGTCAAGATTAGGCAAATCAATCTATTCTAGATGATAAGCTTTTGACAATTTGACTTCTCGGTTTTATCAACTCGACATAAGTTAGAAATCAAGGACAAGTTTTATAAATTTGGATGATGAAGCACTTCGTGCACATTGTGTCTCAATTGAAACTTTGATTGAACTTTTTTTCCCATTCAATAAAATTTCAAGAATAAATTTTTTTAACAGACTGCATTTCTAGCATCCAAAGAAGAACCAAGTATAAAAAGATCTATTACATTCTTCTTAAATTTATTATTCAACTCTTGCAATTATCATTCTATTTGCTGTTTTGTATTTTTTATTTTCATCACGACTTTTTTTTCTTTAAAAATCTTTGGAGAGGGTAGGGGTTTTTTTGTCATGAGCTGCTCCGCATCTTCTCCTTCCTAGGGTTTCTTTCTTCTTTCCATCATTCGAAACTTCACAATATTCTAACTTAACAAACATTGGCTGCCCTTGTCTAAGCACAGAGCTATATTCGAGCCGAGTCGGGTCGAGTATTGAATGTTCAAGCTTAACTTTTTTAATTTTATTTCTAACACAAGTTGAGCTCGAACTTATCACCCAGCTAGATATTCTGTTCAAACTTGGCTCGTTTAATTTTATTTCGAACACGAGTTGAGCTCGATCTTATAACGAGCTGCTCAATTAACTAATGATTGTTTATATGATATAATCTCAAGTTTATATGTATGTATATAAATTTATTATGCACATACACATTATGCGCGCGCATACACATGCATATAACCACATACTCACAAACACACTATTGTACTCACAAATCTATAAAATTAAACTCACAACAATAATTCAAGTTATATCTATCATATTATGAAGATAATTCCTTTTTACTTAAGATGTTATTATTACAAAATTAAAATAATACGAAAAAAATTTGTACAAATGAAGTTATACAAGTTTATACAAACTTATTCGAGTCGAGCCGAATTTATACGTATGTCTTGTTTAATATTCAAAAATATTATTGTGTTTACAAATGGCTCATTTATTATTCGAATCGAGACCAAGTTGAGTTTAACCGAACTGAGCCGAGTTCAGGAGCGGCTGGACTCATCTTACACCCTTGGCTAAGCAACAAATAAACCCATTTTCTCTCTACTGAACTCTTTAAAAACCAAAAAAAGACATACCATCCCAAAGCCATAGCTGTCAGGTCCCACCCTGCCCCTGGTGCATGCAGATGTCCTGGCACTAAACTTGCATATTGCACGTCAACTAGACCACAAAGCATATCTAATCTTGATCTGAAATATGCATGATTTGATGTTTCTGCATAATTTGCTTTTTTGAGTCTTCAGTTAACACTTGGTTCACGGGTTATTAACTCCCCACCCCTTGTGACCTCCTAGTGGCTGTAGGTCAGCTACTGCCTGGTTGTCTCATCCTTAAAGAACTAATGTGCAGTGGAGATCCACCACCTATCCTTCCATATTCAGTTTCTTCTTGGCTCAATATCAATTGTACAGTAAAGTAATGCATTTATTCATCATGTTTTCCAACACTTCAGGGATGTTTCTGTAGGTATCTTGGCGTTCTAGATGATTGTTTTGACACATACCGTAACATAAATGTAACTGTCATATGATCTCATGCTGCTTTCACTTTGTAATGCAGTATGTGGGTCTGGTAGGTTATGTTAATATGTGAAAGCAAAATATGAGCTTTTGGCTTTGAAAAATATACTTGTACATCCACAAGTTTCCTCGTCATTTCTATGTGACACCTGTTTGTATCTTTGTGGATGTTTTAATGTTCAAAACATATTTTACCTTTAATATTCTTATTTTACAATTATCATTCAGATCTGTATCAGTTTTTACCTTCTTCCACTGCATATTAGAAAGTGGCTTTAATGTTTAAAATGAAGCATAATATTCTTACCCTTAACCAGTATGTAGAGAAATTGCTAGTCATCAGAGAAGTAACTGCATCTGGGAGTCCTTCCCATGCAACAAACATCTGGCACGCCGTTGAGAATAATAGCATTCGAGAAGTATATCGCCTTATTGTGATGTCTGAGAGAAATATTATCAACACCACCTTTGATGATGTGGTTGGTGTCGATTTATATCATCATGTTGATGCAAAAGACTTGGACACAATGGAAAGGAAACAGTATGATCCAGCAGCCTGTGAGAGAATCAAGGACTCCAAAGAGCCAGGTAACTGCCTCCAGGGTTGTTCCTTATTGCATCTGGCATGCGATGGTGGTAACCCATTGATGCTCGAGTTGTTGCTGCAATTTGGAGCTCATATAAATATGTGCGACTTCCATGGGAGGACTCCTTTGCACCACTGTATCTCCAGGGGGAACAATCCACTGGCAAAGTTTCTACTTAGAAGGTAATATATCTGTTGTGAATACAAATTAGGGAAGTTGTTTATTTTTCTTGGAAAAGGCTGGCATTTGTTTTTTCCTTGTGGCTAATAAGAGAATATCAAGAAATTAATCTGGCCGAGCATGCTACTTCCTACCTTAATGGAGATATGATTCCATTCTGTTTCAAATGACCAAATTCATTTCAAATAACTAGGAAAAAAATATAATGAAGATGATAATTCTCAAAGAAGCTGATGCTGTGATCACTTCAAGAAGGGAAATTTCAGAAATATTGGTCCTACATGTAATGACAGCAAAGAAGTGATAACCTCGTTCCCACTTCCCATGATTTACTGAATGCATCATGTAAAAGATTAATGTGACTGCTTCTGTAATTGTTAGATAGATAACTTCCATTATTTCCATGTCCCTTGGATGGATTCTTTTATGATGTCTAACATATAAGTTGTGCAGAGGTGCACGTCCATCAATTAAAGATGGCGGGGGGCTTAGTGCGCTGGAAAGAGCAATGGAGATGGGAGCAATAACTGATGAGGAGCTATTTATATTGCTTTCGGAATGCGACTAAACTAACATCTTCACCTCATCTAAGCTGCTGACGACCCACTATTGTTTGTAATCATGAATAAAGACCTGATAAATTTTCGTCTTTTTGAATAAGAGCAGAGTCCCAAGTTTCTTATTCATTAATTTATTGGGATGCAGTACTTTCCCTCAATTATAGCATTTAGTTGAATATAATGGAAGCGAAAGTCACATGGACATGAATACAAAATACTTGCATTTGTCCACCATTATTCTCAGATGCCGCAACGCAATCAAATTCCTGAAAAATGTGCCTCAATAATCGAAATTCCATTGGAAAACTGTAACGGTAGCACATTCTGGAACTCACTAAGGAGAGGAACTAGAAGATCAGTCAGCATCTGAACTGAAGCTTGAAGAGGAACAGCTACTTGCAACGTGGCAGCAGGAGCTAACACGTAAGGGTAGTGGAGCACAGCTTGAGGCAACGTGAAAAGAGGCGTGTAGAAGAAGCTAGAAGATTAGTTGCTGCTTGTCGTTTTCCTTGTTAGATGTAGCATTTAATATACTTGAGGCTCAAGCTTGTGCACTTGGGCCCAATAATGCATGTTCTGTTGAACTTGGAGGGAAGGGATCCTCGAATTTGTCTAATCAATCCAATTCCATTTCTTTCTTTAGTTCATCCTATTCGTTGTTCATTCCATTACACTTCCATAATCAACCCTAGAATCCATAATAGTTTATTAAAGTGTTACAAAAACATGTCATTAATCACTTTCAAAGTATTTTTAGTTTGTCACATCCTCTTCTCATCTAATGTTGGTTTGCTCATTGAACCCATTGTTTTGGATGACGATAATTTCATGTTGCGTCAGATTCTAGATGATGAGGAAATTCTTAAAGCTGTAAAAGGCATTGGGTGTACCAAAGCATCGGGGCTTGATGGAATAACGACTTTGTTTTTAAACATAATTGAGGGACTGAACAAAAAAAATTATTGAAGCTATTCGTAAATAAGTGGGTTTGCTTGAAGATTAAAAGACTCAATTTGATAATCTGGCCATTAAGGTATACTGCCAAAATCTCACAAATTAAGTATATTTTTGGAAGGGCCTAAGGATGAAATCAGATTACTGGTTAGAATGTTTAACCCTAAAAGCTTGACTGATGCTTACTCATTAGCCATAATTCAAGAAGAATGTGTGTTGAGTACTAAAAAAGTTGTTAGACATATATGAAATTCTAACCAATTTTATAATTCTATTCATGGAATGAATGCTGAAATATCGTTTGGATTCTCTAAGGAATTAGCAATCCGGGTACCCGAGTGAATACGTAGGGTCAACCAAGGCAGAATACATAGCCTTTATTTAGGGCTGGACAGAATGGGAAGGGCAGTGGCAATCCAAACCAGGCCTTGGTGCCAGTCTCGAAAATCTCTCATGCTCAGATGGAGGAAAGAAGGAGAAAAAGAATTTGTTATTCGTGTGATTCTAAATGAAGTAGAGGCCATGTATACAGTGTGCCTAAGTCGTTTCTCATTGAGGCTGTGGGAGAAACTGATGAAGATAAAATGAGAGACATACCACTGGAAGAAGAGGATCCTGATGAGTTTTTCTTGGAAGAATTTTCTGAAATCTCTCTCTTAATGCTATCATAGGTACTCCTAGTCCTAAGTCAATGAGGATTGTAGCAATCCTAAGGTATCAACAAGTGACAATTCTTATAGACTATGGTAGTACCCATAGCTTCTTAGATACTAAAAATTGTAGCTACTCTTGGTTTTCAACCAATAGTTCAGGATAGTATTACAGTCAGGGTACTGGCAAATGTAGAGAAGTGGGAATTAAAATGCAAGGTTATGTTTTCAGAACTGACCTCTTTATCTGACCATTGGTTGACTGTGACATAGTTTTAGGAATCCAATGGCTACGCACCTTAGGACCCATTCTATGGGAGTTTGTGAAGTTAACAATGGAATTCAGCCAAAAAGGGAAGAGTTGTGTGCTGCAAAGTCTTCACAAAGGGTCTAGTGTGAGCTTAGAAGAAGGGGAATCATTTAAGCTCTCAAAAAAAGAAAAGAAACGAGTCTTTCTACAATTATTGGCTAATTCAGATACTCCAGCAAAGGTGGAGATGAATAAGGAGTTGCAAGGGGCTTTGATAGAAATCCTTAAGCAATATACAAATGTGTTCAGAGAACCTAAATGCCTACCACTAGTTAGGTCTCATGACCATTCCATTCCTCTAGAAGAGGGAGTGCAACTAGTTTCTGTGAGGCCTTATTGATATCCTTTTTATCAAAAGGATGAGATCGAAAAAATTGTAAAGGAGCTGCTGGAGTCTGGAGTCATTAGACATAGCCATAGTCCCTTCTTCTCTCCAGTTCTATTGGTGAGAAAGACGGATGGCACTTATAGGATGTGCATGGACTATAGATCCCTCAACAAGTTAACCATCAAAGACAAATTCCCTATACCTATTGTAGATGAGCTTTTGGATGAACTTTGGGGAGCTAAATTTTTCTCAAAATTGGATTTGAGATCCGGATATCATCAAATTCGGGTTGAAGAGGAGGATATTCCTATAACTGCTTTCCGCACCCATGAGGGCCATTATGAATTTCTAATTATGCCATTTGGGCTGACTAATGCTCCCTCCACCTTTCAAAGCCTCATGAATTACATTTTTAATCCTTATCTAAGGAAGTTCACCCTAGCGTTCTTTGATGACATACTAGTGTATAGTAAAGATTTGGAGACACACAAATACCACTTGCAGATGACTTTTGACATTTTGAGGCAAAATCAAATGTTTGCTAAAATGTCCAAGTGTCGATTTGGCTATGCTAAAGTGGATTATTTGGGACACATAGTTTCTGCACAAGGTGTGAGTACTGACCCAGGGACGATTCAAGCTATGGTAGATTGGCCTTTTCCTAAGAACATCAAATCTTTAAGGGGATTTCTAGGGCTGACTAGGTATTACCGAAAGTTTATAAAAAGGTATGGTTCTATTGCTGCCCCCTTAACAACAATGTTGAAGAAAAACTCTTTTTATTGAAGTGAGTTAGCCACAGAAGCCTTTTAGTCCCTCAAGTCTGTTGTAACTTAAGCTTCAAGTTTGGCCTTGCCAAATTTTTCCCAGCCTTTTCTTATTGAGTGTGATGCTAGTGGCCTAGGCATTGGAGCAGTTTTGATGCAGATAAGAGACCTATTGCTTATTTGAGCAAAGCTTTAAAAGGCAAAGCTCTAAACATGTCTACCTTCAATGAGTTATTTGCCCTAGTCACTGCTATCCAAAAATGAAAACCCTATCTCTTGGGTAGATCATTCATTGTCAGGAAAGACCATCAAAGCTTAAAGTTCTTAGAGCAGAAGGTTGGAACCCCCTTCCAACAAGAATGGATCACTAAGCTATTGGAGTATGATTTTACTGTGGAATACAAGAGAGGAGACAACAACAGAGTTGCAGATGCTCTCTCTAGAAGAGAAGCTTGGGACTCTAAGGTGACTCTGTCCTTGTTGTCCGTGCCTACTTTCAGTTGGGTAGCAAACTTAAAAGTTCAGTATCAGGAGGATGAAGACTTACAATCGGTGCTTGCTAAGTGGCACAACAATGAGTTGGATACTCAAAAATTCTCCCTCAAAGATGGCCTTCTTTTCTACAAGAACAAAATCCTTATCAGGAAGTCTCCACAGCTTAAGGCCAAAATTTTGCTCTTTGTGCACAGTGACCTTATGGCTGGTTGTTCAGGTTATGAAAGAACCTTGAATAGGGCTAAGAGGGATTTTTATTGGAAATGCATGCGTAAGGACATCAATAAGTTTATCCGAAAATGTGATGTTTGTCAGCAGAACAAACATGAGAACACTTCTCCAGCAGGCTTACTCCAACCACTTCCCATTCCTACAAGAGTTTGGGCAGACATTTCTATGGATTTTGTGGAAGGGTTACTTCTGCCTCAGGGTTACTCAGTGATTCTAGTTGTGGTGGATCACCTCTCCAAGTAAAACCATTTCACTTCTTTGTCCTATCCTTACACCGCTGCTAAGATAGCCCAATTGTTCATCTCTAGCATCTGTAAGCTTCACGGGGTGCCTACGTCGATTATTTTTTTATCGAGATCCTACATTTACAAGTGCCTTTTGGAAGGAATTTTTTCGCCTATAGGGTACCTCTCTCAAAATGAGTACTAGCTACCACCCTTAGACTGACAGGCAAACATGAATTGTCAATAAATGTTTGGAGAATTACTTGGGGTGTTTTACTCAAGACAGACCGAAATACTGGACTTCCTGGCTTCTTGGGGCAGAATACTGGTACAACACTACTTGGCATGGCTCTATCAAAATGACCCCTTTTGTGGCCGTCTATGGCTTACCTCCACCCAGGTTGCTAACATACGTACCGAGCTTGAGAATGGTTGAGGCAGTGGATGAGGTATTTCGCAATCGTGAACAAATTTTGGCCCTTCTCCAACAGAATCTGCAACAAGCCCAACAAAGAATGAAGAAGTACGTTGATTTACGTCGTAGTGAAATAACTTTTGAGGTGGGTCAGCAAGTTTACCTTCGTCTACAACCCTATTGACAGACCTTGATGGCTTCCTTTCAAGCCCTAAAACTCTCTCCCTGCTTTTATGGCCCTTTCTCCATTCTTCGCAAGGTGGGTGCAGTGGCTTATGAGTTAGATCTTCCATAGGCAGCTCACACCCATCCAGTGTTTCATGTGTGTCAGCTCAAACTCAAGTTGGGCTCCACTTTTTCTGCTCTTTCCTCCAGTGGATTCCAGAGGGACGATTTAGCCAGAGCCGATCGAGATGCTAGCTCGATGTTGTCGTCCGAAGAACAATCGTTCTATCAACGAATTTCTTGTTCATTGGGCAAGACATTCAGCCGAAGATGCTACTTGGGAGGAGTATTACAACTTGAAACAATCTTACCCACACCTTGTGGGCAAGGTGTTTTAAAAAAGGATGGTAATGTAACGATAGCACATTCTGGAACTCACTAAGGAGAGGAACTAGAAGATTAGTCAGCAACTGAACTGAAGCTTGAAGATGAACAACTGCTTGCAATGTGGCAGCAGGAGCTAACGCATAAGGGTAGTGGAGCACAGCTGGAGGCAACGTGAAAAGAGGCGTGCAGAAGAAGCTAGAAGATTAGTTGCTGCTTGTTGTTTTCCTTGTTAGGTGCAGCGTTTAATATACTTGAGGCTCAAGCTTGTGCACTTGGGCTAGTGGCTGTTGGGCGAGTATATGAAGCCCAATTCCTAGAATAAACGGAGGCTTTTGTTTTGTAAATGTTCTGTTGAACTTGGAGGGAAGGCATCCTCGAATTTGTCTAATCAATCCAATTCCATTTCTTTCTTTAGTTCATCCTATTCGTTGTTCATTCAGTTACACTTCCATAATCAACCCTAGAATCCATAATAGTTTATTAAAGTGTTACAAAAACATGTCATTAATCACTTTCAAAGTATTTTTAGTTTGTCACATCCTCTTCTCATCTAATGTTGGTTTGCTCATTGAACCCATTTTTTTGGATGATGATAATTTCATGTTGCGTCAGATTCTAGATGATGAGGAAATTCTTAAAGCTGTAAAAGGCATTGGGTGTACCAAAGCATCGGGGCTTGATGGAATAACGACTTTGTTTTTTAAACATAATTGAGGGACTGAACAAAAAAAATTATTGAAGCTATTCGTCCTTTTTCTTTTTCTTTTTCTAGTGGATTTCTTCTCAATGACTTCAAAATGATCTACCGTCCGCAACCCTCTTAAGATTTAGAACCAATATCATTAGTCTTGGACTTTCACGTCATTTCTTTTGATAATGTTTGAAGGAATGACAACTTTGAGGTCCATTCAGTGCATTCTATCTGTATTAATACATCAATCAGAAGTCCTCACATGATCAAGATAGATCATCATGATTGATGTGTTACAGTCTTAGAAAATAGAATACCTAGCTCCATTACTGACTACGAACATAAGGTTTAAGAATACAAGGTTTATGATTTAAGATCTTCTATACGATAATCTCAGTATTTCCACCACAGATCATTTTCAATGTAAACGGTGGATCATTTACATGCATATGATAAATAATGATCATTGAGTAAAATCACGTAAATAGGTTATATGCCTAATGTTCAATAAATATATTAGAGACCAAACAATTATATTCTATTTAAATCAAAATATCTTATAAAATAATTGGAGTTTAAGGCAACAACCCTAACAACTTAGGATACCGTGTCCATTTACCCTTGAGGTTAGGTAGGTTCAAGTGTATTCTAAACTTAAGCACTCACAATGGACTCTTCATATTTAGTTTTTCTCTACATTTTTAACAAAAACTACAAAAATGCCTAAATAACAGACTTTTTAGCAAATGTTAAACTTAACATTTGTCAGATTCCCTTTTGATTTAAAGAGCCAAACACACAATGTTATAATTTTTGTAATAATACTTTTTGTAAACCGTGCCAATGCTTTGCCTTTTTATAATAAATAAATACTGCTCCATGTGACAATGTTACTATGAATGATTAAAAAATAGTATTTATTTAAAGTAGATAAATATTTTGGTTTAAAAAAGTGACTAGCTAAAACCCTAAAAGTAGATTTTGAGAGTTAAATTTAGAGAAATTATGAAAAGGCCATTGTGAATGCTCTTAGATACTAATAATGGACCATTTCACAAATTTCGAGGTTGATGGGTATCAAGAGGATTATTCGGAAGTTCCTTACAACTAACATGAGTAAAACTCACACATATACTTGTTATTATGAATATTTTTATAGCATGATTTTTTTATGCATTAAACATGCATGTTTATGATTCAGATGAAATATATTTAATAATGACATGAACTCCCTTTGTGTAAATTGGGTGATGAGTACTTCATGTACGGATGACAATCATGGGCTTACCAGATATAGGTTGACCCTATGGTCCAGAGATTTATGTTTATGGTTCGGCCTTAGATATAATAGTTTTATAGGTAATCGGCGCAACCATGTACGGGTGGTGGTCATAATGACGGTATTTTTAGTGGCGTGGATCACCCAGGGTTTAAATCTTGCTGGGCCACAAGAGCTGGCTCGATATATTTTGAGGCTCTAAGGCTAGAAGTTTAAATGAGACATTTTCTTTAAATTTAAATATTAATTAAAGAATATTTAATATTATATTATATTTTTATTTAAAAATCATTATTTTGGCCTTTTGAGATGCAAATTTACTTATTGGGTTTTTATATTCAAGTTTTTCTAACATCTCCTTTTCAATTGATAATATGGTTAATCCCTTAAATCTTTCATATGACATTGTTTAGTCTTAGGTAGGATTTTATCAATTTTAATTTTGAAAAACTTCTTTCTACTGAAGCTGTTGTAACTAACCTTTTTATCACTGATCAGATATGAAATTATTTTAAGGACTTGAAGAGTAAGTTATTGGAAAATAATAAAATTGAAGAAGAGAGGAATTCAAATTTGAATGAGACTTGAATTGAGAAATAGAGAAGAAAAAAAAAATAGAAAGTTCTGAAGAGATAAATTTGTAATTGAATAAAATATTTAGAGACTTTCCATCTGCTTAATATTTATTTGTTTTTTCCATTTTATTTGGAATGCTGGACAACAATTGTTGGACTCCCATCATAAATGCTGTATTTTTTAACGTTGCGTGTAGATTGAAGTAACCCATTTGAGAGAGAGAAAAAGAAAACATATATCTCATGCAATGACGATCCAGTTGATAGTTAGGACTTCGAATCATAATTTATTGTTGATTAGTTGTCCCTTTTAAATTGTGATGGGATTCTTGGCCAAAATTGTTTTTACCCAACAACGTTCAACGTGAGAATGAGTTTTATTTAAGAATGACTGTAATATTAATATTAAGAGAATCACATGATATTCAAGCATTTTGTACCACAATTTGGGGCTTGATTAAAGAATATTAATGTTAATTAAGGCCTTATATATATATTTTTATGAAATAAATCTTCATTAATATTTTTAATTAGGGGCCTTGGGCGACTGCCTAATCTACCTAAGGGTGAGCCAACCTTGCAGGCCACTAGTGAATACAGTATGGATACTTCACCGGGGTACCAGTGTTGTACTACAGGTCTCTTAGGATAACCCCAACCTCCCCCCCCTCCCCCCCTCTCTCTCTCTCTCTCTCTCTCTCTCTCTCTCTCTCTCTCTCTCTCTCTCTCTTCTTTTCCAAAACAAATCCTTTCTCAAATAGATGTAGGGTTTTTCATAAAACTTGTGTAGAAAGACCCTTTTATTAGTGTAGAAGAATTTTAAATTTTAAGAGAGAATTTTCTTTCAATTGATTTAAGATAACATATACTCTTAGCATCAAAGTTATACCAAGACATCAGGGTATATCTATTGTTGGAACCAGTGTCCAAAACTCCAATTGCATTAAGTTGCTTTTCTATAAAATGTGTAATATTGAACATTACACAGATATATGTTATTACTTTACATGTACACATATGTTTGATTTTATCATATGATATACATCTAAGGTTCCTAAGTTACATTGTATATAACTAAGGTATGAGTAATGAGATTATCACACAAAAGATCATAGTCATAGGTCCTTATAATTTATAAAAGATTGTTCGTAATCATAAATGGAACTGGAAAATCTGATAAGCGATGAATGTTGCACATTCAAGCCCCTTAACTTGCATATGTTAATTCCTTAGCATTGT
The DNA here is from genome assembly GCF_958979055.1 of Alnus glutinosa. NCBI lineage: Eukaryota > Viridiplantae > Streptophyta > Magnoliopsida > Fagales > Betulaceae > Alnus > Alnus glutinosa. The sequence continues at coordinate 28,761,456 of NC_084886.1, forward strand.
TATTTGTTTGATTTTATGTCGTTTTATTGTTTTCAATTTTTAAATAAAGATGCAATTAATTCCATTGATTTTGGGCTTAAAGCACACTTTGAGAAGACCTAGAAGATGTGGTTAAGTTTAGTCAAATCAAGGGAAGGATTAAATGGGAATTTCTCCAATAAGAGTCAAAATCGGATTGGATTCAAATTTGGATTTTGTACACGTTTCAGTATTTTGATCATAACTTTCTACTCGGGTCTTAGTGGCGTTGGAAAGCTAATAAAAAATACAATAAACATGTATGAAATAGGTTTTTCCTATTTTGGACATTTACTATGCCAAAATCGCCCTGAAATAAAAGACCGCAAATCTAGACGAATTTGGAATCCTTTTTCTACTTAGATTGAATTTTCAATCTCCTACTTGGACTATGAGATTAAGTTCTGATTTTTCTTGGATTCCTAGGGCTTTTAGGTCTCTCCAAATCTCTATATATAGGCATTTAAACATTGAAGAAAGACACACTACTACTTAGAGCAAATTCAGAGAAAAACTTCTTGAAGGCTTGAAGAGTTGAAGAGAAGTAATCATGGGAGGAGACCATTGCAACAGCGTCATGAGTGGCTAGAAATCTTTGTAGGGTATTGATGTAAACCTATTCAAGCACAATGGTTTGATTGTATTTTAATTTAGAGAATTTTAGTTTATGCATGTTGGTTGTATAATTATGAGAATTGCTACAATTTGATATTGTTCTTCATCTTTTAATGCAATTATTCTTCAATTCATCATCAATATTGGTAGAATTCTTCTCTTGTCTTAGAAATTTTTTTACCTTTATTGAACTCAAATCATTCTTATTTTCTATGATTATGAGAATGATGATTATACAACAGGTTTAACTAACATATGATCAAGAGGATTAGATATGCCATGCCTAGGGAAGATGAATCGTACTACACCCTAGTTTAGTGTAATTTAGGTAGACGATTCGTACCAACTGAAGATGGGTTATACTATTCCATTGATTGTATGTATCCTATTAAAGATGTAGCTAATCCATACCTAGGGAATATGGGTCGTACCATATCTTAGTGGTTAGGTGGACGATCCGTGCCAACCGAAGATGGATTATACTTATACTTTAATAAGGTAATTTCTTGTTTATTTATAACATGTGTAGAGTGAATTTCTCTAATTAAATATGATTAACCATTGATGTGCAGATAGCGGTGAAGTCAATACTCTACTTTTTCTCTCTCTTATATTTCAATTCTCTTTTACGTTTATTTTATGCACTTTAGTTAATCACAAATTCAACAATCTTTTCTTTAGTTATTTTTAATCTTTATAAACTTGATAACAATACCCCTGCTGTCCTTGAGGTTCAACACCCTCTCTATAGCCTTATTCTACAAGAATTTGTTCTGTTGAGAGTGGTTATTTATTATTGATATATTTTGGTAAACAAAAGACCACATCAATTTTTGGTGCTGTTGCTGGGGACTACTTAACGGTTGCATTATTAAGTTTTAAAGATTAAATCTAGCTTCATTATTTTCTGTTTCTTTTTATTTTTATTTTTACTCTTGATTTTTGTTTCTAATTTTGCTTTAAGTGTTTATTTTTTATGAAAATTGAAATTGACTTCTAAATAAAAGACAAGTGTGTGCGCAAAGTGTCAACAAAAATAAGCACAGCGGAAAGTAAATGACACAGAGATTTTTGTTGACGAAGTGGAAACTCAATTAAGAGAAAAACCACTCCGGGGCAGCCAAACCCAGGATATCCATTATTCAGAAGACAAGACTAGATACAAGATAGTAACACTCACATAACCCTGATGCAGTGGTCGTACCTTGCTCTCTAACGTGTAACCCAACACGAACGCCTCCCAACTAGGTCTCCTACCTGAAGGGGTCTTCAATGGAATCTTTTACCTTAGGGCTAACCCCTAAGATAGAGTTCAGATGTAGCGCAGCAACAACACACTTGCAATGGCTTCAGAGAAAAAATCACGTCTCTTAGCAGTTGTGGAATTCAATACCGAATTCTTTCAGTTCTCAATGCCCAGGGGCCTCTATTTATAGGCTGGGGGCTCAAATGAGCATCAAGCAAAATATAGCTGGGCGTCGTCCGGACGGTGGACATGGGCCGTTCGGACGGACAACTGTACGACAGGATTTTCTGAAAATTTCGCTGAGAAATCTTTCTTGTTTAAGAGCTGCATTCGGACGGGATGACACATCATCCAGACGGTCGCACGTTCGCTGCAAGTAATTTCCTTATAAGGCTTCGCGTGTCCGGACTGTTGAACTTCAACACACAATTTCCATATCTGTTATGCGTGCGTCCGGACCATGATAGGCAGTCGTCATGACCAAGGCTGACTGACGTCCGGACCATGATAGGCAGTCGTCCGGACCAAGGCTGATTGACGTCCGGACGGGGATATTTGAATTGCGATTTTTGCCTTAAGGAGACGCGCGTCCGGACGGGATACCACATCGTCCGGAGGGTTGATCGATCTTTCCTTTATCGGAACTTGGAAAGAATCTGAGACTGGTCGAGTATCGAGAGGCGTCCGGACGGGCTGCTGAGACGTCCGGACGGATGCAAGCTGGATAAAACCTTCTCGACACAGTGGAGGGTCCGGACGGAAGTGTTCGTCGTCCGGACGGATGATGCTTGGTCTGACTGGCGTCCAGACGGTATGGCACGTCGTCCAGACGGATGGAACAGTGGTCAGATGTGCGTCCGGACGGGATGGCTCGATCGTCCGAACGGCTGACAGGGAACTGAAATCTTCGCAGTACAAAGTCTTCTGAGAGTGCTCTGAATAGTGAAATCCCTGTTTACAGCATCTTTACACATACAAGTGATTTTGTCCAAACACAGAATGAGGCCAAAATACTAACATTTTATTTTTTATTTTTTTCTTTTTTCCCTCAGTTTTCCTCACTCAGCGCCATCAGCATCTGTAGCAGCTAAATTTCAACATTCCTACGGGCTGTTTGTGAGCTTTTTATTCTGTTTTTACCTTTATTTTCTTTTGTTTTATGTTCTCTATCATTGCCTTTAATTTGTTGTGACCCCGACATTGAACGCACTCTTAGACAAATTAGATTCGAAAGGAACTCTAATTTGCTAGGAGAATGCCCCAGTGAGACTATGGGTGACAATACCCCTATGGCTTTGAGAAATCACTATCTCCCTGCCACATACACTTCTCCCACATGTCTCAGGCTGCTAGATGTTATGGCAGCCCACTATGAGATTAAGCCTAGCACTATACAGAGTTTACCATCTTTTCTAGGACTTAGTACTGAAAATCCTTACGACTTTCTCGATGATTCCTAGCAATCTGTTCTACCATTAAATTGAGCAGGTTCACTGAGGACGCTCTAAGGATGCGCCTTTTTCCCTTCTCCCTCAAGGAAAGAGCCAAACATTGGTTTCATTCCTTAGCACCAAACTCCATTACTTCTTGAGCTCAATTGCAAAAAGAATTTCTGAAGAAGTATTTTCCCATAGGAAAGACCAATGATATTAAGAGTACTAGTATCTCCCAATAAAAGGGAGAACAACTGTATGAGACTTGGGAAAGACTCAAGTACCTACTTAGATCATGCCCACACCACGCTATCTCGAAGTGGCAGCTAGTACAAAGCTTCTATGAAGGCTTGACCAAGCCTAATAGACAAATGGTAGATGCATCTTGTGGGGGAACATTTATGATGAAAAGTGAGGATGAAGCATGGACATTGTTTGAAAACTTGAGTAATAATTCCATTCAGCATGCATCCACTAGATGTAGATCACCTGCACCTAAAGCACCCAAGACCGAAGGTCTTTTTGAAATATGACATTCTTCAGATGTAGCTACCCAAGTAGTTGATGCTATCACTAGGAAATTAGATCAAATGATGGTTGCTGGTTTTGCTCCTAATTCTGCTCACATGCACACACAGCACACACCATGCTCATTCTATTCTAGTCCTATGCATCACACAAATGATTGTCCTACTGTAGGAAAGTTTTATGATGATTCAACTTAGCAGGTCAATGCAGCTTTTTCACATCCGGGTAATGATCCATACTCCAATACTTATAACCCAGGGAGGAGAAATCATCCCAATTTCTCATGGAAGGCTCAAGCTTCAAGTAACTCAGTCCCAGGGGTGCACAATCAAGCTCAATCTAACAGGCAGCCCTACCAATCTTCTTCCACATACCGGCCTCCACAACAATAGTCTCAGGCTACACCATCTCCTCAGTCAGATTCTGACATTCAGGCTCAGATGTTGAAACTTCTGAGCGAGATCAATCAGAAAGTGGACTCTCAGAATCAGATATTGAACTCTCACTCTAAATTCATCGCCAAGTTAGAGGCTCAGATGGGATAGATGGCTAATACCCTCAACAAAAGGGAAGAGAGGACACTTCCAAGTTAGCTGGTGGCCAACCCGAAGGGACACTACATGGTAGAAGGTAGTACTTCACATCACCAACAAGTTCAAGCCATCACCACATTGCGTAGTGGAAGAAGGGTCGACAATCATGTGCAAGAAAAGGTGGATGAGCAAACTGAGATACCACATAATCTGCAGAAGGACAAGGGTAAGCAAGTAAACACTAACGCTTTTTCTTCATCCGGTCCCACTCCCGAGATACCATATGAACCCCGGGTCCCATTCCTAGAACGTCTTAAGGCACCTTCTCACTTCGGGAAACAAGGAGAGAAAATTCAAGATATGATTGAGGTCTTCAAACAGGTAAAAATCAACCTCCCACTCGATGCCATCAAGCAAGTACCTGCCTATGCAAAATTCCTCAAGGACTTGTGTACTCAGAAAAGGAAACGCAGAAATCATATTCCCAAGAAAGTCCTTCTTACTGAGCATGTGAGCTCCTTGATTCAGCACAACACTCCTCCGAAGTTCAAGGATCCTGGATCCCCTACAATTTCATGTATCATCGGACAGAGTGAGATTGATAAAGTACTCCTAGATCTAGGAGCTGGTGTGAATTTACTTCCTTATTTAGTGTATTAGCAACTTGGCCTACGGGAACTGAAGCCCACCACAGTGATTTTGCAGTTGGCTAATCAGTATGTTAAGAAACCAAGAGGGGTAACATAAGATGTCATCATCAGAGTAGATAAGTTTTTCTTCCTAGTGGACTTCATCGTACTTAACACTGAGCCCGTTCCCAATCCTGAGAAGCTGATCCCGGTCATCCTTGGGCGTCCTTTCTTAGCCACGGCCAATGCATGCATCAACTGTCATATTGGAGTCATAGAGATCTCCTTTTGTAATATGAAGGTCAGGCTAAATATCTTCAATGCATTCCAGCATGGACCTGATCAGAATGAGTGTTTCTTTGTGGACAACATTGAAGAATATGTAGAAGATTCACTCCCCAGTCTTTTGACAAGGGATCCTTTGGAAGACTGCCTAACTTACTTTGGCTCTAAAGACTTCAACACCAATCAATACATTGATGAGGTAAATACCTTGCTAGAGACAGCTGCCAGTGCAGATTTTCATCCATGGAGACTACCCAAGTAGCCCCTACCTCCAATTTCGAGCACTCCTCCTATTCCTTCCCTTAAGTCTCCACCGAAGCTTGAATTAAAGCCACTGCCAGACAAGCTCAAGTATGCCTTCCTCGGCTCTAATGACACCTTGTCGGTCACCATTGCTTCAGTTCTAAAAAATGACCAAGAAGACTGTTTATTAGCAGTATTGAAGAACCATAAAAAGGCTATTGGATTGACCGTAGCTGATTTGAAGGGCATTGACCCCTCCATCTGTATGCACTGGATTCATTTAGAGGAAGACGCTCGACCCTCCAATGAGGCACAGCGCCGTTTAAATCCCAATATGAATGAGGTAGTGATGACGGAGGTTGTCAAATTACTCGATGCAGGTATCATCTACCCCATCTTCGATAGCAAGTGGGTGAGCCCCACCCAAGTGGTTCCAAAGAAGTCTGGCATCACAGTAGTAGAGAACTCAGTTGGTGAATTGATTCCCCAGGGCATAACCACGGGATGGCGCGTCTGTATTGGCTACAACAAGCTCAACTCCCACACTCGAAAGGATCACTTTCCACTCCTATTCATTGATAAGATCTTGGAGCATCTTGTTGGCTAGAGCTACTACTATTTCCTAGATGGGTACTCCGGGTATAATAAAGTGGCGGTTGATCCCCAAGACCAAGAGAAGACGACCTTCACCTGCCCCTTTGGTACCTTTGCTTACAGGTGCATGCCATTTGGATTATGCAATGCACCTCAACTTTTTAGCGATGTATGATGTCAATCTTCTCAGATATGGTAGAAAAATTTCTGGAGGTATTTATGGATGATTTCTCTGTTTTTGGTTCCTCCTTTGATACATGTCTCCACAATCTATCACTTGTGCTTCAATGTTGCAAAGAAACAAATATGATCTTAAGTTGGGAGAAGAGCCACTTCATGGTGCAAGAGGGAATAGTTCTGGGCCATATAGTATCTAAAAGAGGAATTGAGGTGGATCGTGCCAAAGTTGAGCTCATTTAAAATCTACCGCCACCTACTTCAGTGAAGCAAATTCATTCCTTCCTCGGGCATGCCAGCTTCTATCGCTGCTTCATCAAGGATTTTAGTAAGATTTCAAGACCCTTGTGTAATTTACTTACCAAGGATACTACTTTCCACTTTGATGATGCATGTCCAGAGGCATTCCATAAGCTTGGCTCTATGCTATCTTCTGCTCCCATCATGAAGCCTCCTGACTATTCTTTTCCGTTTGAAATCATGTGTCATGCATCTGATTATGTTGTGGGTACGGTATTGAGACAGCATGAAGGCAAGCTTCCTCACGTCATCTACTATGCTAGCAAGATTCTGATGAATGCTCAAGTCAATTACACAACAACAGAAAAAAGAGCTGCTAGCCATTGTCTTTGCCTTGGATAAATTCCGCTCATATCTTTTGGGATCCAAGGTAATCATCTACACTGATCATAGGGCTCTATGCCATTTGCTGGCCAAGAAAGAAACTAAGCCTCGGTTGATTCGATGGATACTTCTTCTGCAAGAATTCGACATCGAAATACTGGACAAGAAGGGAACTGAGAATGTTGTCGCCGGCCATCTATCATGGATTTTGTTTGAGACATCTCAGCCTATTCTAGTTCATGATTCTTTCCCAGATGAGCAACTATTTGAGATTACTCCGAGGGAGCTGACTTGGTATGCTGATATTGTTAACTACTTAGCCACAGGTTGGATCCCTTCTCATTGGTCCAAACAAGTCAAGGACCGCTTCTTCAAGCAAGTTCGATCTTATTTTTGGAAAGATCCGGAATTATTCAAGTATTGTGCTTAAAGTAATCCACTGCTGTGTCCTTGAGAGTGAATTCCACTGTATTCTTACATTCTACCATTCACTAGCATGTGGAGGACACTTCAGTGCCAAGAAAACTGTAGCAAAGGTTCTACAGAGCGGATTCACATGGCCTACCTTGTTCAAAGATGCCTATGAATTTTGTCGAGCTTGTGAGAGGTGCCAACGCCTTGGAGCTATGTCTCAGAGGGACATGATGCCACTAAACCCCATCCTAATTGTTGAAATCTTTGATATATGGGGTATCGACTTCATGGGACCCTTCCCACCATCTTTTGGGTTTAAGTATATTCTTGTAGGGGTAGATTATGTCTCTAAATGGGTTGAAGTTGTGGCCACCAAGAGTAATGATCACAAGGTTGTGGTCAAGTTCATCCAGGCTAACATTTTCAGCCGATTCGGTACCCCTTGGCCCATCATTAATGATGAAGGTAAGCACTTTTGCAACCGGTTTCTCAAGACCTTTCTTCTTATATACTCTGTCACACACAAAGTAGCCACTCCCTACCATCCTCAAACTTGTGGCCAAGTGGAAGTTTCCAACAAGGAGATCAAGCACATTCTAGAGAAGACAGTTAGGCCAGACCGCAAGGATTGGTCTTTGCGCCTCCATGATGCACTATGGGCCTATCACACAGCTTACAAGACACCAATCGGTATGTCTCCATACCGGATTGTTTATGGCAAGGCATGCCACCTTCCTATGGAACAAGAGCACAAAGCTCTGTGGGCAATCAAGCAGTTCAATTTTGACATGAAAGAAGCTGGCTCTCATTGAAAACTTTAGTTGACAGAATTGGAGGAGTTGCGCAATGATGCATATGACAATGCCTGCATTTACAAGGAAAAGACAAAGGCATTTCATGACCGACATATTCTACCCAAGTCCTTTGTGCCGGAACAAAAGGTATGGCTTTTCAATTCAAAACTCCGGTTCTTTCTTGGGAAGCTTTGCTCAAGAAGGGATGGGCTTTTCATATTCACGTCGGTGTCTCCACATGGCGCCATCGAATTACGAAACCCAAAGGATGCCACTTTGTTCAAAGTCAACGGCCAAAGATTGAAGCCCTACATAGAGGGCGTTGCACGGAATGGAGATGCTGCTTCCATCCACTTGACGGATCCCATCTACCTGGACTAGAGGAGTTTTTGATTTCTTTGTGGATCTGGTTTGTCTGGTTGAAGACGTTAAACTTAGCGCGAATGGGAGGCAACCCACTTTACTGACACTTCTCCTGTTGATTTCTTGATGCTTATTATAAAGTTGGAGTAGTGCTTTGTTTTTCAGGACAAGCATTCTTGCGTTGAAGTTTAGGGGAGTAGAACCAGCCCCATTTTTTTTCCTTCCACTCGGTATTGTATCTCTATCTATACATTGGGGACAATGTATCGTTTAAGTTTAGGGGTGGGAAAAACATTTTGTTGTCCTGTTGTAGATATTGTGACTGCCTAATTATGCTATCTCTAAGAATTTGGTTGAACTTTAATTCTGATTTATATTTCATTGGTGAGCTTAACATGATGAACACATGATCACTTGACTAGGGAATTAAAAAGTTTTGTTATTTACTTTGGCAGCATGAGATATTACTTGTTTCAATTTGATTCTCACAAGCACATTAGCACATAGTCGGTGGGGTATGAAATTTGAAATTAGTTATGTTTGTTATCAATATCTTGGATGTAGTTGGGTAACTTATTGGAGGAATAACCTTGGCATAAAAATAAAAATTAAAATTAAAAAAAAAAGAAAGAAAGAGAATAATATTAAAAAATTTGAATTTTTCACTGAGTAACTGGGCCTCTTGCCTAATTAAGCATTGAGTATTCACGTCAAAAAGTGTGAAATTTGGATTGCTTGATAAAATGGCTAAGTTTAGCTTCGTAGCCTTTTTTACTTGAGTTAGTAAGTCTTTAGGGTGTTTTACACCTAGTGCCCTGAAACCATCTGGTTTAGGAGTCATTGACCTAACACTTGTTACATGGGTCAATTAGAAAGCTTAAGGGAGCTAAGTGAAAATTGAAATTTGACTTCAAATATAAAGTGTGTGCATAAGTGTCAACAAAATTTAAGGCACAGCGGAAAGTAAATGACACAAAGATTTTTGTTGACGAAGTGGAAACTCAGTTAAGAGAAAAACCACTCCGGGGCAGCCAAACCCAGGAATTCCACTATTCAGAAGACAAAGCTAGATACAAGATAGTAACACTCACATGTACCGATGCAGTGGTCGTACCTTGATCTCTGACGTGTAACTCAACACGAACGTTTCCCAACCAGGTTCACCTACCTGAAGGGGTCTTCAATGGAACTCCTTACCTTAGAGCCGACCTCTAAGATAGACTTCGATTTATAGCGCAGCACACTTGAAAAAATGGCTCTAGATGAAATAACACGTCTTTAAGCTCTAATGGAATTCACACCGAATTCTTGCAGCTCTAAGTGCCCAAGGACCCCTATTTATAGTTTGGGGGTCAAAATGGGCGTCAGCCAAAATAAGCCTGTGAGCCATCTGGACGGTGGACCATGACCGTCTGGACGGACAACTGTGCGACAGGATTTTCTGAAATTTTCACGGAGAAATCTTTCCTGTATTAGAACATCGTCCGGACGGACGCACGTCTGCTGCAAGTAATTTCCATAACAGGCTTCGCGTGTCCGGACCAAGGGGCAGGAGTGTCCGGACGGCTAAACTTCAACACGCAATTTCCATATCTGATGCGTGTGCGTCCGGACCATAGGGGGAGACGTCTGGACGGTTGAAGTCGAATCGTCAGTTACCATATACGTTGCACCAGCGTTTGGACCACAACTGTCAGATGTCCGGACGGTTCATTTTGAACTGCGATTCTTGCGTTACGGAGATATGCGTTCAGACGGTATACCACATCGTCCGGACGGTTGATTGATCTTCCCTTTCTTCGAACTTGGAAAGAATCAGTGAATCGTTCGAGAACTGATAGGCGTCCGGACGTGCTGCTGAAACGTCTGGATGGAGCAAGCTGGCACAGAAACTTCTCGATACAGTGAAGTGTCCGGACGGAAGAAGCACGTCGTCCGGACAGATGATACTGGACTGTCTGGCGTCCGGACGGGATGATACATCGTCCGGACGGATGGAGCAGTAGACAGATAGGCGTCCGGACGGGATGACACATCGTCCGGACGGCTGACAGGGAACTTTTTAAATTCTTCTGACTTCACTCTGAACAGTGGAATCCCTGTTTGCAGCATCCTTACATATAAGTGATTTTGTCCAAACACAGAATGAGGCCAAAATACTAACAAACTCCCCCTTTGGCCATTCTGGGACAAAAATCACTTGACCGGTTTGGAAATACATTCCTGGTTCAAAATAAAAATTACTCCCCCTTTTTGTCACAAAGGGACAAAGGGTAAACAGAGTAATAAAAACTAACTGTCAAAATAATTACTCCCCCTAACGGTCTAGAAGGACCCGAGAAACAGAGTAATATATATCCAAAGCGTTTTTACCAAAAACAGAAATTGTCTCAAAATAACCAAAGATAAAAAATCTACAAAAACATAAGAGGTAATCAAACATCCTCAGTCATGGGTAAAATCCCATCTGCACCATCCTCATCATCACTGTTGTTAGGATGATGATACTTCAGGCACTCCTGAAGGTCCAGCTGGTTCTGCTCCACGCGCCTGTCGATGAAGTGCACAGCAAGCTGGAAGGTACTCATAGACTGCTGCATGGAGGACATAGACACCTGCAAGCTGCTCATCCCTCCCTGAAGTGTAGCAAGAGCCTCCATAATCTGAGCATAATTTACTTCTGGCTCAGATGGCGGTACAGTATGTGAGGATGAAGCCATATCTGGAAAGCTGGCTGGCATAGCAGCAGGTGGGGGCGCCTCATCATCATCAGAGTCATCTCTCCGCAGCTGTGCATTAGACTTCATCAATGTCTGCTTGCTGATGGGCTGCTGGATTTTCTTCTTCGGTTCGTCATTGACATTGATGCCCGACTGAAGAATAACCTGAGTAAGGAGGCAGCCAAAAGGGAGACCAGCAGTGCTCTCATCACGGGCTTCTAATATAACCCCCAAAATGTGCTTGCATAGGCAGAAAGGCAAGCGGAGGTGGATAGCATAGACAAGCTGGGCCCGTTTCAGGATTAGATCACTGCGCCGGGCAACCGGCCAAATATTCTGCTGAACGATCTTGGCCAACATGCGGTGGGAGGATGACAGGGCACCAATCCTGATGGCAGTAGAGCGCTCCTCACCTTGGGGAATGGCACGGAAGAATTCCCTGAGATCATCCAGGGATGGAGGAAGCACTACCTCATTGTAGGGGCAAGTTGAAATCTCGAGCACTGGGACTCAGATGATGTGACTGATGACCTGAGGATCAACAGTGATGAGATGGCCTGCAACGGAGGACAGGAATACTACTCCATGATCATCATCCTGCACCACCTCTAGGTTGGCGTAGAACAGCTTGACCAATCTGGTGTACACCACACAAGCACAGCTGTGGAGATATCCCCAGTTGTATGTCTGAATGATGTCAAGTATGTTGTCCAGTGGTGGCACCATGATATCAGCCCGAAGCATGTTCCGCTCAGCAATGACGGAGCGGTCCATAATTTTGGCCTGGATTGCAGCCCTATCTTCCACAAGCCTCTGACGGACCCTGCGGGGTGGACTGCCGGCAGACATGATTCTGAAATATGAGAGATATATGCAAAAAGCCAAAAACTTAAAGCCAACCTTACTCACAAACAGCCAAAAATTCTGATTTTGTGGGGTATGAAGAGAAATCGGCGATCTGGGCATTTTATAGCCGCTGTGGGGTCCCCGTCCGGAGGGTGGATTGATGACGTCCGGACGCTCGCTGCCTCGGAAAGGAGCAGAAAGGTCGCGCGCGTCCGGACGATATAAAGAGATCGTTCGGACGATGATGACAGCGCGCGTCCGGACTTTGTCAGGTCTTGTCCAGACATGTGGGCTCCATCTCCGTCCGGACTCCAAGGGAGAACCGTCCGAACCACTAGTCTGTCCGGACGTCAATGTAGACAGTCCGGACGCTCCACATTGAAACACCAGAAAAGCTGAGAAGAATTTACAGAGATCAAATTTTCTCAAGTCAGTGTCAGAATACGCATGCATAATCAACTGATAACACAATCAGAGAGCATCTCAGAAATACACAGAGATATAAAAGGAAGTTGAGATTTCAATTAGCAAATATAATTTTTCCTGATCACAGAAAATTCAAATAGGCAACTCAATTCAAGCAATGCGTGTGTGTGTGGAGACTCTTTTCCCACAAGGTATGACTTTCCAAGACATGACAAAGAGTAACTAGATTTTCTAGACACGAGAGAAAATCAGAGACAGATAAGCCAAAAGTCAAACCTTATAACTTATTAGGGCCTAGCCACCCTCATCTGATACACTCCCCCAAAGAAACAGCACATATAATTTTTTTACTTGCTCATAGAGGGCAAGGAAAGTTTAAGCACATAAGCAATGATTAAACAAATTTAAAGCACATAACTTTTTATGAATTACTGCTCGAATCTTATGGTACTGCAAACTGTAGGGAGTGCCAGAGTTTATAGATGCTAGGTTCAACTAGCCTGTGGTCAATTTGGCCATCTTATCAAGGACATCTTCTCTTATCCAAAATTTCCAAAAGCAAAGAGTCAGATAAGGAAAGGTGTACCTTTGGGGAGCCCGAGATAGTGCACTTTTTCATCGCATGAGGAAAGAAGCTATCCTACTTTTTGCATAAACAAGAAAAACACTTGGCTAATATAGTCAAAACTCTCGAATATATCTAAGCATAGTAAATTAATGCTCACAGAGGAGAGATATCAGGTAAGGATACATACAGTACCTAATAAGCCAAGAGAAAGAAAATCCTGCAAATTCTCCCCAATTTTTTTTGTTGAAAACCGATTAACAGAAAAACAACAAACACATGCTCAGAAAAGGAAATGACATCTAATCCCAGCATGTAAGGTAAAACCAAACCTATCCACATGGAGAGATACCAAGACAGAGAAGCAGCCGCCCGACGTGCTTTAACTGTCATCCCCAAAAATATCTGCAGAAGCTTCTCAAGATAACAAGAGAAAATATGGGGATAAAATAAACAGTTCCTCAAACAGAATGCAACGCATGACTAAAATATGACAAGATAGACAATGCAATGCAAACATACCTGACATGCACTAAGATTAAGGAACCACAATCCTAGGCATGGGAGACTTCACCGTTACTAGGTAAGTCCACTCCCCCTCAAAGGGTGAATGGTCACACCCTTCCTGACCCATACCTGCTTAACCCGAGGCTGTAGCTTGCAGGTTTTGCCCATGTTGTCCATTCTCCGTAGCATACCTTGTATTAGGTTCAGCAATCCTTCATGGGCATGGCTGCCATTGGGCTTATGCGGCTTTCTCTTGTAGCGCCTTGATTTGCCACTCTGATTAGCAGAAACAAACTTCTGCTGATGCCGTAGAGCCTGAAGAGCCATCGGAGGTGTAGCTCTTATTGGCAGCTTCCTCTGAACCTTCAACTTCTGGAGTTGTGGACATTTGGGTCAGATGTGACCGGTGATGCCGTAGTGATGACAGGTGGGCAAGCTTCGTTTGTTTGAATGCTTCTTGACATTCTCTGCAAAATTATGGTTAGGATTCTTACACATAACAGTGCCCTTACCTTCTATATGTCTCCTATGCGGAGGAACATATTTTGATGAGGAAGAATCTTCAACTTTACATTTCCTCATAGATCCTGCTTGATCCAAGGCCTGTGGAATTTCAACAAACAACAATTTGGCCTAATATGACCAATCTTCCCACAATTATGACAAGTAGGGACAAACTTACCATGAGTTTGTGTACCTATGTCTTTGGATTTTGGCATCACACAATCATTCAAGCAAGAATTATCCAAACAAGCAGTGTCTACTATCACAGGCACAATAATAAAGGAATCTAATTCAGAATTAGAAACATGTGAAGTAGAAGCACTCAAATCATCAACAACTAAATCAGGCTTGTTGGAAATATCTGAATGAATACACATCATGCTTTTCAAATTATCACTAGAGAAAACAGAATCTTTTAATTTAATCTCTAGTGAATCAATAATGTTAAACAACATGGTATTCTCAGATCTCAAAGAGTCAATTAAGGCATGTGATTCAGACAATTGAACAATCAAAGACTCTTTTTCTTGCTTCACCTTTTTAAGCTCTTTATGTGAAATTTTAGAATGATGATCATTCTTCAATTTATTAAAAACCTTCAAGAGCTTAATATCAGAATCCTCATGTGATAACTGAGAAGAATTCATGATAAAAGGTGTAATAAAAAAATAGAAGTCACAAAGAGATGAGGATCACACTCAGGAATTAAATCCTAAACAGAGTGTGCCGGCTCTGATACCAATTGAAAATTGAAATTTGACTTCAAATATAAAGTGTGTGCATAAGTGTCAACAAAAATTAAGGCACAACGGAAAGTAAATGACACAAAGATTTTTGTTGACGAAGTGGAAACTCAGTTAAGAGAAAAACCACTCCGGGGCAGCCAAATCCAGGAATTCCACTATTCAGAAGACAAAGCTAGATACAAGATAGTAACACTCACATGTACCGATGCAGTGGTCGTACCTTGATCTCTGACGTGTAACCCAACACAAACGCTTCCCAACCAGGTTCACCTACCTGAAGGGGTCTTCAATGGAACTCCTTACCTGAGAGCCGACTCTAAGATAGACTTTGATTTATAGCGCAGCACACTTGAAAAAACGGCTCTAGAGGAAATAACACGTCTCTAAGCTCTAATGGAATTCACATCGAATTCTTGCAGCTCTAAGTGCCAAAGGACCCCTATTTATAATCTGGGGGTCAGAATGGGCGTCAGGCAAAATAAGCCTGTGAGCCTTCTGGACGGTGGACCATGACCGTCCGGACGGACAACTGTGCGACAGGCACGCAATTTCCATATCTGATGCGTGTGCGTTCGGACCGTAAGGGGGAGACGTCCGGACGGTTGAAGTCGAATCGTCAGTTACCATATACGATGCACCAGCGTCCGGACCACAGCTGTCAGATGTCCGGACGGTTCATTTTGAACTACGATTCTTGCCTTACGGAGATACGCGTCCGGACGGTATACCACATCGTCCGGACGGTTGATTGATCTTCCCTTTCTTCGAACTTGGAAAGAATCAGTGAACCGTTCGAGAACTAATAGGCGTTCAGACGTGCTGCTGAAACGTCCGGACGGAGCAAGCTGGTACAGAAACTTCTCGATACAGTGAAGTGTCCAGACGGAAGAAGCACGTCGTCCGGACGGATGATGCTGGACTGTCTGGCATCCGGACGGGATGACACATCGTCCGGACGGATGGAGCAGTAGACAGATGGGCGTTCGGACGGGATGACACATCGTCCGGACGGCTGACATGGAACTTTTTAAATTCTTCTGACTTCACTCTGAGCAGTGGAATCCTTGTTTGCAGCATCCTTACATATAAGTGATTTTGTCCAAACACAGAATGAGGCCAAAATACTAACACTAAGCATTGTACAGCTTGCATGTATATATATATATATATAAAGAAAAAAAAAAATATGCCTTGGTTGTTTTATCTAATGGGAAGTCCAACGAATTTTGAGTATTGAACCATTCATGATTGAGATTAGTTTTTGAAATCTCATGACTACGTGTTAAGTTCACTTTACACTAATTAAATCTTGTGATATCTCATAATGCCATGTTAGTAGCTTAACTTTTAATTCCCTGAAATTGTGAAGATGAAGTTTATTTTGTTAAGCTTGCTAATGAATAAGAATCATTGTTTTTGTGACACTTCAATCTTATAGGTAACATGATCTTGCATAATGTTTGTGGGTATTAATTCTGGTAAACCCTCACGAGACTTCATTCATCCACTCGGGAGTCCTAGGGGTTTAAAAGGCTTGTTGCATACGCTAAATGCAATCGTACATCCCACGAAAGAAGGATTTATCTTATTGTTTTTCAGTTTTATTTCTTGTTTTGTATTGCTAAGTGACTAGCAATATGTAAGTTTGGAGGTGTGATAAGCGCTGAATGTTGTACATTCAAGCCCCTTAACTTGTATATGTTAATTCCTTAGCATTGTTATTTGTTTGATTTTGTGTCGTTTTATTGTTTTCAGGTTTTAAATAAAGATGCAATTAATTCCATTGATTTTGGGCTTAAAGCACACTTTAAGAAGACCTAGAAGCTGTGGTTAAGTTAATAAAATCTAGGGAATGATTAAATTGGAATTTCTCCAATAAGTGTCAAAATCGGATTGGATTCAAATTTGGATTCTGCACATGTCGCAGTGTTTTAATCATTACTTTCTTCTCAAGTCTCTGATTGTAATGAAATTGGTGGCATTGGAAACCTGATGAAAAATGAAACAAATATGTTTGAAATAGGTTTTTCTTATTTCGGAAGTTTACTATGCCAAAATTGCCTCGGAATAAAAGACCGCAAATCTGGACGAATTTGGAATCATTTTCCTACTTGGATTGAATTTTTAATCTCCTACTTGGACTAGGAGACAGAAAAATTAAAATGACTTCTAACACAAAGGAAGTGTGTGTGCACAAAGTGTTAACAAAATAATATCAATGCGGAATTTAAAAGACACAAGAATTTTTGTTAACGAAGTGGAAAACTCAATATGAGAAAAACCACTTCGGGGCAGCCAAACCCAGGATATCCACTATTCAGAAGACAAGACTAGTTACAAAGTAGTAGCACTCACATACCCTTGATTCAGTGGTCGTACCTTGGACTCTAACGTGTAGCCTAACACGAACGCCTCCCAACCAGGTCTCCTACCTGAAGGGGTCTTCAATGAAATCCTTTACCTTAGGTCCAACCCTTAAGATAGACTTCAGATTAGCGCAGCAACAGCACACACAGCAACGGCTTCAGAGAGACTAACTCAGCTCAATAATCTTACAATATAACTTTCTAAGCACTAATGGAATTCAATATCGAATTCTTGTTGTTCTCAAGCCTAGGGACCTCTATTTATAGGCTATAGGTTCAACTGAGCGTTTGGCTTGATAAAACCTAGGTGCCGTCCGGACAACCGTACGATCGGCTTTCTAAAATTCGTAGAAATTCTTTCCTGATTTGAGCCGCGTCCGGACGGTGGTGCCCTGTCGTCCGGATGGTCGCACTTTCGCTGCAAGCAATTTCCATATAAAGACTTCACGCGTCCGGACCTAGGGAATGGTCGTCCGAACGGTTGATCTAATGCACGCAATTTCCAAATTTGATGCACGCGCGTCCGGACCAAGAGGACTGACGTCTGGACGTCTGGATTTAGAATGCGATACTTGCCTTATGGATGAGCACGTCCGGACAGGATTCCACATCGTATGGAAAGAAATCCCGTGGCTAGTCGAACATTGAGTGTCATCCGGACGTGCTGCTGAAACGTCCGAACGGATGCAAGCTGGAATAGTTCAAAGCTTCTCAACACAAAGGAAGGTCCGGACGGAAAGTTCTCGTCGTCTGTACAGAAGATGCTTTGGACAGTTGGGCGTCCGGATGGTATATCACGCTATCCGGACGGCTGGCAGGGAACCAAATTTTCTGACTTACAGACTGTGCATAATCTTCTGGAAGCACCCTAAATAGCGGAATCCTGTTTAAAAGCATCTTTACAAAGAAATGATTTTGTCCAACAGAATGTGGCCAATTACAAACTAACAAACTCCCCTTTTGGCCATTCTAGGACAAAAATCACTTAACCGGTTAAAAATAGAATCTCGGTCCAAATAAAAATTACTCTCCCTTTTTGTCACAAAGGGACAAAGGGTAAAACAGAGTAATGAGAAAAACCACACAAAAATTACTCCCCCTAAAGGTCTCAGAAGGACCAGGGTAAATAGAGTAATAAAGTCCACAAGTTTGAAATAAACAAGAAATGAATAAAAACATCAAGCTGAAAAGAGGAAAGAAGAGCAGCATGGTTAGATCCTTCACAACTATATTAGCACACGCATGTATCCCAGTCTGAAAAATCAGTCAAAAACCAAGTCAGAATTATGCAAACATATAGTCAATAGACAAGTATAAGATAGGTGAAGTTTCCCTACACACATAATAATGAAAATAGCTTGCTCAACTCATGCAATGTGTGTGTGTGTCTGTGTGAAGGATTTTTCAAAAGGTATGACTTTCACTGATATGACACAAAGCAACCAGATTTTTTAGACAAGAGAGAGAATCAGTGAGAGATTAGTCAAAAGTCAAACCTTATAAATTACTAGGGCCTAGCCACTCTCATTTGATACACTCCCCCTAAGATGCAGCACTCAATTTGTTTTACTTGTACCATGAAGGACAAGGTTCAATTTTACTTGCACCGTGAAGGACAAGGTATATTGCAAATTTAGCACATAAGCAGTGAATATACATAGCGTAGAATTCATAAGAGTAACTGCTTGATTTTTATTTTTTTTGATGCTGCAACCTAGAGAAAATGCCAGAATTTTTAGGTTTTAGGTTCAACTAGCATCTGGTCAATTTGACCATCTTGTCAAAAACCCCTCTCTTGTTTAGAGTACTCAGAAGCAAAAGGTCAGAGAGGAAAATACATACCTTTGAGGAGCCTAGGATAATGCACGGAATCATCACATGAGAAAATCAACTATCACTCAAAAAAAAAAAATTGAGCAGGAAAACTTTGCATATGTCAGACTTATGTTCTCAACCACATGTAAGTATAATTCATCAAAGCACAATGAACTAATAAACCAGAAAAGATACATGAGATAGCTGACGAACCTTTGAAAGAACTGGCCTGCTACAAAACTCCCCAATTTTTTTTTTTTTTAAACATCGTGCTAGTAAAGGACAAGACTTAAGAAACACAACAACAAAAGTCTTATCCTAGCATGGAAAAGCATGTCTAGGACATGTCACAAACACCAATGGCTTTCCGAAAAGACTCAAACTTGCTACCATCTAGAGGTTTGGTAAGAATGTCAGCCAATTGGTTTCTAGTGGGAATGAAAGAGAGAGATACTACCTCGGATTCCACAAGATCATGCAAGAAGTGATGTCTGATGTCGATGTGCTTGGTCCGAGAGTGCTAAACGGGATTCTTGGAGATGTTTATAGCACTAGTATTATCACAGCTGATAATCATGGTACGTTGAGAGAATCTGTAGTTGCCTAGCAGTGTCTTCATCCATAGTAATGGGGTACAACAGCTTCACGGAGCAATATATTCAGCCTCAGCAGTGGAGAGAGATATAGAGGCTTGTTTCTTACTCATCCAAGCTACAAGATTGTTTCCCACATAGAAGCATCCTCCCGAGGTGCTCTTTCTATCATCAGCATTTCCAGCCCAGTCTGCATCAGAGTATCCTGCAACAACAAGATTTGTTTCTCTGGAATACCACCTGATGATACGCTTGACTGCAGTGAGGTGAGATTCCTTAGGATTTGCCTGAAAGCGAGCACAAACTCCCACACTGAAGGCGATGTCTGGTCGGCTGGCTGTAAGATATAAGAGACTCCCTATCATACTCCTGTATAGAGATGGATCAACTGGCTACCCTGCAAGATCACTACTGATCTTGACACTAGTGCCCATGGGAGTTCGGGCACGACTCTTCCCATCTAGGCCAAACCGTTTAACCAGATCCTTAGCATACTTGGATTGGGAGATGAAAATGCCTTTAATAGTTTGTTTGACTTGAAGGCCAAGAAAATAGTTTAGCTCACCAATCATGCTCATCTCAAATTCTTGCTTCATCTCCTCAGCAAATTCATGGGCAAGAGAGTCTAAAGTAGCTCCAAAAATAATGTCATCAACATAGATTTGAGCAACGAGTTTGTGAGTACCTTGATTTCTGATAAACAAGGTCCGATCAGCCTGTCCCCTTGTAAATCCCTTAGTCAAGAGATATATGGTGAGACGCTCGTAGAGCCTTTTTCAGCTTGTACACATGATGGGGATGATGAGGATCTTGAAATCCTTTCGGATGTTCTACATAAACCTCTTCTTGAAGAATACTGTCAGAAATGCACTTTTTACATCCATTTGATACAATTTAAAACCAAGATGGCAGGCAATGGAGAGAAGAATTCCGATGGATTCTAACCTGGCAACCGGGGCAAAAGTTTCGTCAAAGTCGACTCCCTCTATCTGAGTATACCTTGGATGACAAGACAGGTGATGAGTGCCAAATATTGTGTATTTGGACCCCTTGATTTGCACTAGTTAGACCTTTAGCCTTGTTATTTTCTAATGTTTTGGTTAGTTTTTGTGTTTTCTGTTTCTGTAGGACAATAAGAGAGGAATGGCAAATTTCATAAGAAAATGACTGGAAATTCGAAGATCCTGAAAAGTCGATCGATCGAACTTAAAATTAGATCGATCAAAACTTTGCCCGAAGTCAATCGATCGAAATAAAAGTCGATCGATCGAAATTTCCCAGAAATTGCTTTTGCAGAGCGCGCCAGAACGCCCAATCAGAAGCCAAAAAGCAGTCCTCCCTCTGATTTTCGCAACAGAACACGCTGGTTTCCTGTTTTTGGTTGTCTCTAGCAGCAGAGGAACCCTAGAGGAGGGTAAAGGAGTCATTTCTAGCCCTAGCTTTCTTCTATAAAAGCCAAAGCCATGCCTCCTTGTAAAAGAAGAGAGAATGGAGTAGAATAGAGCAGAAAATCAGTAGATAGGTTTAATTTCGTGCATCTTGTAGTGTATTTCAGTAGTTTTATTTTCAGACACTTTCTCTTTGTAAAGCTTTTCTTTTATTTCCATGGTTTTTCATCATTTTCTTGTGGTGTTCTTAGTCATGGAAGACTAGTAACCTCAACTAGGGTTGAGGATGAAACCTGTCCATTGATGACACTCACAATCTTGCTGTACCACTTGCACACACTATATTGCAAACGATTCGTGCCTTGCGAGTACTATTTAAAACACACATCAAGTTTTTGGCGCCGTTGCCGGGGGAATCGGTTCAAAAATTGGTTTTTGTTTGATTGATTTTGTTTTTCTACTAGTTAGATAGATTTTTGTTTCATTTTACTGTTGTTTAGCTTCTGTTCTGCATTCTAAGTCCTTTCTTTGTTTTTCCCGGATCTGTTCTGCAGCTTCTGCAACTTACTGGGTGCCCTGAAGAATCGATCGATCGAAAATAAATTCGATCGATCTACTTTCGATCGGTCGAATTAGCATCTGCATCATATAAAGACGATCGATCGACAATATATTCGATCGATCGACTTTCGATCGATCGAAATATACTTCGATCGAACGACTTTCTGCACAGCAGCAGCTCAGAACTAGGTGAGTATCTCTGTTCCAGTACTTCTTTTAGTCCATTTTGTTCATTTTTTGTTCATAATTTGTTTCTGTTTAATAGTATTTTGCTGTTTGTTTAATTTCCTTTTAGTTCATTATAACCTAGTTCAAATTCTGTTTAGTTTGTGTTTTATATTATCCTCAATTTGCTTTATTTTGTTCTAAAAAAAAAAAGAAAGAGAGATTTTTTGTTCTATTTCTGTTTCTGTTCCTGGCCCTGCAAATTTCAAATATTCGATCGATCGAATATTCGTTCGATCGATCGACTTTCGTTCGATCGACCATTACATTCGATCGATCGACCTCAACTCAGAAGGCAGCTCCTGGATAAGATCAGTAGCAGAAATTTTTACCAAAAAAATTCTTTTTGGTCCCAACTTGTAAGTATTCTTATTTTTACTTTTGCTGCTATCTTTGTGAAAATTGTATGCATTTGTGTTAGTCTTTACATTTTATCTTAGTTATGTTATTTTTCTTTGATAAAAAAAAAAAAAAAAAAAAAAAAAAAAAAAAAATAGGAGAATATTTTGCTAGTAAGGGTCTACTTAGCTATCTAAGGGCAATGACAAGGTGAATTCTGGCAAGGATTGGTCTTGGGATTTAAGTGTGTCCGTTGTGACCCCCCTCACCTACCTGGGAATTAGCCTAGATTGTACTTTGGAGAATTTTGTTCCCCATTAGCAAATTGTTTTCTTTATTTTTGTTTATTTGTCTTTTGGTTAAACAATTGTGTACGCTTGGTAGAAGATCATTGAACCTAGACTTGACATCTTTAGATCCCAAAATTGAAAGAACTCTTAGGAGAAATCTTAGAAATTCTGTTGAGATGGGAGATAACTTGCATGCAAATGAGAATGAGAGGAATCGGGGAGAAAACGTTGATCATACTAGGACACTTAGGGATTTGTTTGCACCCGTTGCATAAAATTCTCCTTCATGTATCGTGTTACCCCCAACCAATGCCACTCACTTTGACCTCAAGCCTCATGTCATCCAACTCCTACCCGCATTCCATGGCTTGGACCTCGAAAATCCTTATAGCCCCTGCCTCTTCTTCACAATCTTCTTTGGAAGACACTCTTAAGGCCTTCATCCAGATTACCGGCCAATCCATCAATGACGTGAAGAATGCTACCATGGTGAACACTCAAGCTATTGCCAAGATGGAGACCCAGATCGGGCAAATTGCTAGTCACCTGGGGGAGAGAGAGAAGGGAAAGCTCCCTAGTCGGCCTGTGCCGAATCCAAAGTTGCAGTTCCATGAGGGAAGTTCATCAAATGCAGTGCATGGGCAGGGGCATGTGCAAGCCGTTGTCACACTTAGATTAGGGAAACAAGTGGACAACCAAGTGGTTCACCCAGAGGAGAACCCTGCTGCACAAGGAGAACAAGGAAGCAAGAGCGTAGAGAAGAGAGATGCCGAGCCATCTACATTAGCTCCGACCATAGAGACTCCTCCTAGGCCGTTTATACCTAAGGCGCCGTACCCTAATAGACTTCTCGCGCCCAAGAAAGGAGGAACATTCGAGGACATTCGGGAGGTGTTCAAACAAGTGCAGATCAACATTCCGTTCTTGGATGCCATCCAGCAAGTGCCATCTTACGCCAAGTTCTTGAAGGACTTAATCACCATCAAGCGGAGAAACAATGTCCCGAGAAAAGTTTGTTTGACTAAGCAAGTCAGCTCAATCCTCCAATACAGGCTGCCCATCAAGTACAAAGATCCTGGATGTCCTACTATCTCTTGCACGATAGGAGTCAACAACATTGAGAAGGCCCTGCTTGACCTTGGAGCCAGCGTCAATCTCCTACCCTATTCAGTTTACTTGCAATTAGGATTAGGAGAATTGAAGCCCACCTCCATGACATTGCAATTGGCTGATCGGTCAGTTAAGATACCACGGGGAATAGTGGAGGATGTTTTGATTAAGGTGGATAAGTTTTATTTCCCCGTGGACTTCATAGTGCTTGACACCGAGCCGGTACAGAACGTTGGAGTTCAGATACCGGTAATCCTAGGGCGACCATTCTTAGCTACGGCTAACGCCCTGATCAACTGTAGGACGGGGGTCATGAAGATCTCTTTCGGCAACATGACGGTAGAGCTGAACATTTTCACCATCAGCAAACAGCCGAGGGAATGTGATGAGATCAACAATGTCTGCTTGATAGAGGAAATCCTGGAGAAAGCATTGAAGAATCAAGCATACAAGACCCCCTGGAAGCATGCCTTACTCAATTTGGAGAGGATCTAGACTTGGATGTACTGCTTGAGCAAGCAAATGCTGTTTTGGAGTTTGCTCCTCTGGAGAGCAAGAAGGAAAAGGAGGCAGCAGTACCTGAGCCTCCAAAGAAGGAACTTAAGCCCCTACCGGACAATCTCAAGTATAAGTTCCTCGGTCTAGCAGAGACTTTGCCTGTAATCATAGCTTCAGATCTTCACACCGCTCAGGAGGAGAGGTTGTTAGATGTCTTGAGGGAGCATAAGGAAGCTATAGGCTGGACCATTGAAGATATTAAGGGAATCAGCCCCTCGGTGGTGATGCATAGGATACACTTGGAGGAAGACACCAAACCATCGAGGGAGCCACAGAGAAGGCTCAACCCAACCATGCAAGAAGTGGTCAGAGGAGAAGTCATCAAGTTGTTGGATGCTGGCATCATCTACCCCATCTCTGACAGCAAATGGGTGAGCCCCATTCATGTCGTGCCCAAGCGAGCTGGAGTTACAGTCGTGCAGAACAAGGAAGGCGAGTTGGTTCCAACTCGAGTACAATCTGGATGGAGAGTCTGCATCAACTACCGCAAGCTGAACACGGCCACCAGGAAAGATCACTTTCCTCTTCCGTTCATTGATCAAATGGTGGAGCGATTGGTCGGTTGGCCGGGCACGAGTATTATTGCTTTTTGGATGGTTATTCTGGATATAACCAGGTCCCTGTGGACCCTGAAGACCAAGAGAAGACGACCTTCACTTGTCCGTTCGGAATGTTCGCCTACCGACGCATGCCCTTTGGCTTATGCAATGCACCCGCTACTTTTCAGCGATGCATGATCAGCATCTTTTCTGATATGGTAGAGCGTTTCCTGGAGGTGTTTATGGATGACTTTTCGGTTTTTGGGTCATCTTTTGAGGAGTGTTTGCACCACCTCACGTTAGTTTTGGAGAGGTGTAAAGAGAAGAACCTGGTACTCAATTGGGAGAAGTGCCATTTTATGGTACAACAAGGAATTGTGCTCGGACACGTCATCTCTCGTCGGGGGATAGAGGTAGACAAGGCGAAGGTAGATCTAATATCCAACCTTCCGCCCCCACGGACGGTGAAAGAGGTTCGCTCTTTTCTGGGCCATGCAGGATTCTATCGGCGATTCATCCAGGATTTCAGCAAGATCGCCCGGCCCTTGTGCAAACTGTTGGTGAAGGAGGCCCCTTTTATTTTTGATGAAGATTGCAAGAAGGCATTTGGGGCCTTGAAGGCAATTCTGACGTCCACACCCATCATTCGGCCCCCGAGCTGGGGTGCACCTTTTGAGATCATGTGTGACGCGTCCGATTACGCCGTTGGAGCTGTGTTGGGGCAGCGCATTGACAAACTTCCCCATATCATTTATTATGCAAGTCGGACTCTAAACAACGCCCAGTTGAATTATTCAACCACTGAGAAGGAGCTGCTGGCAGTCGTGTTTGCTTTGGATAAGTTTCGATCCTACCTACTAGGATCGAAAGTCATCATCTACTCGGATCACGCGGCATTGAAGTATCTTTTTTCCAAAAAGGATGCTAAATCTCGCCTCATCCGGTGGATTTTGCTCTTACAAGAGTTCGACATTGAAATTCGGGACAAGAAGGGCTCCGAAAATGTGGTGGCTGATCATCTCTCAAGGATTACCGTAGACTTCACGGAAGAAGCTGCCCCCATTTCTGAGACCTTCCCCGATGAGCAGTTGATGCATATCGCTCATGCTCACTCACCATGGTTTGCTGACATAGAGAACTATCTTGTCACCGGTCAAATGCCTTTGCATTGGGGACAGCAAGATAAGTCCAAATTTATGTCCATGGTGAAGAATTTTTTCTGGGACGATCCTTACTTGTTCAAGTATTGTCCCGATCAGATCATTAGGAGATGCATTCCTGAGCCTGACCAATCCAGCATCATCTCCTTCTGTCATGATCATGCCTGTGGAGGCCACTTCAGTGCGAAGAAGACCGCTGCAAAGATTTTGCAGTGCGGTTTTTATTGGCCCACCATCTTTCAAGATGCTCACACTTATTGTGTTTCATGCGAGCGCTGTCAGAAGCTAGGGAGTATTTCACGTCGAAATATGATGCCCCTCAACCCGATTCTTATTGTTGAGATTTTCGATGTATGGGGCATTGATTTCATGGGACCTTTCCCAAACTCCTTCGGCTATCTGTACATTCTGGTTGCTGTGGACTACGTGTCCAAATGGGTAGAGGCAGTTGCCTGCAAGACCAACGACCACAGAGTTGTGGTCCAGTTTTTAAAAGACACTATATTTGCTCGTTTTGGTACTCCTCGAGCAATTATTAGTGATGGTGGAAAGCACTTCTGCAACCGGGTCTTTGAGCAGCTGATGAAGAAATATTGCATCACGCACAAGGTTGCCACTCCCTATCACCCTCAGACGAGTGGACAAGTGGAGGTTTCAAACAGAGAGATCAAGAGGATTTTGGAGAAGACGGTGAACCCGTCAAGGAAAGATTTGTCTCTCCGGTTGAACAATGCATTATGGGCATACCGGACAGCGTTCAAGACACCGATTGGCATGTCACCTTACCGTATCGTGTACGGGAAAGCATGCCATCTGCCTGTGGAGTTGGAGCACAGAGCCTACTGGGCCATTAAGCAGCTGAATTTCGATCTCACAAAGGCTGGCTCACAGAGGAAGCTCCAACTCAATGAATTGGACGAGCTGAGGAACGATGCCTATGACTGTGCTAGGATGTACAAAGCACGAATGAAGAAGGCTCACGACCAGAACATATTGAGACGATCTTTTGAGCCCGGTCAGAAAGTCCTTCTTTACAATTCACGTCTGCATCTGTTCCCAGGGAAGCTCCAATCTCGATGGATAGGCCCTTTCATAGTTCGATCAGTGTTTTCTTATGGGGCCATTGAGATTGAGGATCCAAAAAATGGCAGCACGTTCAAGGTGAACGGGCAACAACTGAAGCCATTTTTGGAGTTACAGAGCTCGGAGGTTGAGACGACCCTTTTAGAGGACCCGAGTTACTCGGAGTGATGGTCGTCAGGATGGAAAGTCTGGCTGAAGACTGAAAACTTAGCGCTTGTGGGAGGCAACCCTCATCATTTTTTCCCTATCATTTGATTTTCTTTCTTTAGTTGTGATTTTCAGGACAGTGTCTGCCGTTCAAGTTTGGGGGAGCGATTCTCTTGCAGTGTGCCCAACTTGCATCACCACTTCGGTATTGTATCTCTAGCCACATTGGGGACAATGTGTCCTTCTAGTTTGGGGGTGGGGTAGACATTTCTGTTTGTTTTCATTTAATTCTTGCTTTGTTGCCTTGTTAATACTCATTCAAAAAAAAAAAAAAAATACCTTATTGTTAGTTGAGCATGGTTACATCTTACTATGGTTTGCACCTCATTGGTTTGTTTAAAATGTTGAATTTTGCATATCATTAAAATCTGAGATCTTTTGACTCATCTTTGGATTAGAGAGACTTGACATGTTTAAATTGTTCATCACAAGCACATTAGCATTTGTTTCTGTGGGGTATGAGATTTGAATTAAAATTTATGTGTCTTGAGATTTGTAGGATGACTTGTTGATGAAACCTTGGCTTATATATATATATATATATCTGCTTAGAATAATATCACCAATTTGACTTCTCATTGAGTAACCGGGCCCCTTGCCTCATTAAGCATTGGGTGTTCGCGTAAAAAGATGAGAATTTCAGTTTGGATGATTGTTTGGCTAATTTGATTTCGTAGCCTTTTTGACTTGAGTAATTAAGCCCTTAGGATGTTTTTACATCTAGTGCCCTAAAACCATCTGGTTTGGGAGTCACTGGCCCAACACTCGTTACATGGGTCAATTAGAAAGCTTAAAGGAGTCAAATATTGCACAGCCGACACAAAATAATAATAAATGATAATGAATGTAAGATAAGCCTTGGTTATTTGACGGAAGTCTTGCGAATTTTTGGATATATGTGCTTTGAGGAAAATCGAAACCCCATGACTCTATGTTATTCACACCTTACACTTTTGAACATGTGTTGTCTCAATTTTCCATCTATGAGTTGATCAATTTTTGATAACATGATAATGTGATACTCATTTTGTTAAACATGCTCATGATGTGTGAACCATGTGTTTGAATGATGATTTTCGCTCAATTGATAATACGGCATTTCAATGTTTGTGGGTACCATTTCTGGCAAACCCTCACGAGACTTCACTCGTCCACTAGGGAGTCCTAGGGGTTTAAAAGGCTTGTTGCATATGCTAAATGCAATCGTTTCTCCCACGAAAGAGGACTTATGTTTCATGCTTTGATTTTGTTTTTCATTTTGTTTTTGCTAAGGGACTAGCAAAATGTAAGTTTGGGGGTATTTGATGAGTGCCAAATATTGTGTATTTGGACCCCTTGATTTGCACTAGTTAGACCTTTAGCCTTGTTATTTTCTAATGTTTTGGTTAGTTTTTGTGTTTTCTGTTTCTGTAGGACAATAAGAGAGGAATGGCAAATTTCATAAGAAAATGACTGGAAATTCGGAGATCCTGAAAAGTCGATCGATCGAACTTAAAATTCGATCGATCGAAATTTCCCAGAAACTGCTTTTGCAGAGCGCGCCAGAACGCCCAATCAGAAGCCAAAAAGCAGTCCTCCCTCTGATTTTCGCAGCAGAACACGCTGGTTTCGTGTTTTTGGTTGTCTCTAGCAGCAGAGGAACCCTAGAGGAAGGTAAAGGAGTCATTTCTAGCCCTAGCTTTCTTCTATAAAAGCCATAGCCATGCCTCCTTGTAAAAGAAGAGAGAATGGAGTAGAATAGAGCAGAAAATCAGTAGATAGGTTTAATTTCGTGCATCTTGTAGTGTATTTCAGTAGTTTTATTTTCAGACACTTTCTCTTTGTAAAGCTTTTCTTTTATTTCCATGGTTGTTCATCATTTTCTTGTGGTGTTCTTAGTCATGGAAGGCTAGTAACCTCAACTAGGGTTGAGGATGAAACCTTTCCATTGATGACACTCACAATCTTGCTGTACCACTTGCACACACTATATTGCAAACGATTCGTGCGCTTGCGAGTACTATTTAAAACACACATCAACATGCTTTATTCCCGACCACAATACCATGCTCATCTGTTTTGTTCTTGAAAATCCACTTGGTACCAATGATATTCTGTTCCACAGGACGGGGAACCAAAGTCCAAACATCATTTCTGGTGAATTGATGGAGCTCGTCATGCATGGCAGACACCTAGCTTTCTTCTTGTAGAGCTTCATCAACTTTCTTGGGCTCTGTTTGAGCAAGGTAGCTGCAATAAGAGACTTGATTAGCTACTTCACTAGTAGGCTGAATGACTCTGTTTCTTAGCCTACGCCCTTCATCAATGGTCCCAAGAAGCTGCTGAGGAGGATGATTGAGCTTCACCCATGACCGCTTAGAAGGATCAGCAAGAGTATCCTCATCTTCAGAAGTACTGGCAATGGTATCCGAAGTCGTGGGAGTAGAAATAGATTCAGCTGGAGACACACTTGGAGAGTCTTGATAATATCTGGTAATTCATTTGAATTGAGCTGATGATCTTCCCCGTTGCTTGGTGCTTCAACTTCTTCATCATCAATAACAACATTGATAGTCTCCATCACAGTCTCTGTTTGTTTATTGAACACCCTGTAAGCACGACTGTTTGTGGAATACCCCAAGAATATGCCTTCATCACTTTTGGGATCAAATTTCCCAAGATTTTACCTGTCATGAAGGATGTAGCATTTACTTCCAAAAGTTCTGAAGTACTTAACTGTGGGCTTTTTACCTCGCCAAATCTTATATGGAGTCTTGTTTGTTTCAGGCCTTAAGTAGACTCTGTTGATAATATGGCATGCAGTATTAACTGCTTCTCCCCAAAAGTGTTGAGTGAGATTCTTTGAGTGGATCATCACACGAGCCATCTCCTGAATCACCTTATTCTTCCATTCTACAACTCCATTCTGCTGAGGAGTGATAGGAGAAGAAAATTCCTACTTGATACCATATGAAAGGCAGAATTCTTCAAATTTGGAGTTTTCAAATTCTCTTCCATGATCACTGCAGATTCTCATAATCTGGCAATTTTGCTCAACCTGAATCTTCTTGAATAAATGTTGAGCTGCATCAAAAGCATCAGATTTTTCCCGAAGAGGAATAGCCTATGTATATCGAGAGAAATCATCTACAATTACCAGTATATACCTCCTCCCACCTAGACTAGCAGTTCTAGTGGGACCCATGAGATCCATATGCAGTAATTCTAAATTTTTGAAAGTATGAATACCTGAGGTCTTTTTATGAGCCGCTCGAGTCTGTTTCCCAAGCTGACAAGAACCACAGATTCCTTTTCCAGTCTTTTCCATTTTGGGCAGATCTTTGACAATATCTTTGCTAGCAATCTTCAACATGTCTGTGAAATTTAGATGCCCCAACCTTTGATGCCATAGTTTACTGTCATCTATGATTGCCTTATTGCAGAAAATTTGAGGGTCTGCAATGAGACCAGAAGACCATAGCAGTTGTTAGTAGTTTTTTCTCCCCCCATAAGCCACTTGCCACTGCTGTCAAAAATATTACATTCCTTTTTGGAGAACTGCACCATCAAATCATTGTCACAAAATTGGCTGATGCTGAAAAGATTTGCCTTGAGCCCTTCTACATACAGAGCTTCTTGAGATGTCCCGAGACCTGGAATGTCAATGATTCCTTTTCCAATAACCTTGGATTGGCTCCCATCTCCATAGGTGATCCTTCCTCCTTTGCCCATCTGAACTTCTTTCAATAGAGTCTTATCACCTGTCATATGTTTAGAACAACCACTATCCAAATACCACAAACAAGTATCAAGAATTTTTAGGGCAGTATGAGCAACTAAACACATATTATCTTCCTTTTTAACCCAAACTTGTTTGGAAGCTTTCTTATTATTTACCAAGACAGATCTTTGTTCATTAGGGATGATCTGATCAGGTACTGCAACACGAACAAATAAAAGTAGATGAAAGTTTATAATAAGAACAAACCTTCACACTGAAACAGAGAAATGAAAATGAGGTATATGGTGAAACACCAGATAACATGTAATACCCCGTATTTTAAGATATTGAATAAAATATCTTAAAATATGATTTAAGGCCTAATAATAGGAATAACATACATATGAATATTTGTGGAATAAATATTCATCACGATAGGTATATATATTTAAGAGATTAAATATTTATTAAGAATATATGTATAAGTGTGTAGAAGTTGAAATGGATTAGAAATTAGACCAAGTCTAATTTGATCGATCGATTATAGAATCGATCGAGCGATTGTTTAATGTCTTAAAATTGATCGTGCGATTAAGGAATCAAACCTTTATTAGAAGCCGAAGCCGAAATCGATCGATTGATTATTTTAATCGATCGAGCGATTTAGTTATATAGGTGTTGAAACGGGTGAAAATTTGGCTAAGTATAATAGATCGATCGACTTACTGTTCAAATAGATCGATCGACACACTATTCAAGTAGATCGATCGACTTACTGCAGAAACAAATTCATGCACCGAATCATCTAGGATTCGATTTTTAATACCAAATCTCCCAGAATCTTCATCCCAGCCATTGGATACGATCATTTTAGAGTGATCTGGGCCGTCCATTTCACTATATAAGGAACCCAATCCCTTCCTTCAATTAAACATCTCAATTCTCTCAAATTCTCTCCAAGAAACTCTCTTGGTTTCTCCCTTCTCTTTCTTTCTTTGTTTTCTATTTTGCAGGAGCTCTCTCATCTCTCTTTCCCTGCATCTTCTTTCATAGATGCAGAAGCAAGAAGGGAACCGATAGCTCAAAATTCTCTACCTCTCTCTTCTCTCTCACGGTTTGCAGTAAGAAGAGACTCTCTTCTCTTCTCTTTCTCTTTTTTTTTTTTCCATTTCTTCTTCTTTAAATACAGCAACCCATCCTTGGAAGAAGAAGGTAACCTCTCTCCCATGCTTTCTTTCTCTCCCCCTCTATCTCTCGGCTGGTGCAATCAGGAAGAAGAAAGAAAGAAATTAAAAATAAAAAAAAAATAAAAAAAAGAAGAAGAAAGAAAGAGATAAGAAGAAAAAGAAGAGAAAAAGAAAAAGAAAGGATATTTGGTTTTAAATAAAGTTTTGTTTTTAATATTGTGATTTTATGAGTTTTTATCTAACATCTTAATTTTGGTTTTTAAACAGGATTTTCAAAGTGGAGTGACTAAAATATAAAATACGTCGTTATAATGTCCAAATAAAAAGTCACTATTTTACAAAAGCGTCGTTATGCTGCTCAAATATTTTTTAGTATTTTTATGCATTCCACATATTAATGCCGTTATTCTGCCCAATTTTATAAAATGATAAAATTAGGATTATTTTATAACTATGGCAGTTAGTTATATTAATTGTTATGTCTAAAAAGAAATATTATGCTAATATGATTTAAAAGAAAAAAGGGCAATTTTTCTTAAAAATGGGTATTTCGGTTATTATAAATACTATTATAATGCCTGCATGAAATATATGGCATTATAATTCATCCATTTTATTTGCCGTTATAATGTCCAAACGACATTATATTATTTAGAGATCAAAAGTGATAAAAAAGAATATCAATATTTTATACCGTTGTGCCATCCATTTTTGTTAATATAAAGATGATTATTTTATTTGTTCAAATAAAATATAATGATAATGTTATATTTATATAACTATTATATTTTATGTATAGCTGTTGTGATGTCCGGATAAATAATGATTTCTTTATGAAATAAAGAAATAAGTAGATTCACCTAGTATTATTTAATAGTCTATTAATGCATGGATATAATTATGCAGCTTCTGTGGATAATCTTTAGAGCGGAAACAGTAAGTATCTCTATGCTTACTGAGGACGATACTGGTGGACTTTTCCATAATATTGTATTTACTACCTTATTTATTTGTTTGCACATGTGATTTTACATATTTTCTATTTTAACTAAAATGGTTAATAACAAAGCTGGTATGCAGCCGGGGGGGGGGGGGGGTGATGGCTGCCAGTAGAACCTAATAAATAAACGGGCTAAGACCTTTGGCTCTTAGTCTGCTGGGACCTTTGGATTTCAGTGACAAACAAATAAGCTTTAAAAGAGAGTTGGCTAATACAGCCGGGGGGGGGAGGGGGTGATGGCATTGCCAGCTGGGCCTGTTGGCTCCCACAACACGCTAATTCGGACCGTTGGTTCCATCACGAGAGGAGTGTAAAAGATGATAATTAAACCTTGCACATAAAACTGTCATATTACTGTTTTATGGTTAGGTATATATTTAATCTATGACTGTGATTAGCTACCATAGATCATATATTGCATATATACATGACTATAAAGCCATATCTGCATTATGTTGCATTTATTAAATAAATCAGCATTCACATTATTATTGGAAACAGACGACTCACTTAGTGTATTTTGTGTTTTTGTTTATATATATATAGAGAGAGAGAGAATCTACTCTGTTAATTCAGAGCTCCACCCGAGATGCTAACATCCGAATCCCTCGGATGATGAAATGGAGTGAGATCACACTCCCCAATGAATGGCTGATTGAGAATGTTCCTCAACCGGCTAAGGTTTCTCAAGACGATACTAATGTTGACTACATCCAACAATACCTTGATGGATCTGTCAAAATTAGTTTCGCCAACCTGAACCTTTCAAGGGTTGAAAGACCCTTGTCCATTAATGAAGGAAGAATTTCCTTCTCTGCTAATCAAAGAAGAAATTCTTTTGCTGATTCAACTACTACTGAAGGTTTTCAAAAAAGAGATAAAGATATTGAAAATTTTTTGGCTAATTCTGTTTCTGTTGATTACAAGCTAAAAGGAATTGCTACCAGTTCCCAAGTTTGTTCAGCTTTTTATTCTGCCAAACAATCGGGAGTCCCTTCACAAGCTGAAGAAGGTGATGTTTCTCCCTCTGCTTCTGATTTAAATGCTCCTATGCCTGAGCCTGTTTTTCACCATTGTAATGCTATTACTTTTGATGAACCTAAGAAAATGGGTTTTAATGATCTCGACTGGCCTTCTTTAGAAAAAGACTTTTGATATGAAGAAAACCGCCAAAAGAGAATAATCTATTTTAAATCTAACACTTATGGCTTTGATACCATAAAGGGGGCGGAAGCAGCAGATCAAGAGAGACCTGAGAGAGTTGCTGTGTGTGTGTGTGTGTGTGTGTAAAACAAGTATAAACATAAATGGGGATTAGGGGAAATAGGCGGTATAAACCTGCCAATGAGGGATGCAGATAATGATAATATCAATTTTATCAAAATTAACAGAATTATCAAACTGTAATTTTATTTCAAAATAAATTGAAATACTTACAGAATTAACAGGGGATAATACAAATGGGGAGATCTGAAGATCAACAAGGATGGATAACAAGATAGCAGGAGATAACAGATCAGGAAAGTGAATTTCTCTGTCTAAAAGCTTCTGCCTTACCCAGAAGGCTTTGGTCCTTTATATAGGCCAATTACAAGGGGTACAATAGTAAATTAACAAGACTGTAGATCAGCATGCGACAGGACTGTAGCAGTACTGTAGCAGTCAATAAAGTTGTCTGCCAGCTGCAAGTGCAACCAATAATTCCACAAAAGACAAGCAAATTTTCGGTGGAGCTCTGATGGAGCCAATGATGCTATCTGGAGCGTG
The DNA here is from genome assembly GCF_958979055.1 of Alnus glutinosa. Classification (NCBI taxonomy): domain Eukaryota; kingdom Viridiplantae; phylum Streptophyta; class Magnoliopsida; order Fagales; family Betulaceae; genus Alnus; species Alnus glutinosa. The sequence continues at coordinate 28,796,154 of NC_084886.1, forward strand.
AATCAACAGTAAGAGACCCGTGGGGGTCAATAATTGAGTTCTGGGATGTCCTCTATGCCTGGAATTGCTTCTAGGGCATCTAGAGCATCCTGAGTAGTGATTGGGTCATGCCCGAATAGGTGGCGGCTTTCTCTGCACATGCCAGTAGTATCTAGGGAGAATTCTGAAGAGTTAGAATTTTCTTCATCTCCACTGTCTTCACTGTCTTCAACATTGTTTTCTTCCTTGTATGTTTTGAGGAATTGCTGGAACATTCTCATATCATTCTTGGAAGGGCCTTTTTTTTTCTTCTTCTTAGATGAAGAGGAAGAGGCAGCAATAGACTTGTCTTCTGAGATCTTATCAACAGCAACCTTCTTTTCTTCTGGAGGAGGAAGTGTGATGGTGTAACAAGTCCAGTAGTAGCAATTGACGGGACCGTAGTAGGAACTGCTGGGGAAGTACTCTTTTCTGATGGAGACTTCTTAGCAAAATCCTTGTAAACTGTCTAAATAATAGCATCAGTTTGTGGGAATTTGTTCCACCATTTAACAAACCAATGGCGATCAATGATATCACCATCTTTAACATAATTCCATTTTAAAATCCAAGAAATCTTGAATTTTATAGTAAAATGCATTATGGTAGGGAACTTTTTTCCATAAGCATCAGTGTTGTAATGGTCTCTGAAGGTTCCAAAAGCTTTGGCGAGCTGCAGAGGGAAAATGTCTGGAATTGCTCCGAACTGTCCCCACCATTTTGAGAACCAGAGAGGGAGTATCCCAATGAACTTTTTATCAAAATTAATAAACCATGAATGGTTATTGGCAGAGTTCTGGTAAAGCATAAATCTGAACCAGGCATCAATATAATCATAATAAGAATAAGACAACTCAGAATTGGCAAGCATTCTGGGCTGGGAAGGGTGTTCACCCCAATCTTTGAGAAGGAGGACCTTGTCAAAGTAGATGCTCATGTAGAGAGTCTTACCGGTTTTTTTTGTCAGGAATCGGTTTGAAATGGGCCGATTTTGTTTCAACCAAAATAGTGGTATAATAGGAAATGTCTTTGAGGGGGTGTTCAGGAACCCAATGAAAACGAGGGGGAAAATAGGCCAGTGCCAACTGGCTTGGTTCTTTAATGGGAGCCATTCCTAGCTCAACAAAAAATATAAGTGTTGGAAATAGGGTAAACGAACATAAGCTGAGGGTTTTTTAGCTTTAATAAATGGCATTCTTGGTCTATGGGAAGGACCAAGAAATGGATTGTATTCAGTGGCAAGAGCGCTACTAAAAGTAATATTTGGCTCAGGACTGAAGGTCATGAACCGGTTAGTAAGTGCCAACGAAGTGGTAATAGGAGAGGCAGCTGGAGTGCCAATAGAGGAAGATTCTGGTTTAATGGCCAGAGGCTTGTTAACAGGAGGATTAACAATTTTTCCTTTTCCTCGATCCCTTTTACTTGCCATGGTGGCACTGCAAAAATTCACGAGTGAGAAAATCAGGGATGGAATTATTAATTCCTTTAATATATTCAATATCAAAATCAAAAACGCTTAAAATTGCTTGCCATCGGGCAAATATTTGTTTTGAAGCAATATTTTCAACATCTTTTTTCAGAACATATTTTGCAGATTTGCAATCAATTCTTAATAATTTTTTTTGATTTAATAGGTCAGACTGAAACTTTGTAATGCAAAGAACAACAGAAAGGATTTCCTTTTTAATAGTACTATAGTTCTTTTGTGCATTATTCCAGGATCCGGAATGGAATCGAACAATTTGTTTAGATGATCCTAGTGAAACAATCTGTTTCAGAATTCCTCCATAACCAATGTCGGAGGCATCAGTTTCAACAATTTTGAAAGCAGTATCAGTGGAAATCCCCAAACAAGGAAGAGATCTAACATGAGTTTTGATCTCCTTAACAAGTGAAGTATGAACTTCTGTCCAAGGAGGAGGATTGTTTTGCAACCTATCAAACAAAGGTTTGCAATACTTTCTCAAATCTTTGTAGAAGTCAGCAATATAATTTAACGATCCAAGAAATCTTTGGAGTTGATTTTTATCAGTGATAACATCAAGGAATTTGCTAGCAAATTCAATAGCTCGATCAATAGGACGAATTTGTCCTCCAGAAATATCAAAACCAAGGAATCGAATCTTGATTTGGAATAATTTAATTTTCTTTGCAGAAACAACAAGTCCATTGGTTTTAATGATTTCTAGAAATGAATTCAAATGTTTCCAGTGTTCATCAATGGATTCAGAATAGATGAGGACCTCATCAATGTAAACAATGGCAAAATGACTAAAGGGGTTAAGAATATCATTCATGATTCTTTGGAATTCACTAGGGGCATTCTTAAGGCCAAAAGGTATAACATTCCATTCATAATGTCCAAAGGGTGTGGTAAAGGCAGTCTTATATCTATCCCTATCAGCAATCTGAATTTGCCAAAATCCAGATTTCATATCAAACTTAGAGAAGACGAGGGCTTCACTAAGGCGATTGACTAGGTCTTTCCTATTAGGAATGGGGTACCTAATCCACTCTAAAACATCATTCAAAGGTTAGTAATCAATTACCAACCTAGGAGAACCTCTTTCGAGTTCAGCATTTTTCATAACATAAAAAGAAGCACAAGACCAAGGGGACTTGCTCTTGCGAATAATATTTTTCGCAAGTAAGTCAGCAATTTCTTTCTGGCAGAAATCTAAAGTTTCGGCATTCATTTGAATGGACCTAGCTTTAGTAGGAATTTTCCTTTTGGAGAAGTCCTTAGTATAAGGTAAAGCAACAATGTGCTTCTTTCGATGCCAAAAAGCATTGGATAAGTCTGAACAAACAGTATCAACAAGTTTGTTATTGAAAGCAGCAATCTTAGATTGCAATAGTTTGTCAGAGAGTTACTGGGCAATTCTCTTGTACTTGAGTTCCTATTTTAAGGAATTCAAATGTTTGGTTTTAGCAATGTCTAAATTGAGCCGATCTAGCTCATTATCTAGTCTGGAAGCAAAAGCAAACTTTACTTATGTTCCCATCTTAACAGTTGTTATTCCAGATTCATCAATAGAAGAGATTGGGTAAAGTAAGTAAAGGAAAGGGTTTCCTAGAATTACTTTATCACTCTTCATGTTTTTAACAAGCACATAAGGGATGGGGAAACAAACATCATTCTGGCAAACATAAGCTTTACTAAGCTCATATTTAATGTGAAGAGAATCTCCACTGGCAGAGTTTAGTCTTTTAGTAGATTTCTCAAAATATTTACTAGGAATTAATCCTTCCTGGATACAATTCATATCCGATCCGGAATCAATCAAAGCAATAGCATCGAAGGAATAATTCTCTGCAACAATAACAGTAATTTGGTATACCATTTGGGTGGTGAAACTTTTAACAAGTTTAACAAATTTTAAAGTACTACTGGAACAGACAGTTGCATTGCTGGATTCAGGATCATTAGAATGCTCATGTTAATTACCAGTAATTTCTTCAATTTTTAAATCTTCATTATTATCTTGGAATTTTTTATGAAGATTTGAGATTAATATTTGACCTTTTAAGTCTTGGTTATTAAGTTTAATATGATGCATGTCATTTTTCAAATCAACAATTTCTTTCTTGATATTACTTATCTCATGCTGCAAGTCTGAGATAGTAATTACTTTGGATTTTTGTTTTGAAAATATTTCCAAAGTTTCATCAAGAGAGATTTTGGGTTAACAGATTTTCCAAAATCATGCTTCATTGTTTTCTTGAGTTTTTTAAGATATTCATCTTTTAACTCATCATTTTCAATTTTTGAGATTAAGGTAATTAGTAAATTTTCTTGTTCTTCTTCTTTAGAAGTAACATTGCAAAATTTACTATCACAACAAGATTTATTGCAGCCAATTTTGAAAACATTTTTACCAGATGATTCGCTAGCAGAAAGATAGCAAGAATCATCAGAAGTAACTTCATCAATGTAGGATGAATCAGAATCGGAACAATCTTGGGATTGTAAAATCCTAAAAAGATCATTCTTTTCTTCTTCATCAATATTCAAAGAATTGATTTTATTCTTTAATTTATTAGGTGGGTTTGGACACTTATCTGCATAATGTCCCTTTTTTCCACAATTAAAACATCTTCCTTTAGAAGGCTTAGCAGGTTTAGAACGCTTATGCTTTCTAAAGATTTTATCAGGCCTTTCAGGCTTAACAGTTCATCTTTTAGGATGATAGTATTTTTTAGTGAACTTATCAGGTTTCTTCCTATGTCTCCTGCTAGGAGCAATGCGAGGCAAACCAAATTGTTCACAGAAATTACCCATTTCATACTTAGCTTTCTTAGCATTTTTTAATTGTTGTCTTATCATTTTCTGATCGACACACATTTTAATGCCAAGTTTTTTAATGATTAAAAACAAATCACCATAGGTTAAGTTTTCATAATCAATGGATCCCGTAGTGGGATTAACAAGTTCATCTTTTACTTTGTGAGCAAATAATGAAGGTAATCCATCAATGAACTTTTCTTTCCAATAAGGCTTAAAACTATCAGTTCTAAGCATAACACGAGAAATGAAAACATCTTGATACCATCTATAACAGACATAGTAGGGCATCTAAGATTATTCAAATAATCAGAAATACGAGAAGTAATATTGGACGGAGTCCCAACAAAATGTTTGACGATAGTGTATATCAAAGTATTGACACCATTTGGCAATTGCTTGCCATCAGTGAGGACGGGAGTCCCATCATCATTGTTTTTAACAGCGGTTTTGATCCGGGTTTTAGCATGTTGAGTAAGATGCTTGTCCCACCAAGCATTGAGGGTACCAGAAAAACCAGTGGTTAATAATTCAACAATATCATAATTAGAAATGTCATGGTTAGTCATATAAGCATTAGCAACCATAGACATATGATTCATCTTATTAAGGATTTCCTATTCAGACAAACCATCAATATTCCACTCATATAATCAATCAGCAGAAACAGAAAACTGGTTTTGAAAAACCCTTTCTTCATATTGCAAATCAGGGGGAGTGGGTTTATTATACCAATTCTTGGTAAGATTAACAGGTTTGGATTTGAAAATTCTTTGGAGTTTTGGAGAAACATTAATTTTTCCAAATTTTTTTTCAAGAATTTTAATATCTTCATCAGTGGATGAGTCAGATTCAGAAGAACTAGATTCCTCAAAGATTTTAGACTCATTATCAGGATGTTCAAAATCATTTAAAACAATTTTGCCTTTGTCATGGTTAATGGCGCAGGCCTTGTTAATATTTGAAGAAATATTTGAAGAACTTCAGGGACTAGAGCAGTCTCTCGAGCAGCCTTGTGAAGGCTTATCTCCAGAAGCATTTCTTCAATTTTTCCAAATTCTTTTGGCTATTAGTTTTTAAACTAATTCCTTTTCTTTCTTCTGGTAAAGAAATCAAAGGTTTTTCAACATCTTTCTTAACAGCCAAAGGAATAGGTTTTTCAATAATTTTAATAGAAGAAGAATCAATCTTTTCTTCAATACGATCAAGTTGTTGACCAATAATGTGAAGAGATTGATTAGCAAAATTATTTTGTTCAATAATCTTCCGAGTCTCAGAATGAGTGGTATCATTCTTAGAAGCTTTATAGGGAGAAGCAATGACAATAGTGTCATCTTTTCCCTTTACTCGGAGGGTTTCAACAGGAGGATGAGAGGCTTTAACAACAGTGTTATCTTCAGCCAAAACAAAAGGTTTTTTAACAACATTTAAAACACCATGTTTAACCTTTTGAAGAAAGTCGAAAAACAGAGTATGTCTCTGCTCAAGCATCTTTTCCACCCACTAAAGTTTTATCAAATCTTGTTCTTTTTGAGAAAAAGATTTAAAATAGATTATTCTCTTCTGGCGGTTTTCTTCAGATCGAAAGTCTTTTTCTAAAGAAGGCTAGTCGAGATCATTAAAACCCATTTTCTTAGGTTCAGCAAAAGTAATAACATTACAATGGTGAAGAACAGGCTCAGGCATAGGAGCATTTAAATCAGAAGCAGAGGGAGAAACATCACCTTCTTCAGCTTGTGAAGCTTGTGAAGGGACTGCCGATTGTTTGGCAGAATAAAAAGCTGAACAAACTTGGGAACTGGTAGCAATTCCTTTAGCTTGTAATCAGCAGAAACAGAATCAACCAAAAAGTTTTCAATATCTTTATCTCTTTTTTGAAAACCTTCAGTAGTAGTTGAATCAGCAAAAGAATTTCTTCTTTGATTAGCAGAGAAGGAATTTTTTCCTTCATTAATGGACAAGGGTCTTTCAACCCTTGAAAGGTTCAGGTTGGCGAAACTAATTTTGACAGATCCATCAAGGTATTGTTGGATGTAGTCAACATTAGTATCGTCTTGAGAAACCTTAGCCGGTTGAGAAACATTCTCAATCAGCCATTCATTGGGGAGTGTGATCTCACTCCATTTCATCATCCGAGGGATTCGGATGTTAGCATCTCGGGTGGAGCTCTGAATTAACAGAGTAGATTCTCCAGAGTTTTTAATAACAACTTGAGGATTCAAGTTGGTTTTTAGCAATTTGTAATAAATGCGGTAGATAATAACCAAAGGTTGACTACCAATTAGCATGTCATAACCAGAAGTTAAAACATTTAGAGTTAATGCTTTAGAAATATTAACATCACTTAAAGACAAAGTAATGTTGGGAAAAGTATCAAAATAAACAGGACCATTGTACAGAGACGTATGGACCATGCCATATATATATATATATATTGGTGCAGGTTCTATAAATAAAGGTTAGAGCTCAAGAGGTTTTAAAGCTAAGGACACATAGATTGTAATTTGTTTGAAATCTTCTTTGTTTATAACCTTTTATGTTGAGAAGATTGCTAATAATTTCCATGTATTCTTTTGTCTCACTATTGACACTTGTTTCCATGTATTTGTTCTAAGCATTTTTAATGGATGTCTAAAAGTATTTCAGCTAAAAGCTCTGATGTGTTATTTAATTCCAAGTCTGTTAGATATATTACATTATGCTGCCAAATCTTAACTCTAATGATATTGTAGTAATGTCACATGAAAATCGAAATTTTCACTTACGCCTTTTTGTAAAAAGCAGGGCGTTACATCACATATGAATAAAATAAAATATAAAAAAAAATCATGCTTAGACAATGAGGGACTACACACTATTTTTTGTCCTTAGTATATTTTTAAATAGCGGATAGAATAACCTATATTTTGTGTGTGGCACTACACTTAAAATCTGTGTCACTAAACTTAAGATTTAGGAATCTAAATCTTCCATTAACATAAACTTTATGCGAAACATGGTTTATGAATTTTGGGGACGAAATTATATTAAGAGGGGAGGGATATAACGCCCTAGATTTTAAGATATAATATATTATATCTTAAAATAGGATTTAAGACCTAGAAATAGAAATAAAATAAATATGAATATTTATTAGATAAACATTCATCAATTTTAGTAAAGATATTCATCAATTTTAATATAAATATTTATTAGAATTAAATTTTATTAGAGATATAATAATAGATCTAAATTATTAAGAGATCTCAAAGAAAACCCCGAGTGAACAATAGGTCGATCAATCGACCTTCTTCAGCAGATGGTAATAGCAGTGCCGAACACCTGTATTTTGATAATTTTATCAAAATATCATCTCGATTCATCCCAAACCATTGGATACGATCAGAATTGATCGATCCCAGCCGTCCAAAATTCTATAAAACAAACCCATCACCCTTCACAATTCACGCGTCTAGCTTCTCCATTTTCTCTCGAAACTCTCTCGGTTTCTCTTCTTTCTCTTTGTTTCTGAGTTGCATCAAGGTAAGTCTCTCTTTCTCTCAATTCTCTCTCTCTCTCTCTCTCTCTCTCTCTCTCTCTCTGCATCTCTCGGTCTCTATAGAATAAGAGGTTCTCTTCTTCTCTCTACCTCCCTCACTGTCTCTCTCTCCCTCTATTTCGGGTTCCAGCAAAGAGAAAAACTCTTCTTCTCGGGTGAACATGCAGGAAAGATAAGTAAAAAATAAATAAAAAGAATGAAGGGAAAAGGACTCTCTCGGGTTAGTGCAAACAAAAGGAAAGAAAAGAAAAGAAAATGATCTCCGTCTCTCACTCACGGCCGGTCTCTCTAAAGGGTGTGTGTGTTTTACAAAATATCCCAATGATATTTTGGGTATGTTTCTAAATAAGGTTTTAGATATTTTACAAAGCTAATGTTATTATTTTATAAGTTTATTTAAGTTGTCTAACGTTTTAAACATGGCTTTTCAAGTGGCGCAAATAATTTATAAAACATGTCATTGTGATGCCCAATTAAAAATGATATTTTTACAAAAAAATGCCGTTACGCCGCCCAAGTATTTTAAAATATTCTAGGCATTGTTAATATTAATGTTGTTACTCTGCTCAATTTTATTTAAGAATAAAATTGGAATTATTTTATAAATTGTTATTATACTATTTTGATATTTATGTGATATATATATATATATATATATATATATATATATATATATATATATATATATATATATATATATATATCCGTTTTGATTAAAGATGTTTTTAAAACAATCCTTATGAAAATGACCATTTTAAATGTTAGTCATTATTTAAAAATACTGGTATAATGCTCACATGAAATATGTGGCGTTATAATTAAACCATTTTATCTGTCGTTATTAGGTTTAAATGATATTAGAGATTATGTTAAGGTTTAAAGGTTAAAAATGAAAATAGTGTTAATATGAATTTATTAGTGGGTTGTACTAATTCACTATTATTGGTATTAAATTATATTACAGTTAATATTTGTGTGAACACTTTAATGAAGCAAAGAAATAACTGTGAGTATTACTTACTCACTGGGGATGATACATGGGGTTTTTTTATGATGTTTGATTTTAGTTTTATTTAATTGTATGCGAGTTGTGTGTAACATGCTTTGTTTGGAATATTGTGTATTTTAATGTCATGGATAAATATGGAATATTATGTATTTTATTGTCATGAATAATGAACATGTTGATAAACTGTCATTGCATATTTACTGTGAAAAGATATGAGCTTGTTAATGAGAAAGACTAAGGGTTAACGTCCTAAGGCACTAATGGATCAAAGACTACAGGTTAGAGTCCCAAGGCATCAATCAATAATCACCAGTCGCTAATATTAGGCTAAGACCGGTTTGGTTAAAGACCCACGGTACCTAAATATCTCTATCTATGGTAAGACTGGAGATGGTAAAAGACACACGACTGATAAGACCGTAACATGTGTTAAAGCCTCACGGCATCTATCGATCCATCTATCTACCGTAAGACCGGAGATGGTAAAATGCTCACTGCAATGATAAGACCGTATTATGTGTTAAAGTCTTGCGGCATTTATCTATCCATCTACATTAATAAATAAATGAGACTGTGCTTATAGAACTGTAAATAAGATTGTGCATATATATAACTGTCATTATATGTTGTGTAGTGGTAGTGTTTTCACC